>NC_141613.1:46077824-46407824 GCF_047967505.1 Dipteris shenzhenensis | reverse complement strand
TGCCCTCGTGTCATAACAACCTGCGCAATCACCGTGCATGAATGCATGCAAATCCAATGAAGACTGATCACCATAGAACCCGTCCCAACTGTTGTGTGGCGTCAAGTAACAGAAGACCCACTTCACTGCATGCCAATGTTGTGTGTTGGCTTGCGCTTAACTGGGAAACGGCATACTGCAAATCAGGCCGGGCATGATGTAAGTGAATAACGCAACCCACAGCCTAAATGATAAAGAGTGGCATCAAATGGGGCACTCCCATCTTTGGTGGAGAGAAGCTAGATTCCAATGGAGTACAAACCAGCAAACCGGATGCCCCAATAGTGGTGCAACTTGCCCATATTTGACATTGCAAATGATTTCTGCAAATCGGCCTTGAAATCTGCAATTTTCTGTGTATCAGGCCCACTGATGAGCATTGCATCCACATAAAGAATTAAGATAAGCAATTTTGATTCACTCTTCCAGACATAAGGAGTGGCCTATAAAGGGCTATTCTGCAACCTGAGGCATAGTAAAAAAGAGTATATCTTGCCATATCATGATGCTCGCGGTGCTTGCTTTGAACCATAAAGGGCCCTTTTCAGCTGGCATACCTGAGTTTCAGAACTTGCAACCTAAAATCCTGGAGGCTGAGTGACATAAACCTCTTCCAATAATAATCCCCATGAAGGAAATCAGTCTAATATCCAAGGGTGGACATCCTGTAGAGTATCCAAGAGCCATACTTCTAAACGACCAATCTGAGCGCAGTGAAACGTGTAGCAAATTTGAGGTGGAGCAGCAGAAGTGCAAGTCGGGAGGAGTCGTATGGAGAGCAAGGACCCGCTCTGATACCACTATTGGGTGCAGGAAGCAATGTAGTGGAAATGGAATGCAAGAGCAAACAACAGCTACGAGAACTTGAAGTACTTGCGAATGGATAATGAAAAAAATACAAGAGTGGACACTGTATGGCCCCAAAATTAACTAGTTGACCAAGACTAGGACCAAATGTTCTAACTAGCCTCCAAGCCCATACCAAGGATAAGTGCCAACAAAAAGTAGACCCCAGAGCATAAGAGTCTAAGGCGGGGAAAAAAGTCAGCAAGATATTTGAGATTGATTATGATCTACCCTCTAATGATCCACTGGTAGATTCAAAATTACATGATTGTGAGAATGATGGCAAAGATGATGATGAGGTCGTTCAAGGATCCAGAAAAGAGAGTCATGATCAATGGAGGCTACCAGTCCAATTACCCAAGAGTATGCCAACTTGAAATTATTGATGAATATGTGGATGCTGGCTGAGATTCTGAAGGTAAAAGGATGATGACATGTTTTGGGACACTCAATCTGTCTTATACAGCATCTCACTCTAGAGGCTATAATGGGCTCTAGAGGTGCCCAAACTCTCAGATTGAAGGGGATGATTAATGGCAGACCTGTCCAAATTTTGGGTGATAGTGGAAGTGCCCGTTACTTCATCAACTCCAAATCTGTCCAAGTCATGAGATTGAACCATCCACATTGAATCATGGGCTGAAGGTTGAAGTGGCTAATGGGGAGCACTCCATCAGCAAACAATGTTGCCTAGCCACTCAAATTAAACTTTCTAAAAACTATATCCTTTTTGGTGATCTACTTGTTGTTTTAGATATGGGGCCTATTGGTATTGTAATGGGTTGTGAATGGATGAGGACCTTAGGAGAGTTTTCTATGGATTTTGACGAGATGTATATGAAGTTTCTGCATTCTGGAAAAAAGATCACACTTATGGTCTTCAAACCTCCTACACTGACAGTTATAGCCTTCAGAAAATTAGCAAGGGATCTCTATGATGCACATTTAGTTGAAACAGAGGACACAATGGACTGTTGGTGGAGGATAAGGATATGCAGAAGTTGCTGCAGCAGTTTACAGATGTTTTCGCTGATCTTCGTCATCACTACCTCCCATGTAATCCTCCCTCGTAAAAAACAGCAAAGACACTCTCCTTTTCTCAACACTCTCTCCCTCTCTCAACAGATACACTAGGGCCCAGGACAATCGTCGGGCTTGACCCCCCCGAAGGTTTTTATTACTTGAGAGAAAACTGAGTACAACAGTTCAGCGTGGAAGCTGTTCATACAAAATCCAAACGTGAATGAATCATTACATGAGCTCTAAGGCTCCCCTTCTTGGCAACAAGCCACTTGTCAATTTCTAAATTACTTTCCTAATTACATGCCACTAAGGGCAACTCTAGAGTCTTCGAAGCACTTGGTCACGCGAACCGCCTCCTAGACTCTTAGTAGGCTCCCGTAGCGCTTAGGAAAATAACTCTTCCTAGTACCTACAACAATTAATTAAAGCGCACCACCATGGTACCCATTAATTGTTGGTGCTTTGCATGCAAATAACACACTGTGGACTAATTCTAGTCACGATGGGCGTCCCCACTGAACACATGTGCACACAAAACAAATATAAAAATATATATTTATTCTTTGGTTGACCGAAGCCAACGCCCTTGATCATAATTAAGGGACTTTGTTTGACCAAGGATCAAGGCGCCTTAATTATAGTCAAGTCTCTCCAACCGAAGTTGGCACATCTTGGTTAACCGTAGTTAACCCTCTTGGCGCATGCCAAGTCTCGTTGACCGAAGTCAACACTCTCTAACCGTAGTCAGCTCTGTAGTTCTCTGGTTAACCGCAGTTAACCCTCTTGGTAATAAACCAAGTCTCCTCGATCGAAGTCAAGTTTACTTGACCAGAGTCAAGTATCTTTGACCGTAGTCAATTCTTTGACCATAATTAACACATATGAAACTCTTTAATTATGATCAAATAAATGGTCAACTGTACTTTGACTTAGGATATTTACATTGTGGTGACATCCCCTCGGCTTATATTCAGTTGAGCTCAATTGAAAAGTTTCCTTGTAAACATCCAAAAGTTGTGGATGATCGGACAACATATCTTCATCCATCCACTTGGCATCCAATGCCGTATAATTCTTGAATTTTACAAGATATCTGTAAAACTCTTTGCCCTGAGGGCCTTTGCGTACAGTATGGTACACAATCTGTTCTGGCTGAAGGACCTCCTCCAGCTCATCCACTTCTGGTGGATCCTTTGATATTGGCTCTGTAGGCTCTGGCCCCTAGAATTTCTTTAGAAGACTCACATGGAATGCATTGTGAATCCTCCAATGCTCTGGCAATGCCAACCTATAAGCAACTTCATTTATTCTTTCTGTAACCCTGAAAGAGCCATAGTATCTGGGAGATAACTTTACATACACTTTCTGTTTGCCTTTAAACTTATGGAGCCTAGCTTTCTCGAACTTTAAGAGTACCCAATCCCCTTCCTTGAGATTTAACTGTCTCCTATGCTTATCTGCAGCTCTTTTATGCTTCTCTTGAGACCTTTCAATTGCTGTCCGGAATTGGCTATAAGCTGTCTGGAGGTCTCTCATAAACTGATCAACTGCAAATATTTCATCCTTAGTCCTCAGGATAGGTGGTAGAATCACCTTCCCATAAATGACTTCAAAGGGGGCTTTCCCTGTAGTGCTGTGTAATGTATTATTGTAAGCAAACTCTACCAATGGTAGGTACTTTTTCCAGTCTGAACCTTGGTCACCCACGTAGCATTTCAGCATATCCAATGCTGTAGAATTTGCTACTTCACTTTGACCATCTGTCTGGGGATGGAAAGAAGAAGAAAAATTCAGGTTCATCCCCATGTTATCAAATAAAGTTCTCCAGAATAGACCGGTCATTCTAGGATCTCGATCACTGACAATGGACTTAGGCATACCATGGTATTTAAAAATCTGCGCCATGAAAAGCTTAGCCATATGATCTGCCTTTATGGTTTTGCGAACTAGAATGAAATGAGCTTGCTTGTTGAATCTATCAATGATAGTCCAAATCCCATCATTCCTTGACTTTGATCTTGGCAAATCAAAAATGAAGTCCATTGTAATACTTTCCCACGGTGCCTGAGGCACAAGAAGAGGCATAAGTAGGCCAGGTGCCTTCCGTCTATCATACTTCACTTTCTGACACGTAAGGCATTCAGTAACAAACTGATGTATATCTTTTCGCATTCCTGGCCAAAAGAAATACCTCTCTAGTACTAGAGTTGTTGCTGTAATTCCTCTATGTCCAGCATAAGGATGTGCATGGCATTCCTCCAAAATCTTTTTCCTCATCTCTTGGGTGATGCATAGGCAGTCATCTTTCATTAGATACCCATCTTTCAGGGAATAGTCACTGGTGGACTGCCCCTCTTGCATTTGCTGTAAAATCTTGCCAAAATCTGCATCATTAGCATATTGCTCCCTCATGCCTTCCAGGTCCTGATGATAAGCAATAGTCACATTATTGACCTGGGGTCTTCGAGACAAGGCATCTACCATTCTGTTCCAAATTCCTGGGGTATGGACAATCTGAAAATGACACATTGACAGCATATTTTCCCATTTCATATGCTTCTCGGAAAGTTTTGTCTGAATTAGAAAATATCTCAGAAAATGATACATTGACAGCATATTTGCCCATTTCATATGCTTCTCGGAAAGTTTTGTCTGAGTTAGAAAATATCTCAGACTTTGGTGATCTGTTTTAATAGTAAAATCTGCACCCAAAAGATAATGCTTCCATGTATGGATGGCATGGATTACAGCCAATAACTCAAATAGGATTAATGCTTGCTGATCTCTTATCTTTCCCCATGATAGCAAAAGCTCTTTTTCCTTTGGGTCTGAGGTACTCCCCAAAACATCTCGGACTGATCCCACCATCGGCCTTGGTGGTACTTGTGGCTTTTTCTGCTCCTTAGAACCCGAAGGCTTCTCAGGGCACTGGGCAACCATATACCCCTCTTTCCCACACTTAAAGCATTTCCCATCTCTGCGGAATTCAGCTATCTATTCAGGAGTGAATGGGGATTTGCCTTTATATAACTTTGAAAACTGAGTACCCCTCGGCTTCTGAGGCTGAAACTCTTTCTTTTCAACCTTGGGATATTCTTTCTTTTCTGATTTTGAAAAATCAGTTTTCTTTCTTTCAACACGTCCTGCATGCAAGGATAGTACCGTGGATGGATCTTGTAATGGCACAAGACTAGCAACTGACGTTGAATGCATAAGGTCTTGAATGTTCTTTGCCCCTAAAGCATTCACTATTGCCTGGATTCTTGGACTGAGACCTACTCTGTACTTTCTCATTTGGGTTCCTTTGGAGATCTTTTTGAAAGGTGCAACCTACAAATAAGCATCCCAAAACTTTTGGTTATACACATCCACTGTATCTCCTGCATCCATATGCAAACTGTCCCAATCTTGAAGAACATGATCTCTAAACTGTTTAGGCATAAACTGCTAGTAAAAGGCTTCCTTGAAGTTCTTCCACCTCTTTAGGGCTGACCCATCTGTGGTCTGTGCACTCCACCATGCACTAGCTGTCTCACTGTCAAGTGCAAACTGGCCATTCTTAACTTGGAGGATTCTGAAAACTTTTCTGCACCGAATGCAGCATCAAACTGCCTGATGAACTGCAATGCTTTGTCTGTATGACCATATTATCCATTATAGGTCATAAACTTGACAAATTTGCCTCCCTCTTTGAATTCCTTGGTCTCTCTGGAAGACTTACTCTTCCTAGACTTCTTGTGTTTTCTTCTTTTCCTGGATGGTTTATCTGATAAGAAGAAGATATAGAAGTCGAGCTCGAGGTAGACGGTGAAGGACTGGGAGATCGGTGATGATGCTTCGATCTCTTCCTGCTATGAGACCGTCCCCTATGAGATCTCTCTCTCTCTCTCTCGCTGTACGCGAGAGTGTGCCTCTGGCATTGGCACATCATAAGCTGCATTAGGCATATTTTCTACTTGAAACAAATGCTGAGCTCTTGGATCCCTTCTGAAATTTTCCATCTCTTGCATACGAGTGCATACCATCTAATCAAATTCTTGCTGATTTTGCTGCACACTTCTCTGTCTTGGATGTGCATCCTTATCTTGTAAATCCCACTGGATAGGTGATTGGGCCATTTTCTTACAACTTGTCTGAGATCTGCAAGTTTCTCACACACACTGTGTATGCAATTGATGCACGTTGCCTTTGCTTTTCAAAGAGAAAAATTACCTCAACAAAACTTGAGCCAGGGTCAAAACCAGTGAATAAACCACCCTATAGGCTTTCAAAGGCTAAAAGGGAGGAGGTAGCAAAGCAAGTCAAGGAGCTTTTGGACAAGGACTTCATCACAGTCAGTCTCCTTTTGCTTCCCATGTTCTCTTGGTTACGAAGGATGGCTTATATACGACGTGTATGGATCACAGGGACTTGAATAAAATGATTGTAAAGAACAGATTTCCTATCCCTAGAACTGATGATTTACTGGATGAGCTGAGAGGAGCCAATACTTTACAAAGATAGACCTAAGGTCACGCTACCATCAAATAACAATGAAGGAGGAGGATGAGCCAAAAATAGCCTTCAAAACTGAACCAAATCCTATCTGTTTAAATCTGTCCTGGTTTTCTTTGATGATATACTCATCTACAGCAAGCCTGAGGAGGAGCATCTAATGCATGTAAAGAAAGTCTTTGAAGTATTGAGAACTCACCAACTCTTTGCCAAGGCAAGCAAGTGCACATTCGTGGATAATGAAGTGGAGTACCTTGGTCATATCATAAGTAGCAAGGGAATAACAGTGGACCCCAATAAGGTCGAGTGCTGTCCGGTTTGGATTACTCTTAAAGCGTTGCCTGTGCCTCTTCTTCAACATCTTCCAACTCTTGCAGCTTTATTAGGAAGGCCTCTTCATGTTCCGAGACAGGAGTTCTTGCAAGCTTCCCGTGATGTTCGTCTCTGCATTTTGTGGGATATGATGCAGCCCGCACGTGCTTGCCCTTCTACTTCCAAGCCCATACCTCCTGCTCCTTCTTCAGTTGTCAAGGTTACTCTCCCTTCTCCTCCGGTTTCTGCTATGGCTTCTTTGGTGAAGCCCTCTACTGCTCCGAAGCACTACTAGAGGAAGGTTGATAAATCATAGGCAGATCTTCCTTTTGCTGAAGAAGCTCAGGATTGCACCCTTGTTGAGCACCATCAGTTTCTTTCTACTCAAAATATGGATGTACCTCATGACTACCTCATGGCTTTTGCTCTGAGGTTTTACTTGTAAAAACTTTTTTCTTGTACTTATTGGTGGGTTTTTACCTCCTTTGAGGTTTCCCACACAGAAATATAAAGATTTCACTTTTAAAAAAAAGTGTGTGTATGTATATATAGATGTGTGTGTGTGTGTGTGTGTGTGTGTGTGTGAGTGTGAGGAAGAGGAGCTCTGCTATTCAGCCTCGCCAGGGATCCCGCGCAGCCCCATCCGTACAGTCGCTGTACGGTATCCGTACGTCAATACGAACACCCGCGTCAGGTCTGTTGTCCTCCGCACAGCTCCGTACATAGCCCTGTACCTTTTTGCATTGTCGTACCTTTTTCTCAAGACCTTTCCGTACGTCCGTACAGCTATCTGTATTCCCGTACAAACCAATCTTCCCGTGCCCGTCTGTATTTCCATACAGTCAGGTTTCTTTTCGTGCAGCCCGGTGTGTAGTTCCGTACAGTCCAGCCTTGTCCGTACAGTCCCATACTTTTTCCGTACAAGTCCCGAGTCTTGCTCTGGTGTTTTTCCGTACAGTCATGTGTCTCGCTTATTTCATTTCATACTTCTTCGTACAGTCCCTCTTGCCTTGTCGTATCCCAATCATGGCTTCAGGTTCGGATGTTTGTACATATGCTCGAAAAGAAAGACTTGCAGATGCTAAGCGACATCCTTCACAGCCTGCAACACAAGATGATGAACTTACTATGGAAGCTCAATACGATACCCTAAAGGATGACTTTCAGCAGTCACGACAGGAATGGGGCAAACCAGTTCCAGAGGTCACGTACAAATTGAAATTGCCATCCCTTGTGAATCCGCTCAGGAAGTTATCTCAAACCACGGTTATAATTTTCTTTCCAGGAAGAATCCCAGCAGCCAGTGATGTTGCACAATGGATTAAGTCCATCCTTGGAGGATGCTTTGTAGAGGGAGTATATTTTGCATCTAGAGGTTTTCATGAGGTGCATTTATCAGATGCTTTGTGCAAGCAGAGGCTACTTGAGCTTTCTCCCCTCTTTTACGGGAAGTAGATGGTACATGCTATGCCTTGCTCCCCAAACAAGGATTATCAAAGTCTTATACGACATCATTGTCCTGTATGGGTTGAGGTTGTTAACTTCCCGGATTATATGCATGAAGAATTGCCTGGCCTGGCTGCTTCTTTGGGACAGGTCATTTGTCCTCCACGCCCTATGGGAAACCGTAACAGGTTCTGCATTCTCTGGGACACCGACACACCTACCCCTCCTTCTATTGCAATGGAAGTTGAGGGAGTGCAATTGGGAAAAATGTTTTTTGAATTGAAATGGGGTGTGTTTGCAGGAGCTTGTTTTACCTGCCACAAGTTTGGGCATCTAACCTCTGAATGCCCAATAGTTCTGCATCAGGCCCCTCCCAATGCCTTGCTGCCCCAAACACGGGAAAAGAATGAGAATTTGCAAGCTAAGACAGCAAATAGAAATGGAGCAAAGAATGCCAAACCAATTAATCAGGTGCAATCACTTGCTCGAAAAGGAAAAGATAAAGAAAAAGAGAAGATGAAGGAATCTCTGGGAACTGATCGGGATGGTTTTCAACAGCCTAAGAAGGTAGTTGTATTGAAGCAACACCCCTTTCAATCTCGTCAATGGGATGCTTCTTCTCCCTCACCAGGACAGGCTTCTACTTCAGCTCCTGTCCTTCAAAATTGGGTAGGGGTTTTGAAGAAGGTCATCATGATTATTTTGGCGGCTATGACATATACTATGCTGGTACCACTACCTACTTAGGTGTATGCATAATGGTTAGGCATGAGCTGGAGCCTCAGTTAGCCTTCAATGACAGCAGTGGCAGATGGATGGTCATACAATGTAATGTCAATGGTGATATTCTTGAGTTTGCATCAGTCTATGCCTCCCATACCTCTGCCATAAGAGCTTCTCTCTGGGATTCTTTAAGCACGTATCCCTGGAGATCTAATGCATTCATCTGTGGAGATTTTAATAATTCCCCTCTCCCAAGAGATAACACCACTTTAAGATGTCATATGCTATCATTGGAAAGGCAGAAATGGGATAGCATGCTTCTTTCTGTGCAAGCTGAAGATTTATGGCTGCTTCTCCAAGGGTCAGTGCATGGATATACTTTTCATCATAATGCACTTACTACATACTGGGCAAGGCTTGACAGATGGTATTTGTTTTACCCACAACAATATGCAGATTTTAGCCCTCATCTCCTCATAGACTTGTCATTGGGCTTGTCAGATCATGCCCCATTATGGATGAATCTACACCTTGGTATGGCACTGGATGATTTGCCACCTCTTTCCAGTAGATTGTTGCATGTTAATCAGGCTTATTTCCGACATCACTATTTCCAGCAAATGATCAGATTTGCAATTCATCCCTTGCCTTTGCATGCCCAGGAGGACATAGATTATGCTTGGGACAGCTTTGTCTCTCGTATACAGAATATCATTAGGGAGTATGGAAACTGGCATATGACTAAATGGAGGAATGAGGTTAAATGGGCAAAAAGGACAGCACAACAATTGACTGAATTTTCACATTTAAGGCCTCTCTCTGAATCAGAAAATGATTCCCTTTCACATGCCCGGATTAAATTGACTGCTAATGATCAGAGGAAATTGCACAAATGGCAGATTAGAGCAAGAATGAAGCCCCTCATGGATAAGGGCTGCTCATCAAAAGCCTTTTTCCAGGGCCTGCATGCTACTCAAAAGAAAAACTCATGTCTCAGGGTAAGGAAGCTAGATGGCTCTTGGACGCACTCTTTCTCTGATCTCCAAGATGAATGCCAAAATTATTTCCAGAAATTGTTCTCTGCTCCTGATTCCCCATCAAATCAAATGACTGATGCGAGGACTGAATTCCTCCAATATGTTTCTGAAATAGTGGAAATGGATGATGCTCTTACCTTGGAGAGACCTTTTGCTGATATTGATAATGCATTGTTCCCCCTTAGCAAATACAAGTCCCCTGGAATTTTATATTTCTTTTTGGGATGATTTGAAAGATGTCCTCTTGCAAATGATCAATGTAGCCTGGCAAGAAAATCAGTTACCGCACTCTTGGAAGCATGGCATAGTCAAACCTGTGCCCAAAAAACATCTGTGTGACCATATGTCAGATTGGAGGCCTATTACTTTGATGCCTGTAGTTTACAAACTCATTGCCAAAATGATTGTGTATAGGCTTCAAGGGATACTGAATGCGGGCCTTCATCCTCATCAGTATGGGTTTGTGCCGCGAAGACAAATCCATGACAATATCTCCAATGCATTGACTGCAATTGAATATGCTAAGTACTCGCATCAAGATGTGCTCATATTGCAGGTAGATATTGCTAAGGCATTTGACACTGTTCAATGGGATTTTATCTCTCAAATCATGACCAAATTGGGCTTTGGTCCAAAGATAGCAAATGCAGTTTACTGGCTTTATTCTGGCTCTACTTCTCAGTGCCATTCTTGGAGGTCATCTATCTCGGTCATGGACATTGGGTAGATCAGTTAGACAGGGCTGCCCTCTTAGTGCTCTCTTCTATGCCATAGCGACCCATCCCCTTTTAATGTATCTTGATCATCTTACAAACACAGGACAGATGACTGGTCTTAAAATCCCTGGGGCTGCATCTTTTTTGGCACAAGCATATGCTGATGATTCATTCTTTATGCCACAGAATTCTCCCCGGGAAGTTCACATGTGTATGACCACTCTATCATTGTATGGATTGACAGTGGGATTGCATGTCAATTTTGACAAATCTAAATTGCTTCCCCTGAAACAATGTGATTGGCATTCTATTCTCTGGCCAGGTCAGGTGGTGCATTCCAAAGATGTAGTCAGGCATTTGGGATATCCTATAGGATCGCATATCACCAGGAAGCAGCAGTTAAAATGGATCTTCCAAAGACTTCAACATAAACTGGAATACTAGAAAATTTCTACTTGGCCACTTCATGTCAGGCTCAGAATAGTACAGTCCATTGTAATGTCCTATGTCCAGTTCTTTTTGCCTTTGCTGCATTGGTCCTCCAGAGATATTTCAGCCTTTATGTCTCAAGCTATGGAGATGTTATGGAGGACAAAAACTGCTGTGAAAGCATTAAGACTGATGAAGATGGAAATGGTGTGCTCTCCTAGGATGCATGGTGGACTTAATATCCTCAACATAAGATATCATGTACTTGCAAGGAAGGCGACTATGCTCCATACTTTTTTCCGCCAACAACAGCCATGGACTTGTATGACAGCATCCATGTGTGTCAACATGAGGACTTCTGCTTATGGTCATTGGACTACTGATCATTGGGAGGTTGTCATTGGGAGATTTGTAGGGAAGATACCTGGCTGTCCTTTCTCTACTGCTCTGATACTTGACTGGAAACAAGTCCTTTCTAAGGTCAAATGGACTCCTGATAATTGCTCGGGGGCTAACTCAATGAGGCAAGAAAGTATTCATTGGAGTGCCATCTTTGACATTCCACTTGCTTTACAGGAACTTGTTCGGGCATACAATCTCATGAAATTGAGAATTAGATACATACATGATGTGGTAGATAAGTAGGGCTATGTTCTATCTTTTCCTCAGGCCACTGCTTCCTATGCATTGGGAATGCACCATAGGTCGATATGGAAGAAAATTGCTGATTTGTTACATCCTTTTCTACCTGTTCCCCCTGTGGCTGACACAGATAGGCTTCTGGATTGGCAATTGCAACCCTCTGCTACATACTCTCATCCTGTTCCTCTGCCTGCCTAGACCTCCATCAAAGCCTACAAGCTTCTTCAGCCTGCTCCATGGATTCAGCAATATGCTAATACTCTGTGGCATATCAGGAAGCCTCTCTCATGGTGGCGGAAGAATCTCCGGATATTATCGAAGTGTAAAATGCCTTTGAAACAAAGACTTTTTCTTTGGAGATGCATGACAGGCACATTGTCAGTAGGAGTCACACTTGCCAAATGTCGCATTGCACCATCCACATGTTTACGATGTCAGGCTCCTTCAGAGATTGTCCCTCATTTGCTTTGGCACTGCCAGTGTTCTAAGAACCTCCTCGGGAGAATTTCAGATCATCTTTGGCTCCGTTTCCTGGGTCACAGATTTGGGAAACATTTTTGGTTATTTGGCAGATTTATGAGGTCTTTGTCTCAATACTCACTATTTCTCTCTTGGGTGAGATATTGGGCTCTTTGGACAATCTGGAGTGAGCATAATTTGGTATACTTGGGTCGGCAGATTCACAAGTCATATGAATCTTTCCGAGCCTCATTGCGGCAATCCTGCTATGAGGGTGATATAGATGCTTCTTGCATAGAGCTTTTCTTTTTCTGTTTTTGATCTTTGGGATACTCTCCATTTTGGAGACTTCCCATCTTGTAAATTTATGAGCATATAAATGCAGCACTGGATATTACTATTAAAAAAAAAGTGTATGTATGTATGTATATATATTTTTTTAAATTTATTTATTTATTTATTTTTATTTTTTTTTAAAAAATTATTATTAATACATATGTCATACAACAAGGCCTGAGAGGACAACAAGGAGGAGAAGAGAGGGCAAGGGCTGAGGAGAGCAAGGAGAAGAGGGCAAGGGATGAGGAGAGTAAGGAGGAGAGGAGAGCAAGAAGAGAGGTTGGAAACTAGAGCAAGGAGGGGAGGAGAGGGCAAGGAGGAGAGGAGAGGAGGGCAAGGAGGAGGGGCAGCAGGCTGAGAGGGGGGCTGTAGGATGAGAGGAGAGTAAGAGGAGAGGCTGGAGAGGGAGAGCAAAACTGCCCTATCTGCCAATGGGGTTCTGAGTTCGACCCCTGGCTAGGCCCCGGAGGCCATGGAACCCCCCCCCCCCCCGGGGGGAAAAAAAAAACTGCCCTATCTGAAACACTGTTTCGGGTGTTGTGGCTATTGAATCGCAGGAGAAGTGGCTAGGGAGAGCCCATACCACTGCCTACCAATTAAAGAAGCAGTCCAATCACATCTCAGAAGCTTAGGGCAATGATCCTCAAAGAAAATTGCAGACGAAGATGTACTAAGTCATACAAAATATTTCCAAACATGACACTCTCAACCTTTTAAGGCGTTTTAAAAGTCCTCCGCCCCACAGTTTCAAAATGTAGGGCTGTACTTTTGATGTACACCACATATGGCCCTTATCTATGGTAGGCCCAATACATGCAATAATGTGTTTAACAAGACCTGAATTATCCAAAAATATGGCATGCAAGTGGAAGCTTGAAACTTGGAACCAAACTCTATGCATGAACTGTGCACATTAAATGAGAAACAGATTCACTATGACATGAATAACAAATTATTTAAAAAATAATTCAGTCGGCATTTATTATCTCAACTTTCAAAGTTAGAATGTTAAAGAATCAACAAATAGTTTTTTGAAAAAAATAAGCAACAAATTGTTGCACGCATATGAATTACACGTTACTCTATAGGTGAAAGCTTACAAGCTTGAAGCAATAAGATAAATGTTTACTTGCCAAATGACAATGAGTATAACTGTTGAGGTTAGAAACCAACAAAGTGTAAATATAAATTGCTAAAATAATACAAACCAAGTAAAAAAGTCCAATGCCCCTCTCAACTAGAGTCTAAAAGTACAATACGTTATTAATATCAACCACTCATGCCCCTACACCCTTCCCCCCCTCAAAATAAAAACAAAAATAACAAAGGCTTGTGCTCACTCGCCCTTATCACTAAACAAATAATGCGACCTGTTTTGTGCTCATGTCATAAGGATCCCCCTTGTGGAGAATATTTATGAGGTTAGCTCCTTATGCCAAGGCTTGCCAACAACCATATTTACTCCAAGTATTGATGCCACCATACCCTTCAATATGCACTCTCATTTTGCCCACACACACATAAAGCTTCTTCTCTATCTTGAAAAGTCTCGTGGGTTGAGGCACTCCAAGTTCTTGGGCAACTCATGAGAGATGAGATTATGAGTTGCTGCAGTATAAAAAGTGAAGCATAATATTATACCTACGCCAATGATTTGAGCAAGCTATAGATTAAAGAGTCTCCATGTAAGTATAATATTATACCTACACCCATGATTTAAGCAAGCTATAGAGTAAAGGCTCTCAGATTGATATGAAACGTCCATCAAATGTGCTATTGGAGCCTTTTTTGCAGCACCTCCATCCTTCTTTCCAAATGTTGGCAGTATTTTATGGTGCATTCAATAAACTTGTGCCCAATTGCCACACTCAACATCTTTCATTTTCATTCTCCGATCTCTGGTCAAGGGAAACTTACCATTTTATCTTCCTTGAATGACTAGTTGAGGGTGAACTGTCATGGAGCATCAGGCAACCTCAATAAGACTTTTGAATTATGGCCTCCTTTGTTTTTATGTTTTGAGAAACATTTTTTTAGAAGAAAACTTTGTTCTTCTCATTACATCAAGCAATATCTATATTCTCGTCCAGAGTCTTTTTATTTCTAACAACGATTACTTTCTTAGTTGCTGGAATATACTTTTCTTGCTTAAGTAAATATGCTTTCTTCCAATGTCTTCGGATTTCTAACAATGCTTTCTTTGTTCCTCAAAGATGCTTTTGTTGCTTAAAGTTTAGTAAAGTATTTGAAAACCTATATATACCTTTGTAAGACTAGAATAAGTCCAATCATACAATTTTAAATTTTTTGTTGTTCTAAAGATCAAAAATCTACACAGAAAATAAAAGAGAAAATAAAAGAGAATATGAAAGAGAAGAAAAAAGAGGTAAACAAAAACTTTTAAGAAAAACAAAAGGAAGACATACTTAGCAAGCAAAGCAACACTTATGTCGTCATCAGTGCCCAAGCATAAGCAGCTATACTGGGTTTCTAAAGACCCGCGGAGTCTCTTGGGTATAAACCTTCTTCTATAAAGTTGTATTGATAGCCAACGCTCCCATTCAACAATCATGCCTTGTTCAAAGCACAATGGAAAAGCCGTAACTAAATATCCTCTTTGGAGTTGTTCCAGCTATGAGGCATCTTGATGGATAAGCTTCATGGTGCCCAGTGCTTCTCCCAATTTGACTTTGCCTTCTCTGAATAATTACCATTTTCAAAAAACGAGATCTGGGTCCTTCAACATGCCAAAAAAAACTTCAGGCCATCAACACATTCATATATACTGGATTTCAAAAGCCATCTCCAAGCTTGATGGGAGTCCTCCAATGAACATGTCTTCTCTAGAGAAAAGAGAGAGAAGAAGTGATAACGAGCAAAATCCTCTCTCTCTCTCTTTTCTCAAGCTGAAGATAAATAACATCTTCCATGAGACATAGCTCTTCCTTGGAATATGGAATCATTCATGCCTTCTTGTTGTTGTCTAATGGAGGAAAGGTTTCCTTCAAGAGGGTAGAATACAACATTCTTTGAGTTTATATCAAATCCATGGATATCATGTTGCGCAAAAATAATTCAGATACACAGTTATAAATAAGCTTCTCAGGCAAGGAGAGTAAGCTTCTAAAAAATGAGAGAACAAGAGGTTACAGGTAAATCCTGGTGGCACCTCCACCCATGTAATGTATGACAGCAACAAGGGAAGAACATGAAGGCAATAATGGCACCAAAACATCTTAACCAAGGCATATTTAGACTCATGTAGTTTAATCATAAACAATTCCAATTAAAGAGCTGGAAAACAGGATGTGCTGCTATAGGAATCCAACCTGAGAAACATGATTAGCAACCCGTGACAAAGCAGCCTTCCAGCCTCCCTTCGATGATTGCATACCTTTACTGCCCCTTGTATCTCCTGTGTAAAAGTCCCCAAAAGAACAAACAGACCTTCATATTTTGCACAGAAGCTACCAAGGCAGGTATATGGAATCCTTATCACATAAATAAAAAGAAAGATAGAAAGCAATATAAAACTGAATTCGCACATCCACGAAAATGTAACAGGACTTTCTTCTGGTCACGCACATTACATCCATCCACTATTCTAAAGAGAGAGCTTATTTCACATGCCAAAAGTTGCAGGTTTGAAGCATAAATAAGTTGTATGGCTACTCAAAGTGGTGCCTCTAATAGGTGGTGGCCTTTCAAGTTGACTAACACTCCCCAAGTATCCATATGTGCCCAAATTTGCACCTTAATCCTCAACCACTAGCTACTTAAAGGTTTCACCCATCTTGGTATTAATCCATCTGCTTTTCCCTTCATGGAAGCGCTCTGCCGGGAACTTTCCGTACAATTGATTCTTTCTTCTGAATCCAAGCTACTCAAGTTGAGTCAATGAGGAAAAATTATCACTTCAAACTTTTATTCACATGACAAAGTTCCCAAACAAAGCCAATCAATATTACTACCCCAGATTCTATCTCTCCTGCAGAAAATACAAACCTTGCAAGTAGTGTGACAAGGTTTTCTATGTCTACAAAAGGCTACATAGATAGTAAAAAGATCCATTGTTATTATTAATTATTTCATTAAAACATCTTCCGTTTCATGATTGGGAGTCCTACAATATATGTCACATCTTGGGGTAGCTCATGCTACAATTATCCCCTATGAGTTAGCTTGCTATAGTAAGTTCATCTCCACCATGTAAGGTAATTTGTGCTAGAACTATCACTTTTGAGTTACCCTGCTAGTATTTAAGTCCAGCTTCACCTTGTAAAGTGATCTAGGATCATATTCTTTGGTCCATGTGTACAGGGATTTGGTGCACACACCATCTTCGGCCTCAGTGTCATTCTCGGTCTGGTTTCATCTTCAACCTAGACTCCATCTTTGTCCTCTTTTCATGACCTTCAGCTTTGTTCTCGATCTCAGCCCCGACCTTCGTGGGCTTGTCAAGACTCAACTTCAGCTTTGGCCCAAACCACAAAGACCTTGCCACCATCGGAGGGTGCAAAAAGACAACAGGTTTCAACTTGGATGAACACTGCCTGACAAGGAGATGGGAACATTGAGTCCATGGAATCATCAAGCAAAGATCAAGAAGCCATTAAAGAGGAGATTTGGAGTCAACTGAAGGAGCCAAGGAGACTAAGGCTCGGAAGAGGATCTTTCCCATTGCCATTGCAGCTAGCCATGAGAGAGAGAGAGAGAGAGAGAGAAAGAGAGAGAGAGAGAGAGAGAAGGAAAGTTTATTAACGTCTTTGGAAGACCGATGGGTCTCTAAGACTAAGAGAAACCTGATACAATAAGCTGAAGGGGTGGAGCTACTAAATGAGCATCATGATCCATGCTAAGCGCTAAGTACTACATAGTCATTTCATCATCATCATCATCATCATCATCATCATATCAAATCTGATATCAAGTCTGGTCAAATACATCCGGTACGTGAATAGGAGTCCCAAAAAGGTGTGGGGTATCATGGCAGGCCCCATGATGGGTGGGGTTGTACTGGCATGAAGCCAAAGATACAGCCTTGACGGCTATCTATGGATGGGGTCCATCGTGGTCTCCTGGCAATGGCTCTATGTCTGACAAGGGCCACAGTAACCCTTGTTGGTCGTGGTCGAGGGGGAGGGGGGGGGGGGAGAGAGAGAGAGAGACAGAGAGAGAGAGAGAGAGAGAGAGAGAGAGAGATTGGATCAAAAGGACCCTAGGACTGTTAGCTCAAAAGTGAGGTTCATGGGCAATCCAAGCCCAAGGTGTAATGGTGGACATTTGAGGGACTGCCACATGGCAGCGCCCTTGATTAATCCCACATGCAATAGGGGGTTGTGATGTGGAAGGCATATAAGGAGGAGACCAACACCCCGATGGAGGGGGTGGGTGCCTTGAAAGGTGGTTGTATGTACACAATTGGAGGCCACATGAGTTTCTTATCATGGGGTCGGAGCTTGAGGCCATATCCTGCACTAATTGGGCACAAGTGGCAGCACGCCTCGTCACGTGGCATGGGCAAGGCATATTGATCAAGAATTCCACCTTCTTGCTCCACTAGACAAATAATAGTGCACTAAAATGATGGCACTGGGTGGCACCACAAATGATGGGGGTTCTGCTCAAAGCAAAGACATGTGAGCAACAGTCGCCTGTATAGATTGCGGCGGCACAGGCAAGCATGTACAAAGATAGATGATGATGAGCTACTGCGGACCGGACATGGCAATTGGTTGAAAGAAGCCTAGCTAGTATGCTAGCATGGCAGCAATAGATCTGCACTCCTTGCGTTGACACTTGGCATCAATCAAAACTCCCCTCGTACTTGGATTGAGGGGGAGTGTTAGAACTCAAATGTGAGGTGTAATGCGCAATCCAATCCCATTTGATATGGGGTCATTGTGTGGCACGCTCCCTTGTCCCACATATAAGTGGGTGGTTAGGTTATCAAGCCATATGTAGCCATGAGAGGAGAGGCCTCATTATCCCCATCGGCAACCTTATTTGGGGTGGCTAGGCAAGTCAATGTGTGGGACCCCTAGCATGCAGCGCTAGTTGGTTGGGTGGCTAGGCAACTATAGCATGGAGCCAAATTCATTTTCTATCAAGAACAAGGGGACGAGGAAGAGGCCATGTCTACCCTTGGCTACAAGGAGAAAACAAATCTTGGGAGACGAAAGCTCGCATTGGAGAGCTAGTAGGGACAACTAGTGTTGGAGGAGTACAAGTTGAGAGAGGATGCCTGGTAAAGGAGATTCGCTTTATCCACAGTGAGGGGAAAAAAATAGTTAACCTCTTAAGAAGGAATTTTGTTCCTAAATGACTGGTTAATGATTTATATACCTTTGTAAGACTAGAATAAGTCCAATCATACAAATTTCAATTTTTTGTTGTTCTAAAGACCAAAAATCTACACAGAAAATAAAAGAGAAAATGAAAGAGAAGAAAAAAGAGGTAAACAAAAACTTTTATAAAAACAAAAGGAAGACATACTTAGCAAGCAAAGCAACACTTATGTCGTCATCAATGCCCAAGCATAAGCAGCTATACTGGGTTTCTAAAGACCCGCGGAGCCTCTTGGGCAAAACCAATGCTTACTAAAATACGTCAAATAAACAAAAGAGAAAGAAAACAAGAAATAAAGAAGAAAGGAAGAAGGTGACTAAGCAAAAATAAACAAGCAAGTCAAGAAACAAAATTTTCCGAAAAACCGGAATTACGCTCTCTCTCTCTCTCTCTCTCTCTCTCTCTCTCTCTCTCTTATTTAAAACATAAAAAGCTGAAAGGACCCCTTACACTTATGTATCGCTTCCTACAAAGAGGCAAAAATACAATCCTAACTTAGAAAGCACAAGCATACTCAATCAAACTCTCTTTTGAAACTAAAAGAAAAACGGGCTATTCAGCTCCCCGCTTTTTGTTTTCAGCTTATGTTCAATCATTCTAAACATACCTAAGGCCGATACACCATAGATAAAAGACTTCATATCTAAGATTGTGCATACGTTTTTCATTATTTTCCTTGGATTATACCTGTGTAATAGTAAAGTGATCAAATTACTACATTGAGTGATAAAAAACTCCTAAATAAGACGTTGCATAAACTCAAATTCATAAGTGAAAAGATGAAAGTTTGCTAAAAAGACGGCACAATTAGCGCCCATGGGGATTCCCATAATTGTTGAAACAAAGAATCACCTACTGTGATGTTAAGATTATCTAAAAGAAAATCTATCCAAGAGCAAACATCTTCAATACTTACTACCTTTGTGTATCTTTTCTTTTTAGAACCGATGTCATGATCTTTATTTTTTAGCCACAAAAAGTCAAAGCATAAGGATGTTTTCTCAACTTTTGACACTTTGCATCTATCTTTGTCAAATCTCAGCTTGAAAACTTCAGCCACTAGCTTTTTTATTCTAAACTTCAGGTCTTCCAGACCGATCTTTGTGTAAAGCGTGGTAAAATCATAGGTTTGAAGGAGAATAGGAGACTCTTTTTCATGAATGCTTCGAGAGGTATTAAAAAATTTTTACAACAGGAAATCACTCCCACAGAGTCATTTAAAATCCAGCTTAAGTGCGAGGGGACAGTCTCCTTTCATAAGTCCCTCTAAAGTTCATGGACACTAGGCAACATGGCTTTGAAGCAATACTTAGCCATTTAAAGACATCCATCAAAGTAATCTCACAAGCAGCTGCAATAAATCTTGGCTTTTTTGGAGTTTTGTGAAACTTCCAAGCAGCACAAAGAAAAGGGATACTTTTTTAAAAGTATCTTGACTAGTTAATGATTGTATATATTTTTTTAAAGTAATACAATAACCCTTTTTTTCCCCCAAAAAAAAAGAGTGAGGAAAAAAGTATCCACCATTGTTTAAAGGGAAAGAGAAATAGAAAAATAATTTCTCCATAATTGGAAAGATATCCATGGATTGAAACCTATTCCAGCAAAGTTGCAACTAGCCAAAGCTCGTTTATCTTTAGGCAACAAAGCATATACATGGTAGACAAAGTTGCACGATAGAGGTCAAAGTCCAAGTGCCTAGGTCACACTTTGAGAAAGTATTTCTCAAAGACTTCCTTACAAAAAATGAGCAAGAAAAGTCCTGGGAAATGTGGGATGGCAAAGTTTCCATCCTAAGGAAGTGGTTGAGATAGAATTGGATCTTCGTGGGGAACTCCTAGTCCCTCCCCAAGTCTGTATCATGTAGAGCTGTAATAGATCCAACTGTATGATATGGTTGATCTCATCTCGTGGGACCCTTCAAGATATAATTACATTAAAGCCTGCATGAGATCCTTCAAGATCTACAGGACTGGCGATTACTCGTTAGAAATGACCCAACAGAGGGTACGCACAACGGAACACTGATAGTAATTACCCAGGAGCTCACACAATGTGATGTGGGGTGTGGAATCACAAACTTCTTAACTTATGTGCATAAAATAGATGTGCAGACTCATCAATAGACAATGAACGAGCCAGATAGAGAAACCGCCAAAATAATATATTTCCATCCAAAGCTATGGACACAATACAAAAGAGATAGATCCAGAGTCCCACCAATGGTGTGGTCCTTTGAACTTACCACAAGGTACTTCTCCTATCTGCTGGCTATCTCTAGACTCGAGCTCGCGTGCTCCACCTCAAGCGTCTGTAGACTTTCTGTCCAAAATGGTTCTCTACCTTACTGCTTGTAGATCAGCCTAGGTAGGCAGCCCTTTCTCTGCTTTGTCTGCAGCTTCTATGTGCCTCCTTCACCTCCTGGATGTAGTCCCAAGGAAGGTCCTCCTGCTGCTTCAATCTGCTGGTGGTTGGCTGCTCCAGAGAAATTGAGATATGAGGGCACAAAGGCCCTCCTTAGATAGGGCACAAGGCCCTCCAGAACCAACCGACCAGCCAGCCCTAATTGGGCCGACTGGCTGGTCTGTAGCAGCCCTAACCAATCGACCAGATGGCTGGCTGGTTGGCTGCCTATCCAGCCCTAATTAGGGCCCTTTTCCAGCCCTTTGTTCCATGCAGGGCCCAGCCCCTTTGGACTGCTTACCCCGCCACCTGCCAGCCCTGTTTGCAGGCCATAGACCTGCCCAATACCTGCTGCAACAGTGCGACTCCATGCTGCTGCTGATCCGCCTTTGCTCAGCCCTTGTCCGGACCTTGGCGCACCCCGCACACCTTCCGTACACTGCCCTGCAGCAGCCCGTACTGATCCGTACAGTGGCTGTCCCCTTTCTCTGGGCATACCTTGCCCTAGGTCTCCCTCCCCCATGCTCTCCTCATTTGGGGGCTTACAGATGGGGAGGTGACCTTTCCAACACCCCCTCTTACCGACACATCTCGGCCCAATGCCAACACGTCGATGACGATGCTCCAGTAACTCCCTGGTCGTAGTCCTCTGGAAAATTTCGGTGTCAAAATCTTTTCCTGGCTTTTCATCCAGTGGCGCTCTTGCTCCACCAAGTTTGGTTCCGCTTCCGCACACCATCCTGGTACACAAGTCCATCTTTGGTAGCACCTCCTGGCACCACCTCCTTCAGTCACGTTCCCGCCTTCAAAGTCGAGCAATCCAGTCGTCACGATCTTCCAGTTGTCCCCCTCATAATGAGAGAACAACCTGCAGTCTTCCAGGCACCATGCTTTGAGGGTATGTTTCAACCCGTCCTTCCTTTGGCAAGGTCTAGATAACTTGGACCATGAACCAAAGAATATTTCCAGATAACTTGGACCATGAACTCTCGATGAGTTCTCAAGCAGGTACTCTTCTGGCTTTAGTACTCTTTGTCCATCACCTTCTAGCAATCTGCGTCCGAGATTTGAAGAAGCACCAATACTTCCCCTTCTGCCTTCGAAGAAGGCTAATTCCTTCCAATCTCGTATCTCCTGAGAAAAATGAAGAGCAGAGTCTCTCCACAGCATGCTACAAAGGCTCAAATGCAAAATATCAAGTACATACCAGACTGTTGTACTGCGTGTGTGTTTACTTTGAAAGCAAATCCTGTACCTCATCGAGGCACCCACCAAGTGCCTATGTAATCCTGTACTGTCCCCTTCTGAAGTACAGCATCCATCTGACCATGAGACCCCTGGGCCTCCATGGAATCCACCCTCATGTTAGTGTCAACAGCCACGCACCTGGAAGGTACCAAGCGCTCCATGCTGTCCTTCACCTTCACAAAGGCATCTGACTCCTCGTCGACCCACATCTCTATGTCAGACGTTCTCATTGTGATTTCTTGGTCAACATATCTGACCTCGGTAACACTCGGTGATGTCACCATAAACAACTCTTTGATACCACATTTGCTTTGGCCTCTCCTTCTGAATCTGAGTTGGACTCCTTTTTGTTTTTTCCGATCTGCCTTTTTCTTTCTGCAGTCCTTTGCAAAATGTCTTGGCGAATCACAGTAGAAGCACTTCTTCTTCTGCTTCCTCTTCGACGTCTCCTCGTCGTCAGAGTCGTCTTTCTTGGACTTGCCACCATTAGGCTTGCCCTTTCCTTTGCCAATGTAATCCTTCACCAACATCGCCTTGTCGCCTTTGTCGTCGTTGTAGAGCTTCTCCCGAGCTTCCTCCTATAGCAGTAATGGACCCAACTCCTCAAACATCAGAGGTTTGGTCCTCTATCCTACTGTCACGATTGTAACAAAGCTCTTGAAACTCTGAGGTAGTCTCCTTAATACCATCAAGGCCAAATGGCATGAGTCTGTCTTCTGACCAACTGCCGCCAGTTGATCCCTCACCACCTTGACCTTCGTTAAGTGGCTATGTACCGTATCTCCTTCTTCCATATCAAGATTATAGAGTTGATGTTGAAGAAGCAAAATCCGGGTGGTGTTGTCAGTCTCATATAGATCCTTCAGAGTGACCCATGCCTCTACTGACGTCTCGGCCATCTGGATATGTGGAAGAACAGAGTCCACCGTAGTCTCTATGATTAATGCCAGGGCATGGGCATCTCTGTCTTCCCAAGCTTCGAGCTCCTCTCTGTCTACTGCCATGAATATCTTCCCTTGCCTATCCACTACATCTTCGGCTTCGCCTCCACTCCCGTTGTCAGCTTCCACAACTTCTGAGCCACTAAATGACTCCGGATCTTCACTTTTCAGATCAGGTAGTTGGTCCCATCCAGTTTCCCAGACTCTCCAAAGTTAGGGATAGTGAATGAGAGAAAACTGGGGGAGGAGGAAGGAAGAGCAAGGGCTGAAGAGGTCCACATCTCTGTTGTTTATACCACACAGCAAAGTCAACCAAACTCAAATTTCAATAGACCAAAACTCTGAACGGACCTAACTGAACCTGAGTCACCCTCCTTCTCGCAAGGGCACAATCCTCCAGTCGTGGAAGTCGATTCCCTAGAGCTTCTGAATCAGGGTCGTCCTTCAGCAAGGTCCCTGCCTTCAGGCTCCCACACCTGTGAGCCTCCTACTTGGGCTCTGATACCATGTTAGAAATGACCCAACAGAGGGTACGCACATCGGAAGACTGATAGTAATTGCCCAGGAGCTCACACAGTGTGATGTGGGGTGTGGAATCACAAACTTCTTAACTTATGTGCATAAAATAGATGTGCAGACTCATCAATAAACAATGAATGAGCCAGATAGAGAAACCACCAAAATAATATATTTCCGTCCAAAGCTATGGACACAATACAAAAGAGAGAGATCCAGAGTCCCACCAATGGTGTGGTCCTCTGATCTTACCACAAGGTACTTCTCCTATCTGTTGGCTATCTCTAGACTCGAGCCCGTGTGCTCCACCTCGAGTGTCTGTAGACTTTCTGTCCAGAATGGTTCTCTCTACCTTACTGCCTGTAGATCAGCCTAAGTAGGCAGCCCTTTGTCTGCAGCTTCTATGTGCCTCCTTCACCTCATGGATGTATACCCAAGGAAGGTCCTCCTGCTGCTTCAATCTGCTGGTGGTTGGCTGCTCTAGAGAAATTGAGATATGAGGGCACAAAGGCCCTCCTTATATAGGGCACAAGGCCCTCCAGAACCAACCGACCAGCCAGCCCTAATTGGGCCGACTGGCTGGTCTGTAGCAGCCCTAACCAACCGACCAGATGGTTGGCTGGTTGGCTGCCTATCCAGCCCTTTGTTCCATGCAGGGCCTAGCCCCTTTGGACTGCTTACCCCGCCACCTGCCAGCCCTGTTTGCAGGCCATAGACCTGCCCAATACCTGCTGCAACAGTGCAACTCCATGCTGCTGCTGATCCGCCTCTGCTCAGCCCTTGTCCGGACCCTGGTGCACCCTGCACACCTTCCGTACACTGCCCTGCAGCAGCCTTGACTGATCCGTACAGTGGCTGTCCCCTTTCTCTGGGCATACCTTGCCCTAGGTCTCCCTTCCCCATGCTCTCCTCATTTGGGGGCTTACAGATGGGGAGGTGACCTTTCCAACATTACTATCAACTGATAGTGGTCCCTTACATCTAGTGAAAAAATATTAAACTTGTTATGTATTGAGTACTTCTTGGGCTAGGTTGTGTGCTAGTCATCAGCCTCTTTAATTCGGAGCTCTTCCAGCCTCTCCACGTGCTGCTATGTGCATTTCGGAGCAGACCAAGCCATCGAATTTCTACTACAGGCTTCTACAACTGCATTACTTCAGCCGACTTTGCTTTCGGACCTACCTGTGGAGGTTTTTTGAGTGGTTCCAGCCTTCGACCAGCTGCTCCAGCAATCTCTAAGACCTTTTCCTCACCCGACTTGTCCACGTGAGGACCCAGTAACCTTGTTGCGATGTTCCAGAACCTCTTTCAGGGAGCTCCCTAGTTTCTTGGCTGGCTGCTCCAACAGATTTTTCAAGTTATCTATGCTGTCCTAATAGCCTTCTCTGATGTGTGCATAAGTTCTACATCTTAGGAGTACATGCTGCCCATTTTCCACCTCCACGGTGCATGTCCTTTCTTCTCTGGGGATCCTAGGTCAACAGCCTCCCTTGCCTAACTCCTAAGACGGGAGGTGAATGAACAAAGTGCAAATGTGCACTATGCTTGAGCAGTCTTGCTCTTTTGAAGGGATGAAAAAGGGAAGAGACGATTGAATGTGATGGAGAGTGGGAACGGAACAGACACTTACATAGCCCAAGAGATGGACAGGGCACAAAAGTCCCCAACTGACCAACCTGCCAATCCAAAGGCCGACCAGCCTGAACTTGACATACGTGGCAAGCTAACTACCATGTCAGTAGTCAAATGCCATGTCAGCCTACCGACATGCCACAAGAGTACATCTTCTGATTGCATATTAAAACCTTGATCCAATGAAACTCAGTGAGGTCTTTAAACTTCACAATGGCCTTATCTGGAGGACAGACGTGTCTCACATTCATTGAGGATTGCCATGGGCTAGATGAGAGTCTCATCCCATCAGTTGGGGATAGAAGCAAGTAGATCTATTGCCATACCGAGGGAGCAACGGATATGCAGACTTTGCACACTAGGGAAGGTGGAGATGGAGGAGCATTATCTATGCTTATGTCCAGCATACTATGAAATTCGAGGCCGTACCACTACCTCTATCAGGAGGGACTCAGCTTTGGACCACTCTCCCACTTGATCCACTTCCAAGACAAGGTCTATGGCGCTCTTTATCTGATGGAGATGCGACAACATAGAGGAACCCTTTTCAGACATATCAAACAGCCTACACCAACAGTCCTACCCGAGCCAGAGATAGATGCAGCCCAAAGACATATCACAGATTTCTATGCCTTTTGAGTCAGCCCCAAGACACAGCGGAGTGGAGGAGGAGGAGATTGAAGATATGACAGCAGAGTGGGCTAGTGGGAGGAGACGACATGGAGTGGGAGGGTAGAGAGTGGCTAGCGCCAAAGTCGAGGGGTCACTCTTGACATGGCTCGCCGGATACAGAAGTCTCAAAAACCACGCCCTCCTCCGCCATTGCACTAGATGACATGACAGACGCAGCTGCGAGATATCCTCGCATCTCACACCATTGCGCCAAGATATGCCTTTTGAGTATTTTGGGTATCTATGTCATGTTTTTGAGTTATGATTTTCTTGAAGTTTTTCTTAGCACTCGGCAAGGGTCATAGCGAACCCCTTGCTTCAGCCCATAGCAGATTGAATGAGTCACCTTGTGATTGTACTTTGTCTCATAGGCCCGCGAGGCCTCCCGAAGACATTAATGCAACTCTCTCTCTCTCTCTCTCATATGTATGCATGAACTATTCTAGATGAAAGACTGCTTCCGTTGTTGTGCATTACATGCATGGTGAATTCTCTCACAAAAGAAAATTATATGACTATCGTGATAGTCCGACTGTTGGGAATCCAAGGATTCAGAAAAACTTTCATATGATTATCATATGTCATGAGCATCACGCTCGGCGCCTTGTTACAACGAGGAGCAGGGCAGAGCAGCTCGAAAGGAGATGGGCCGGAGGAGGCCCTAGGGGAGCAAAGAGAGCTCCCGAAGAGGATAGAGCACAGGGGGAGGCACAGCCTCTCATAGCAAGAGGAGAAGCCAGGAGGCAGAACAGAAAGGCTGTATGGGGGAACTGAGGGTTGGAGGGAATGGGGAGTCTGAAGCAGCCCCAGGACAGGGCAGCGTGGAGCTCATGGCCACTGGCCAGCAGGACCCACCACAACACAGGAAGAAGTAGAGGTTTAAGGGAGGAGGACAAGGGGGAAGGAGTTGAAGAGGAAAGCAGGAGGGGCAGCAGTGGGGGGGCAGAGGGAGATTAGAAAGGGGGAGGGGGAATGGGGGAAAGGTACGAGCTCAGTTTGAGAGCTCTAAAACTCTCAGTGCACACAAGAGCAGCGAGCTTTTCAAAGAATCCTATAAAACAGCCTTCTTTGAAGCCTGTTGATACTAACTGCATCAGTCCTAGAAAGAAAAGTATACCTGCTTCAGGATTCGAACTCCCAATTGCATATGTCATATTCCCATCAGCTCCAACATTCTGTTCAAGACTTTCCAAGCCCTTTTGTAAAATATCTGCTGCTGCTGCACCAGCTAAAGTGGGTTCAAGACTTTGAGTTACAACATCCTCTTGTGACACTGAATCATGTACATCCAAACGTGTCTCTAATTTTACCAGTGCTCCACCAGAATACTCAATGCCTGCTTCAAAGGACCACATAAAATCCGACTCCTTAGGCAGCATTTGCATGCTATGAAAAAATGGAGGCATCGTCCCAAGCTCCAGGCTGCTACACTTAATGGCACCAATGTAGCCAGGAGTGACGATCTTAGACAGCTGCTTCTGCAATGTTGATACAAAAAAGCATTTGTTATCTCAGAATCGTATTCTAATCCAACTTTCAAGCGAAGCACTAACTGAATAAATGATAAAGAAATACCAAAAGGGGCGCTAAGTTTAGGGCCAATCTGGTGTTTGTTGCAGTCAGGGGCAATCTAGCTCCTGATTTTGGTTTCTGTTATTTATTTTGGTTTGCTGTGGGAATTTCTAAATGGCTGAAAATTAAGTATTTATTGGTTATTATCTGTTAACTATGCAACAAGCGCGTCTCATATGGCGAATATGAATGAAGCTCAAGAAAAGGACAAGCAAGGTTGAAGATGTCTTCATTCTTGGAAATTGGGTGGAATCATCTTCAGCCAATCATCTCCTATATCTATGTTAGAATGATTCTATGGGTAGCCAAGTAGAAGAATCATTGTTATTGGAACACTCCTATGTCACTTCTCTTCACAAAAAGACATATTCACTTGCTTGGTAGTTCATTTATTGCATATCTTTACTTGCTAAATTTCAAGTTCTTTACATTCGTATGTTTGCCAAAAGAATGCATATGTTTTCCTAGGTACTAAATCGCTAGGTCTAGCATTTGAGGGTGGACCTCCATTGAAGGGGTTACGGGCATTAGTGTCCCACAAGTTGAGATGTATCTCTTTAAGAGAAACGTAAAGACCACACCCCACCCGAGTACCCAAATATGGGACAAATCAAAATACATGGAATTCAAACCGATCCATCAACTTTTAAAGATGGCTGTGCGCCTGTTAGCATGAAAGAGTCCAAGAGATACAAGACAAGACGACAAACTAATAGGCCTAATAGGTTATGCGAGTAGGCCAACCAAACTCAACCCTTTGAAAAGAGCTAAATGCCAGAAACCTAAGGTGAAAACAGTAGTCAGTATTGGTCACCTAAACTAAATTTTTAGTCAGACAAATAAAGAGTGCTTAAAATAACCTTAGTCCACAATTTCAGCATGACACATGGCATGCTGACATGGCAGCCTTGACATGTGGCATGGACACATGACAGCCCTTGCGACACATGGCACCCTAGATGACCATGCATGAGCCATGGCATCACTTGTCACTTCAGGAACTCCTGATGGAACAATAGCAAGGAGACAATGGAATGAAGCAAATGGAGAGTCTTTATTGAAGAGTGGAGAGCCCAATATATAGGCACCAAGATACATCCAGTGAACATCATAGATGATGTCATAGTAGAAGCCACCAAGATCCTATAATCATGCCACCATCTCCATGAATCTCTCAATCACACCTAGAACCTTCTACAACCAAACCTGGTCACACTAACCAACACACAACCCTTGTATCCCTAGGTACACCCCATTACATCAATTTGTCCTTCATCCCCCCCCCCCACAAATTGATGACCTCATCCCTCAGCAGTAGTACATGGGATGCTCCATGGCTTGCCCACCATCATGTGGCAACACACATGGCCCCAACCTGTGACTCACTCCTAGGACTCTTGGTTTACAACTAGAGGATTGGACAATGACAATGTATGGAAATCCCCATGGATCCAACAAAGGACTAACAATCATTTAAGGATGGAATGGCAAAGTATAGTCAATCAAATACAAGTTCATTTCATACATCATGAAAGATGCTTAAACCATAACTAAGGCATCTTCAATCAAATAAGCAACATAATGGCTGTAGTTGAAACCTTTGTTCCAATCATATCCATTGGAAACCATCATGCATATCATGATATACTCATTTATCATATAAGCCTTTGTCACTATAAACATGAGTATAGAATACTTCTCCAAAACACTTTCAAAGCATAATGCCATAGTCAAACTTTGACTTAAAAGTTCAAAGTTTCCTCCAACTGTCAAGTATAATGTTGATTAGAGCTACACGAAATACTGATTTAACACTTTCAGCATTCAAAACAAAGTCAATCCTTGCTTTGACAATCAAAAAGCCCCAAAAACTAGTTGACTTAGTCAACCGTTACCAAGGATACCAAGCTGAAAACTGCATTTTCAGACACAGGTCGAATGGAGCCCGAAATTGGAGCTATCAGCAGCAAGAGAGAGAAAGCTGTTGCAACAGAAATTAAGCTCTAGTACCAGAGGACTCCCACCAGAGAGGAATTGCGCCAATGCGCATTGGGTCGTCTAAGAAACTTGCATCTTTTTCGACTGGTTTTTTCGTGTTTTCTCCTAAAATACAGAAGCATTGGTGCTCAAACTTCATCAGAATCCTCCTTATAATGTCGCCCACCAGCAGCTAGAACCATTTTAAAAATGGTGACTCCTATGTTAGAATTATTGTTATAATTTAGCAGGGACCAATGTAATGTAATAAGTAGGTTAGGGGCACTTTTCCCTCACTTAGAGGTTTTTCCCCCTAACCACTGTTAGTTCACTAACTACGGTTAGTGAAGGATAAGGTTTTGTCACTTAGACAAAACCTATCACTCTATTCAGTTGTAACACACTCATCTAATTGCAACTATCGTTTTCAGCTCTCTCTCTCTCCTGTTCTTGCTCTCGCACTTTGCTCTCTCCCTATTCTCACATTTGGTATCAGAGCAGTGTCCCTTCCTGGACGTGCTCCCAGCTCCTTGCCCAAGCTCCTCTTGCATCGTCGCCGTACAGCCCCAGCCCGTACAGCCTTCGTACCTTTTCGTACCATCTCGTACAGCCATCGTTGGCTGTTCCGTACGTACGTACCAGGCCCAACCGCCCTACGCCATTTGCACGCCGTCCGTACCTGCTACAGCGCCGTCCGTACATCTGCCCCGTACAACTACAGCGCCTGTTTCGTACATTCCGTACACAGGCGCCGTACAGCCATACAGCTCGTCGCCAACCGTACAGCTCCCGTACCATCTGTACAAACTGCCGTACCGTCTGTACAAACTGCCAGTCAACTCGCCGTACAGATCCGTACATCCGTACAGGTGTACGGATTTCGACCGTACAAGCTGAGCTGTACAGTTTCGTACAACTGCATTCGACTGGACTGACAGTTCCATACTGTTAGTCCGTACAGTTTGAAGGTGAAACTGAGTTCACATTTGGTCACTTTGTAGGTGGGCTTGGAAAGTTGCATTTTTGCAGGATTTGCTTTGCAGAAGGATATTGGAAAGTGTTTTGTCAGGCTCTTGTGCATACAACCATTGTTTGGTTGTATTTTTGAGAGCACATTTGGAGCTTTGGCAGACGAATTGCAAATTGGAGCTTTCAGTTAATTTGTCCTCTTTTGGATGCAATTTCCTTGAAGAAATTCGGGGCTTTTGCAGACAGAGAGCAATTTGTGCAACATTTGGAGCTTTCAGACCATTTGCCCCTTTCTGGTTACAATTTCAAGCCACAAATTGGGGCTTTTGTGTTGGGAGAGCAATTTTACAGGTTTCAGTTCACACTGCCTTTCTGTGAGTGTTTTGAAGCACTTTTGGCAGGTTTTGGGAGAGATTGGATGCTCTGGCAGATTTCTGACAGAGACATTACAGAGATTTGAGTTGCATTTTTAGCCAGTGTTTGGCTGTGTTTTTTGGGATTTGTGCACTCCATTCCCAGCAAGGGAATTCAGATTTGCATTTGCTGTATTTTCTTTCTCAGACATGGCCCAACAAAATCAGAATGATTTCGGTTTCAGTGGTCTCTCACAAGAGGATAAGCTGGATGGTACCAACTACTCCCTCTAGAGTTTTATGGTACGCAATATTCTGATTTCCCGTAATTTATGGGACTATGTAAATGGGGATGAGTTCCGGCCAGCAAATGTGGCACCTAATACCCCTCCCCAACAAGGAGGAGGTAGAGGTCGTGCACAGGGTACAGCTGCAGCACAAGTTATTGGTGCAGTTATACCTACCACTCTAGAAGAAGAGATGGGATTCACGTGATGCTTTAGCTTTGTCGTGTATTTCTCTTTCAGTGAAAAGATTCATCATTCCGCATATCCGGTCGTGTAAGACCTCAAAGGCAGCATGGGATATTTTGGAGAGCATGTATGCAGCTCGGAATGATGCCAGGGTGTCTTTTTTGAAAAGAGAATTGTCTCATGCACATATGGAAGAGGGTGACTCCATGTCAGTGCACCTCACAAAGCTACAGGATTTACGAGAGCAGTTGCTGAATATTGATGAGATCATTCCTGATTCAAAGATGATTACCACTACTATGAATTCTCTTCCTGAGTCTTATCTCAGCTTTCATACCTCGCTGAATTTGTCGTTGAGGGGGGGTGCAAATCCTCTCAATTTTCAGGAGTTGATAGGACTTCTGCTGCAAGAAGAGCAGACTAGGAAAAACATGGCTTCACGAGCAGGTGAACATGCCATGCTTTCAAAATTCAAGCCTAAAGTAAAGGGACAGGCAAAGACTTCAACAAATCAACCTTCCAGTGGTTCAGGACAGCCTTCTCAAAAGGCTAAGGGTGATGCATGTAAATAAGGGAATATGTCATTACTGCAAAAAGCCAGGTCACTACATTGGAGAATGCAAGAAAAGGCTTGCAAAAGAAAAGATAAACAGCTCCGGTATGGCTGTTTCAGATTCAGCTCCTCATGCATCTGACAATGAGCAAGCTACAGCCAACTTTGTGGAGCACGACTATGCCTTCTTGCCTTGCATTTCAGACTCTTAGTTGGCTGCTCCGGATAGTACAGCCACTTGTAATGATGACTCTTATGCTTTTCTGACATGCAGTTATGATTCTTCCAAGGATGCATCAGCTTTCAATGTCAATGAGACACAAAATACATGGTATTTTGACAGCGGTGCCTCAAAGCATATCACTTCCTAAAAGTGTCTTTTCACATCTCTGCATCCACCACCCGTTGGTTAAAAGGTCACATGTGCCAACAACAACTCCTATTCAGTTCGTGGTACACGAGAAGTTGAACTTACAGCCATTGATGGCTCAACATTCAAAATTTCTGATGTCTTGTATGTGCCTGGTATCACAAAAAATCTACTTTCAGTGTCCACTCTTAACAAAGCTGGATTTCAGGCCATTTTTGAAGATGACAAGTGTGCACTCCATGACAGAGAGCATGACTATGCCTTGAGATTGTCTGGCACTTTGTTACGTGGTCTTTTTCAGCTTGACATGTATGAGAAAAGACCAGCACATGCTCTTGCAGTGTCCACTCCTACTGTTGCTATGCAGAATGCGGAGTTATGGCATGCCAGATATGGACACATGCATTATGGCAGCTTGATGACGCTTCAACCATGGTTGATGCATTGCCTCCTCTTGAAACACCTCCTCCACATGCCTGTGAAGGGTGCATTCTTGGTAAAATGCACAGATCTCCTTTTAAGAAGGATGGATCAGTAAAAGCTGTTTGAAAATTACAACTTATCCATAGTGATGTCTCTGGTCTCATGAGGACTCCATCATTGGGTAGTCATCTGTCACTTTTATAGATGACTACTCCAACTACACTTGGGTTTATGGGCTGAAACACAAATCAGAAATGTTTATGGTTTTCAAACACTTTGCAGCCATGGTTGAGAATGAATCCGGACTCCAAATACAGACATTACGCACAGATAGAGGAGGGGAGTATTTGTCTGCAGATTTTGATGCTTTTTTGAAAGACAAGGGCATTGTACATCAGCTTACAGTGAGGCTAACTCCTCAGCAAAATGGCAAAGCTGAGAGGAAAAATCGTACTCTTATGGAGATGGATAGATGTATGCTAAAAAGCAAAAAATTGCCTTGCAAATTTTGGCTTGAAGGTCTCATGTGTGCCAATTATGTTTTGAATCGGGCACCCACAAAAGCTTTGAAGACCAAGACTCCCTATGAAGTTTGGCAAGGGAGAAAGCCTTCTGTGGATCATTTCCGTGTCTTTGGATGCCTTGCATATGCTCATGTGCCCGTTGAGTTTCAGCATTAGTTGTCTGATAAGGCCATCAAATGCATTTTTGTTGGGTACAGTGCAGAGAGCAAGGGCTACCGTCTCTACAATCCTGTCACACGCAAGATTATTGTCAGTAGAGATGTTATATTTTCAGAAAATTCAGCTCACATTCAAGCTGAATTTGATTTGCCTTCTTCTTCCGATGATGTCTTTGAGGGGTTACTACCCATTGCCTTGGGTTCCCCTACTAATATATCTGATGCAAATCAGAATTTTCAGATACCTCCACATGCTCCGATTCAGCCACAGGATGTCTTACCACCTCCACAAGCCGTGGAAGAGGTTGTTCAGCAAGAAATTGCAGATATACATGCAACAAAAACAGTCCCAAATAGGCTGTTACAAACTCTCAGGGAGAGTAAAATTGATGCTCCATTACCTGGCAGAACTCGGAGTGCAGTAAGGCATGGGGGAGGTGCTCTTTCAGTTGAATCAGCTTATGCAGATACTCTTCTTGATGAGGAGGAACCTGAGACATTTGAAGAGGCACTGGATAATGTGCATTGGATGAATGCCATGCACGATGAGTTGCAGTCCATTCAGAAAAATCAGACATGGGAAGTTGTCGATTTGCCACCAGGTAAACATGCCATAGGTACACGGTGGGTTTTCAAAGTTAAAAGACAGCCAGATGGCACCATTGATCGGTACAAGGCAAGGCTGGTTGCAAAAGGATATGCTCAGAAAAAGGGCATAGACTATGAGGAGACTTTTGCTCCTACATCCAGAATGACAACCATCCGGTCAGTTATAGCAATGGCTGCAAATTTTCAATGGAATGTTCATCAGTTGGACATAAAAACAGCCTTCCTTAATGGAGACTTGTTGGAAGAGGTTTATGTCAAACAACCTCCAGGCTTTGAAATTGCAGAAAACTGTACCAGCAGCAGCTCCTGTAACAACAGCCCCCTGCAGCAGCAGCAGCAGCCCCTTCTACAGCAGCTCCTCATTCAGAACTGCTCAACCATTGACCAAACCATCTGGCTGACTATAGTTCAGCCACCTACAGACCCTGGTCGGGTGATTTTTTCAAATCAGGTCAGGTCTGTCTCCACCGCCAGTCGGCCTGACTCAAACAGGGTGGCAGACTGCCCACCTCCACCTATATATATGAGCCTATTTTACCTTCCCTCAGTCACCAACTGAATCAAAAGCAGGCACGTCGATGTGAGGGAGGCCAGCAGGTATAGGATCAGGACCATGGCCCACTTTAGTTGCTCAGTTGGAGCTCACTATAGTCAGCTCGACCCTGAGGCAGTCTGTGTGGAGCTTGACAATGACACCCTTGTATCAGCTCATGTCCATACATTGCGGAGCATGGCCATGAGGTTCCTTTGCTGCCTACTTTGCTGTGTGTATATCCAGATCTGAGTGTGTGTCTGTCTATCTACTTGTGCCACAATGAGAGGAGATCTAAGAGTACTGAGATACATGGGCCACCATCATCCACTGCGAGAGTAGTATTGGTGTATGCTGCCCTAGTATCTCTGACAAGTCATGTATGTCAAAGTCAATTCCCATGGGTTTGACCTACATTAACTATTCACCTTCAGAAGTCATACACGTGTTGTAACAACCCCTTCCTGTTTTGAAGCTCTTGGCCTCCAATGAGGCTTTACTCAAAGAATCCTCCAACAGCTCTTTGTTAGAGATCCTGGATCCCACCTGTGAGCCCCCATATGAGGAGGAAAAAGGAGGCAGGTCGGGAAGGGACGGTGATCAAACAGAGGTGACTGCCAGCAAATTAGGGTTACAGCTTGCAACCCGTAGGAGCGGCAGATCTAGAGCGTATTTGCTGCTGCTGCAGAAGCAGACGCTTGGAAGGCGTGCAGGACTGACCTGTTCAATCAACAAAACTGACAGTTAGGAATGGCCACCTGGTCGGGTCAACACATTTACCAAGCCTGTTGACTTCTTCACAGAAGCAGGATGATCGGCTGGATCTGGTCCGGATCTGGTAGGCTGGTTGGCTGAACCCAGTCAGCCAGGTTTTGGGCTGGAATGCACTATAAAAGGGAGGCTCTAGCCTCAGTTAATGCATCCCCTGAAGCCATCTTCACCGAGGCACGCAGGGGAATCCACAGGCAGCAGCAGCCTTACCTTCTCTCAGTCTTCTGTCAGCCACATCTGGCTGTGTTTTAACCGGCAACCATGTGAGGTTTTGTGCTTATCCTTGAGCTACTGTCTTCCCACATCAGTGGATGAATAGAGTGAGTATTTGGTGAAATTTTTTCTGCTGTTTTATCTTCTGCATGTGTTACTGTAAGTTCACTTACAGCATACTGTTGGGTGGGTTTTGGAAAGAGTTCGCATTTGTTTTTCACTGTGAAAAGGTGGTTCAATAAGCACTTGACCTCTGACTCTTCAGGTTACCACTAAGTATAGTAACCTCAAAAGCCTTTTCAGGTAGCCATTGAGCATCTACACATCTGAAAATGTGAAAGTTAAAGGGGAAATTGTATCATGGAGTGTTGTTTCGAGAGATTACTTGTAAAGCAGAATGTAAATTAGGTTTGATGGCCTGTCACACGACAGCCAACTGTGGTAATAAGCCCATATTGGTTGCCCTGCAAGCAGCCATGTGGAGCCAAAGGACTCACACAGGCAGCTTTGGAGCAGGCCACATGCAAAGACAGACCTGGGCCAGAAAGGACACCGGCGAGCAGCAGGGGTAGACAGCCCATTGGCGACCTCAACCCTTAGATCAGCCAGCACAAAACAAAATGCAATGGATCTTGAGCTCACATAGCAAGTGTTACATCCAAGCTAGATATGGTTAGCCTATACCTCACCTAGGTAGGGGAACTCCCGGGCGTAAGGGTCCTGGTCAAAAGTTTATTGAGCATTATATGAAGGTCGAGAGTTAATTAGGGTTAGGCTAACTATAGCCTAGAATTTGGGGCTATACAAGCCCATGCTCATAGTTTTAAGGCATAGATCACCATATGCCCAGATCTCCCTGTGAGGCGGCCCAAAGGCCTGGTCTACGTAAAAGTGGAGGTACTATGACCTCTGGTTGGGACGCGAGTCCCACCCCCACAAACCTATATTGTTACAATGTCATATAAATACTCAAGGTGGTAAGTTTAGAGCTAGAGGCCTTTACATATCAGATCAATTGAGAGTTTTGAGCTAGCTCACTTTTTCGTAGCTCTATGATTGCCTCGTGATATTATTCATGAAAGGGGTACAAAGTTCGCTGCACAATTCCGGCAATCAATATTCCAAAATTAGCATGAGCTCATCAAATCGTCCTGAATGGAATGGACAAACTAAACAAAACATCAGGCAGGAATGACATCAGCAAGAGTACGTCAGCCTGCATCAGCCTGTATGAATCTGATTGGAGCTGTTTTGGTGCATGCAAGACGTCCAGATGGATACAGAAATGCACCAGCAGTAAGGCACCTCAATCATGGCAGGTTTGGGTAGGAAAAGACAGGTTTGGGGTCCAGTTTAGGGCTGGTCAGGCCTGGGCCAGTGAAATCCTGCCAAGTGACCAGGCTGGGCCAGCCACCCTCAAAAGGTGTGCCCCCAAAGGGGGTTTTATACGTCTTTTATAGGCTGCAACTGGGTTGGCCAGTAGGGGATTGCTGGTTGGCCAGATTACCCCTGCTGGGTCGGTTAGTTCAAGAGGGCCTTGTGCCCTATATAAGGAGGCCATTTGGGCCTCCATTGGCATCACTTGGAGCAGCCAACCAAGAGCAGATAGGAGCAGCAGTTAGGGCTTCCTTGGGCCTATACTTAGGAGGTGAAGGAGACCTAGAAGGAGAGGCAGACTAAGCTTGAGGTGCTGCCCACCTAGGCTGGCTATCCAGGCAGCAAGGTGGGAAGGGATTAATGGACAAAGAGTCTATGTAAGCTCAAAGGAGCACATGCGCTCAGAGATCAAGAGGTGCCAGGCAGATAGCAGGAGGACCTTTTTGGTAAGATCGGAGGACCACGGTTTGGTGGGACTCCGCATTTCCTTTTGTATTGTGTCCACTTTGTAAACGGACAGAAATATGTATATACCTAGATGAATCCAAGAACATTCCCAAACTCATCCTCTAAAAACACAACATAGTGCAGTTTCAATCTCATGATAGTCACTCACAAGGTTGAAAACCATAAACTCCATCACGCATAGCAGGGACTAGCTACTATGACATCCCCACTGACGTCATCAGCGCCCAACAGTGGGTGTAGACCATAGTATAAAAATATGCTCTCACACATACAAATCCACAAACCCACACATACTTGAGCATCCATTTATACAAAGTCTTCGTACTGAGTTTCTGTCGGCACTCCGCAGGTGAAGGGCAGACTCAGCCATGATGAAGGCTAGCACTAAAGGACAGAAATATGTAAGTTTTTCTTCTATATTTGTCTTGGATGCACTGACTATTCTAGCTTGCACACACACATCTATGGTTGTGAAGTACACGCAAGTTAAAAAGTTTGATTCCGTAGTGAAACACTGTCACATGCACCCCTACACTTGGGTGCAAGGTGACACACTGGCTACATCGACAAGTGCATTATAGTTCCCAGATAGGAGATTTTGTCGTATGCTGTGACCCCTTTGTGAGCCCTTGTCCAGGGACAGTTAGGCACAAGCTACGTAGGTCAGTCTCTCAGCCTTAGGTCAAGTCAGTAGTCAGTTCTTGTTCTCTAGTACCCACTGGAGAACAGTAGGTTAAGTGTTTCCATCTTATAGTTTAGGTCTTAGCCTAGGTTAGGAGTCCCTTTAGGGTCCCCAAAGGCTGGACATGTAAGCAGGGAAGGCAGCCTGCAAAGGCTACCCAAAAAACTCCCCTGGCAAATGAGCCAGGGAGGGCTTTTTATAGGCTGGTTGTAGGCCAGCCAGTCTGTAAAACAGACTGAGTTGGTCTGTTTACAGACTGGGTTGGCTCAGTCCAGCCCTATAAAAGGGCCCCTTGGCTGCCCTGTTTTCTCATTCAGTTTGCTCCTGCCTTCAGTCCTCCTACAGCTCCACTTCAGCCTCCTGTGCAGCCCCTGAGATCCTCAGATCTGGCCCTGCTCTAGCCTCAGTCCCTTGGCCATCAGTTCAGCCTGATCTGAAGGTGACCACGCAGCACAACAGCCGGAGGTTTGGACCAGCAAACGGAGAGAGGTTTGGACACTGTTTCCTCAGCTTTCTCAGCTCTCTTTTACACTTTACACAGCTCACTCTCAGCTCTATATTTCAGTCATCTCTCAGTTCTCTCATAGGATCTATCACTTCTAGTTTTCACTCTCTCACTCACGCTGTAACCCTGCATTCCGGTAGACAGCACAAGCCTCTTCCTTGCCTTGCAGAAGCGTCCTACATCGTCAGTGTGGATAGCATCAAGGTCTCGGTATTGGTCGGCATTGCCTCTCAGGTCCTTGGGTCTGCTATACGTGTGCACAGTGAGCTCTTCAGAAGCGTGTTCCGTGCTCTCTTGAAGAGATTTCTTTGTATTTCTCAGTTCTCTTAGTATAAAGCAAATTCTCCCCTGATTGGGGGAGGGGGCCCTCAATGGGTACAGGGACCCAATCGGTTATCAACTCTACTCTCTCTCTACCCTCATCTCCTTTCTCTCTCTATGGTAAACAACGCTCATTCCTTGCTAAAGGTTTAAAGAAGGTCTTGCTGTGAATTACACGATCAGATAACCGTTGCATGCTACATTGGTATCAGAGCTTCGGTCTGTATCCAGCTTGACTACCATGAGTGTATGGCTGTGTTGAGATCCGGAAACAACACACAATCAAGCGCCATGGAAGGGTTAGGAAAAGATTTCAACCGCGAAGACTTTAAAGACTACCAACAAGATACGCTTCCGCCCAATGCTCAAGAAGTGATGGTGAACCTTCTAGAGCAGAATCGGGTCGTCCTGCTGCAGCAACTCGAAGAACATTCATCCCAGTTGGAAGAAAGCAGAAGACAACTGGACCAGACAAAACAACGTATGGAGGAAAAAGAAGCAGAAAAGCCACTGGAAGAAAGAGGAACCACAGATTTTGAAAAACTGCTCATGTTGATGCGTGAGGAACGCAAAAATGAGGAGGCACTGCGACGCGCAGAGCTCGCCCAGGCAGAGAGGCAACAAAAGCTAGACCGAGAGGCGATGCTTCTCCAACACAAACAAATGTTAGCCGCTATGCAGGCAAGTTTGAGCACAGCGGCCGTCTCCGCCACAGCTTCACCATCGACAAAGGTAACACCACTCACTCGGTCCACTCCAAATTTTGTTAAGTATGATGGTAAGTGTGACCATTCGGCAATTTTGCAATGTATTCATCAGTTTATAGCTCATTTTCCGTTAGCACGGATTCAAGATGAGCAAGATAAAGTCCACCTTGCAACCCCTCATCTTATAGGTGAGGCGGTGACTTGGTGGCAGCATTGGGCTAGTAAGCATACTGACCTAAAAACGTTTAAGACGAATTTCGTTTGGGCAACGTTTGTGGCCGACCTCAAAGCCCGTTTTCTCCCACCCCAATATATGCTTAACCTAGAGGATGAGTTCGCTCGTCTCTCCCAAAATGGTTTGCCTGTGTTGACATACAGTAATAAGGCCATCACATTGGCGCAACAGTTGGGCATGACAAAGAGCGACAAGATACAACAATTCATTCGAGGTTTGGACATGAACATACGTTTTACCATTCGGTTCGACCCGCCGGATTACGAGCGGGTGCTGACTCTCGCACAGAATCAGGAGATGATGCTGTACGGGGGAAAGCCCAAGCAGGTCCAGAAAGATTCCAAAGCCCCGCAGCAGTCAAACAACACAGCGGGTAAGGATCAAAGAAGGACAACCAGTCCCAAAAGAAAGACGGCCAGGCTTCTGGTCAAAAGAAGGAGTCCAAGCCAAAGATGACTCCAGATGAGAAGGCTAAAGCAGGTATTACGGGAGGCTATCTACAGCCCGACGAGCAGAAGCGGTACCACCAACATCGCTGCTTTCATTGCCACCACATCACTGGGCATGGCAAGAAGGATTGTCCGAAGTGGCTTGCCGAAAAGGCTGCAAAAGCACCTACTTCGTCCGACGCTAATGTGTTGGCTCTTCGAGCCCCGCCTCCATCCTCAGCTACGAATGCCGTCTTCCCTGCCTTGAACACCGTTCCCACAGTGGTCTTTCAAGGTAAGAAGGAGGGCGACGTCTCAAATCAACAGAAGGCGCTCATTTGAGCGTACGGCATAACTAACGGGCATCAGTTTATTGTCTTATTTGATATCGGGAGTTCAGAAGATGCCATCTCCCCTCAGCTTGCCAAGACAGTGGGGTGCACCTTGGTGCCTCACGAGCTTGCAATGGACAGGTTCACGCCCGGCTTGCGCACACACGTCACGCATAAGGCCATCCAGTTCACTTTTTCAGTTCAAAAGGCCATGTTTACACGGGATTTTATATTGACTCCTTTGATGGGGTGCGACATGATCCTCGGGATTCAGTGGTTCCATGAGCATGTTCCGACGCATGATTGGCGTCAGGACACCTTCACGATTGTGGAAGGTTTACCTGAGCCCGCCGTGATACGCGGTGATCGGAGCATACCCGAGATTCCAATAATCTCTCATATTCAAGCAAGTCGCACCGCCCACAAGGGTGCCATGTGTGCACTTGTCTATGTCCAGTGCCAGATCACTGTAGTTCAAGCTGCTCCTCCGATGGGGCAAGCAATGGTGGATCTACTCCAAGAGTTCAAAGACATCATGCTCTGGGACGATCTGCCACCCCAGCTACCTCCCAACCAATCGGAAGACCATCGCATCGATCTACTTTCGGACTCGACACCTCCAAGTTCCCTTATCGACTTTCAAAGTCTATGGAGGGGGAGTTAGAGCAGCAATTGTCTCAATTACTGCGCGCAGGGTTTATTAGACCTTCTTCTTCGCCTTTTGCTACACCCATTCTATTTGTGGCAAAGAAGGATGAGTCCACACGACCATGTGTCGACTACAGAGCACTCAACAAGCTTATGGTAAGCAGCAAGTTTCCTATGCCCTGCATCAAGTACATCTTGGAAAGACTCAATGGTGCAAGATTTTTTTCAAAGATTGACCTCAAGAGTGGCTACCATCAAGTCCGGATTTTTGAAGCTAACATCCCAAAGACAACTTTCCAAACTGAGCAAGCTCATTACGAGTTCGTCGTCATGCCCTTTGGTCTGAAGAATGCACCACCAACATTCAACAAGATGATGTCCCGGGTATTCGCAGAGTATATTTTGAAGTGCATGTTCATCTTTCTCGATAATATCCTTATCTTTTCCGCGACAGCCGAGCAGCATATTAAGGATGTGCAATGTGCCCTACAGTTATTACGTGATAACCAGCTATATCTCAACGCAAAGAAAAGTGAATTCGGATTGCTGGAAATTCAGTATTTGGGCTACATCATTAGTGCTCAAGGGATTCGATTGGACCCTGAGAAGATCCAAGCTATCACAAGTTGGGCTGTCCCCACGATTGCCCAGGAGATCCGATCCTTTGTGGGTTTGTGTCAAGCATACAGCTCGCACATGGAGGGTTTCTCAACATACGCAGCCCCTCTTACAGATTTACTCAAGGGGGTAAAGACACGCAGACAAAAAGTTCAAGTCACAGGCAAAGCTTTGCAGGCCTTCCATGACTTGCAACGGTTGGCCACGACAGCACCAGTTATGAAGATCGCCTCTTGGGATGATCCATTTCTGGTAATCACAGATGCTAGTAATGTCGCCATAGGGGCAGTTTTACAGCAAGAAGATAGGCCCGTGGCATACTACAGCAGAAAGCTTAACGATGCCGAAAAGAACTATTCAGTGTATGATAGAGAGCTCCTCGGTGTCATCCAAGCATTAAAACATTGGAAGTCTTTCCTATACGGACGGACTTTCACGGTGAAGACAGATCACCAAGCCCTTAAGTGGCTTCAGACAATGCCTAGTACGCAATGGAGTGATCGACAGCAGCGGTGGAGTCAGATATTCCAGCAGTTTGGGGAAATGATCGAGTATGTTCCAAGCAAAAACAACCCCGTTGCACACGCTCTCAGTTGGAAAAGTTCCATCCAGACCATTGAGTAGGCCACTGTGCTCGAAATCAAAGGAAAGGATCTTGATAGCATGAAGGCACAGTACGCAGAGTCAGCAGAGTTTGGCACGCAGTTCCAGTTAGCCACGACGCTTGCTCCAAGCCATTACTCATTAGAGGACGGTTTGCTTTTCTATAAGAAAAGGTTATGTGTACTCAAAGACAAACGACAGGTGCTTCTTCATGATGCCCATGACGCCCTTACCGGTGGTCACAGAGGTATCAACATGACTTTGGAGAAGATGGAGCGCTATTTCTATTAGCCAAAGATGCGGAAGTACATATACAGCTATGTGCAGAATTGTCAAATATGCCAAAAGGTCAAGGCTTCCCACAAGAAAGCGGCAGGCTTACTTAAGCCATTGCCAATCCCCGACAGTCCTTTCCAGGACATAGGTATGGATTTCATGGGACCACTTCCAACATCTGCAGGTACTCGTAATACTCAATGTCTTACTATTGTTTGTCGCTTTAGTAAATATTGTATGCTCATTCCCTGCAAACAAACGGCCAGCGCTGAAGATGTAGCTCGTTTGTTTATCAAGTATTGGTATCCCATTGGAGGGTTTCCAAAGACCATAACATCCGACAGGGACTCCAAGTTTACGTCTAGCTTTTGGCGAGCCTTGTTTGATAATTTTGGTACTAAACTGCAGATGTCCAACGCTTTCCATCCGCAATCGGACGGCGAGACGGAAAAGTATAATGCTATGGCATTTAATATTTTGAAATCATATCGTCATGATGCTAAGGGAAAGTGGGAGCAGTTTCTTCCGCTTGTGCAAGCCATTCTGAACGATACCTATTCTTCGAGTATTGGTCGCACACCTTATGAAGCGGCGTTTGGACGGCGATTTAACTCACTCCTCACCTAGATGGTGTCTCCATCTCTTGAAGCCAACAAAACCACCGAATCCATGGCAGAGATTACGGAGCATGAATGATTTTTTCCTATTAGTTTCGTTAAGAAGCGAAACTTTTATATTGGTGTCGAAAGTTTGTATGCCTTGATAAAAATAAAGGTTTGAAAAATTCGCCAAGATTTGAAACTTTTATGAGAAAAAATTTAAAGTTTCACCATAATTTACAACTTTTTCTTTAAAATTCAAAAGAAAATATATAAAAGTGTAATCTATTATACAAATATTGTGAAACTAAAAAAACTATCTCGATAAACTTTCGCCAAGATTTTATATTAATATATAAGCATAGCTTCGATAAAAACATCCCTGTTACGGAGTCCGTGAAAAGCCGCATCGCCAAAGCTCAAGCATCGTATACACACCAAGCTAATAAATCCAGACGAGATGTCCAATATAAAGAGGGTCAATGGGTGTATTTACGCATTATCAAGCAACGATTGAAGCAGGTGGACAAGCGATGCCCTAAGCTGTCCTTCAGGAGCTTCGGACCATTCCCTATTATTCAAAAGATCAACGATATCTCAATGAAGTTACGCCTACCAGACAGTTGGACTATGCACAATGTGTTCCATGTAGCTTGGTTGAAGCCATATTTTGGACCTCCTCTTTCAAAAATTTCCGACGAGCAACAACTTGAAGTTCTTGATGAAGCCGAAGTTTTGCAGCCAAAACAAATCCTTCTTCATAAATTCAAGCATGGGTCAAGACGCAAGATCCGGGAGTTTTACACCAAGTTCCGTGATCGAGGTACCCATGAGGCAGTGTGGTTGGACGAAGATTTTTTCCAGGAGTTTCCCCAGATATTGGCGGACTACTTGGAAGCAATGAACCTACCGCCAAGTTAAGAAGGAGGAAATGTCACATGCACCCCTGCACTTGGGTGCAAGGTGACACACTGGCTACATCGACAAGTGCATTATAGTTCCCAGATAGGAGATTGTGTCGTCTGCTGTGACCCCTTTGTGAGCCCTTGTCCAAGGACAGTGCGTAGATAGTCAAGCACAAGCTACGTAGGTCAGTCTCTCAGCCTTAGGTCAAGTCAGTAGTCAGTTCTTGTTCACTAGTACCCACTAGAGAACAGTAGGTTAAGTGTTTCCATCTTATAGTTTAGGTCTTAGCCTAGGTAAGGAGTCCCTCTAGGGTCCCCAAAGGCTGGACAGGTAAGCAGGGAAGGCAGCCTGCAAAGGCTGCCCAAAAAACTCCCCTGGCAAATGAGCCAGGGAGGGCTTTTTATAGGCTGGTTGTAGGCCAGCCAGTCTGTAAAACAGACTGAGTTGGTCTGTTTACAGACTGGGTTGGCTCAGTCCAGCCCTATAAAAGGGCCCCTTGGCTGCCCTGTTTTCTCATTCAGTTTGCTCCTGCCTTCAGTCCTCCTACAGCTCCACTTCAGCCTCCTGTGCAGCCCCTGAGATCCTCAGATCTAGCCCTGCTCTAGCCTCCATCCCTTGGCCATCAGTTCAGCCTGATCTGAAGGTAACCACGCAGCACAACAGTCGGAGGTTTGGACACTGTTTGCTCAGCTTTCTCAGCTCTCTTTTACACTTTACACAGCTCACTCTCAGCTCTATATTTCAGTCATCTCTCAGTTCTCTCATAGGATCTATCACTTCTAGTTTTCACTCTCTCACTCACGCAGTAACCCTGCATTCCGGTAGACAGCACAAGCCTCTTCCTTGCCTTGCAAAAGCGTCCTAAATCGTCAGTGTGGATAGCATCAAGGTCTCCGTATTGGTCGGCATTGCCTCTCAGGTATTTGGGTCTGCTATACGTGTGCACAGTGAGCTCTTCAAAAGCATGTTCCGTGCTCTCTTGAAGAGTGTTCTTTGTATTTCTCAGTTCTCCAAGTATAAAGCAAATTCTCCCCTGATTGGGGGAGAGGGCCCTCAGTGGGTACACGGACCCAATCGGTTATCGACTCTACTCTCTCTCTACCCTCATCTCCTTTCTCACTCTATAGTAAACAACGCTCATTCCTCGCTAAAGGTTTAAAGAAGGTCTTGCTGTGAATTACACGATCAGATAACCGTTGCATGTTACAAACACTTCTATGTGTAATTCTTGGGCACATCTATTAGTCTTCTGCTACGGGATACCCTCTCGTGGGATTTCCATTTTTTAACATGGTATTAGAGCCTTGACGGAAGTTCACGGGAAGTAGAGCTTGAAGGGAAGGACATTGCACAAGGACGGCCACTTGGGGGAATTAGCTTCCATGTCTGAAGGAGGAGGGACACTCAGGTTCAAGCAAGTGATGTCTAAAGGATTGTACCCTCGGAGGGAGGCTCAGGTTCAAGCAAGTGTACGACACTCTGTATTCTTTACCCCTTTTAGTTCATTATCATGGCCAACAAATATCAGACCCCTAATTTTGGTGAGAAAGGCAAGCTCGATGGGACCAATTACCCATTATGGAAAATGAAGGTTCGAAGCCACTTACTGCTAAGGGAGTCGTGGGGGATTGCGGCGAGGACAGAGCTGTTGCCTCAAGCCACCGTGACTACCTCAATCACATCAATGACAACAGCAGTGCTAACACCAATGGGCCCTCTTTTTGTAAGAGCATGGCAGATCCGTGATGCAGAAGCCTTGGCTATCATTGTGGGTACAACGGCAAATATGGTGCTTCCTCACATAGAGATGGCGAACTCTTCTTTCGAGGCCTGGACAACATTGAGGGACATGTATGAGCTCAACAACAAGGCGAGAATCTTGGACCTCGAGACGGAGTTGTACAACATGAGGATGGATGAAGGGACATCAGTACATGAACACATCACCAAGATGAAGGTGGTGCGCGGTCGGCTGGCGGCGTTTGGTCAAAAGACGAGCTTGACGAGGATGGCAAGGCTGTTGCTAGGAACACTCCCCGGACCTATAGTAGTTTTGTGACTACAATGATTTTGCAAGGCGCAAGGCGGTGCCACTGAAGACTTTTGAGGAGCTGGTTCCATTGCTGCTACAACAAGAAGCTCGAGAAAGACATACGATGGTACGGATAAGGATGATAAGGCCCTAGTAGCTCAGGACAGGAGCACAGGCAAGGAAAAGGGTAAGCCTAGCAAAGGCAAGCCCAATAAAGACAAATCTAATGACGGAGGGGACAGTTCAACATTAAAGGAAAAGAAATGCATATATTGTGATGAGCCAGGTCCTTTTGTAAAGGATTGCAGGAAAAAAAGGGCTGATCAGAAGAAGAAAGGGGGCCAACTCAGAGTTAGAGGAGTCAACTTAGTTGGTGGTAGAGGAACTTTCTTGGTGGCATCTCCTAGTGCTGTTGAGGTTAGGGATGTGGACCCCGGTGTTACTGTCAGGATGGTCGTCATTGAGGATTCGTCACGAACTTTGTGAAGGTGATGGACAGTGATGAGTGCCTGGATCCATCTGGGTGCTTGGCTGGTGTCGCTGAAGCAGAGGACAAACTCACAGAGGCCGTGACTTAGAGGGGGACAACATTACAGAACCACATATGAAGCTTCATGGTCCAGGGATATGATGTCTCAGGTATGTTGTTTGGTTGCAGACCTAGGACTTCAGGCTGTTCACAGTTGGAGGACAGTTGGAGGATGCTTGTACCTGAAGCACAGTTACGCTGAAACGCGTTTCAGAGCCCAGCCAGGCCTGAAACGCCGTTTCAGAGAAGCGCCGTTTCCTAAAACGCGTTTCAGGGTCTGAAACGTTTCAAGACCCTGAAACGGCTGGCTGAAACGTTTCAGCCAGTCTGAAACGCGTTTCAGAGCCCTGAAACGTGCCGTTTCAGACAACACAGGCTGCTAGGTCTCCAAAATCACATTTTTTGTCTTTTTGCTTTTGATTTTGGTCTCCAGGCTCCTTCCACTCCTTCAGCCTCATACTCTCTCCATCCTCAAGGTTTTCCAGCCCTCCTTCAGCCCCATTCACTCCTTTCCTCTCCTTTCTCTCCTGCAGCCTGCTTCAGCCCTCCATCATCATCTACTCCCCTCCCTTGCTGACGTGGCGTTTCCCCGTTTCAGCCCTCCCAGAAATCCCGAAACGTTTCCGTTTCCGTTTCCGTTCCCCGTTTCCGTTTCCCCTAACTATGACCTGAAGTGCTCAAGTTCAAAGGCGGGTTCGTGATTGAAGGTGGTGGTGCCATCAGGTGCTTCCAAAGATGGACCTGTGTACCAAAATAGTGTGTTGAAGTAAGAGCCACTGGATGAAAAGCCAAGAAAAGACTATGATGACACCAAAGTGTTCCAGAGGGCTAGGACACGGGAGCTACTGGAGCACATTCATCGATATGGCCACTGTAGGTCGGTGAGAGGGGGTGTTGGATTAGGGTTGGTTACCTCCCCACCTGTGAGCCCCCAAATGAGTGCATCGTGGGGTGAATCATAGGACAAAAGCAAGAGTTTTGGGGCTGCCACATGGGCAGCAAACAGGCTGCCATGTGGACAGCCAAGAGAGGCAATGTCCTGGGACAAAACATTGTGAAAAGGAATGTGCACAACTTATATAATCATGCCACACAACAGCTATAGAGGCTGATTCTTTGCTGGGAGTTTTAGCCTGCCCTACTGGGCAGTTCGGTAGACATCCTAATGCTTTAGGAGCTTTACCCTGTCTGGTGGGCAGTTTGGTAGACATCTGAATGCTGTAGGAGCACATGTTTCCTGCTTACTGGCATTCGCAGTGTGGCATTCTTCACCTCAGCATCTCCATCGGGACCCCAGTAACTCAAATGGAGTGGGGGTCTAGGCATCCAGTTGGGTCATCCCTGAAATTTTTTACCAGAGCAAGCTGACCAGGCAGAGCCTTGGCAACGCAAGATAGGTATTCTCAATGGGTATGATCAGCCTAACAAGAGAAGGGAGGCCCTTTTTGGAGGTATCAGCAATGAAATATGAGATGCAGCTCTGCCTCTACCTTGTACGATCTATAGATCCTTTGCAATTAGATATGCCAATGTATCACCCAGTCTCAATGGACACAGTCGGTGCGAGGAATCCCAAAGCTTGGAGAGAGAGAGAGAGAGAGAGACACACACACACACACACTGTACACACACACAGACACACACACACACACACCCACGAATTTTAAGGTTCTCTTTCTATGAAAAAGTGTGACAAGTTTATGAAATGAAGACTTAATTGAGTAAAATATTTAAAACAAGTTAACCTGCCTGGATAAGCCTGTGACATGCCATCTGAAATCTGTTGGTATGGTACAAATCAAAGAATAGCCTTGAAAACAAGATATTGCAGCATATAGTTCCTTGGTCAACTACAGGCATTATTGACTCCGGGGAAAACGTATGTTCCAAATTTTTGCGAACGTCTGACAGATCATACTTTTCTTCTGTGAGCACTTTATCAGAGTTCAAATGCTCTGATGAGCCGCTTGCCATGCAAAAATCATGTTTCTTGGGAAAATCGCCATCATTTTCACCTCCAGATTGCAGAGGTACTGAAGCATTCAAGCCGTCATGCCCGCTGCCTGAGTTAGACTCTAATGAGCTCCCTTTTGGACCTCCGTGTCCACTGCCTGATTTTGATTCAGGTGCATTTCCTTTCCATGACACTTTTTTTGCTAACTTTTTCCAGAGTTTTTGCCTTTTAGAAAGGCTAGCCTCAGCCTTGCTAGTTCTGCCTTTTTCATCCACAACAGTGTCTCTTCTGCTTGAGATAAATTTTGCGAAAGAAGGATATGCTTCACGAAGGCTTGCCGAATATTCACGGAATTCTCTCTTTTGAGCTAAGTACAAGTCTTCTGTGTTCCTACTCCATCTGGAAGCAGCGCGAAGCACTTGACACCAAGCTTCCTTCTCTCTGCCTGTTTCTAAGTACAATAGACAAATGAAGCTTCCAGCAAAAAGTTGCCGATCCCCGCTTTCCAATTTGATGGGATACTTCTTAGCCCTTCATTCAGCAGAGAAACAGCCTATGAGTTTCCAAACAATGAATCAAAGACAAATCTCAGACCATAAATTCTTTAATTCTCAACAAAAAGCAGATGCCCAATGAAACGTATACAAATATTTTTCAGAGATTACCACTTCCTAGAGACTTCTTTCCCCCCCGAAACAGAGACAACGCTGCAACCTGTCATATCTATACGTTCTTCAGAGCCATTATCAGTCACAAATATGAGAAACTGATCTTCTAGTCTGGCATGCCTCCGAGATGGACATATTTCAAAATTATCATTGGCCGCATCCTTCTTCCACTTGGACTCCTTTGGAGCCAGAGCCAAAGCTTTGGTAGCATCCTTCCCTGATATTGATACAGGCGCCGCAGCTACCCATACATCACCCTTCAAGTCGAGAATTGCAATCAGTCAGAAACCATCCACATCTGTCCAACTGCATTATCATGAAGCAGAATCGAAAACCAAACATTTACGTTTGCCATGTAAATAAACATACGACTCAGAAATTTAGCGCTGACACACTCGGAAAGGATTAAAGGGCAACCAACTACTTGACTTTAGAGCCCATTATAAGCAAGTGATTAAATTTCACATGCTTAATGTTCCCTTAAACGTTTCCAATTGCTCAATAGGAGTCCTTTGCATAGCTCTCTAAGAAATGCAAAGATTGAATGGCAAATTTCTATTGTATTGTGGATCTTTTTTCCCTTTTGAACTTGTTTTTCGTCACTTCGAAGTTGTGACGTTTCGATTGTTAGAATTGTCAGAAGCGCCTAGTCCTCATAGAACGGGCATCTTGCTGCGGATATATGCACTGTCGCAAATTTAAATAAAGTCCTGCGGCACCAAGGGCGCGTAAATGGCCGTCATTAAAACGGTAAGACACTGAACGGTTGGCTTTGGACGACATCAGTTTGATAGAATACCCTACGAAATTTTCCGACGTAATCATTCCTTGCGCCAAGAATGCATACATCTTATTGATCATGGATCAACCAGTGCTTGGAGATTAGCATTGTAGTAGACACAGCATACTTCGAACCGTGGATCATCGACACAGGAAGAAAGGCATGCTGTTGTAAATGCAAAAACAATCTGGCATAGCGTCATTTGTCGGAATCAATGATGCAAAGCGCAGCACGTGAGAGACAATTACCTCGAGCGAGAGGTGCGAAGCGAGCGGGGAGAAGGAGAGGGAGGAAGAGGTGGGGGGGGGGGGGAGCGGGCGGGGGCTGAGGAAGCGTTTGAGGAAGAAGATTGCGAGGCAAGTTTGGGCGAGGGCGAGGGAGAGGAAGCCAGAGAGGAAGGCGAGGGAGAGGGCAAAGAGCATGGTGAAGGAGGGGGTGGCATAAGGGCAAGAAGCATGAGAGCTTGGCTATGGCGAGAAACAACAGAGCTAAGTGGCTATGGCGATGGCGAAGCTCCCAAAAAGACGAGAGCTCTGAAGCTCAAGCATTTCTGTGGAGAAGACGACCCTTTTAATCTTCCCTATTAACCCCCTCTTAGCTTAATTAATCCTGATTTTCTTCCGCCAACTCGGCATCTCTCCACATACCGACACGTGGCTGCCCTCCCCTCTCTCCCCCCATTTTCTCACTCACAATCTTACTCTCTTGCCTCTAGGGTCAAAGCTCCTCTTACTCGATTGCCTCGACGGATGGATGACCCCCTCTTGTGGAGAGGCTACTTAGAATGTACTCGATTCTTTCCCGTCACCAAAAGGATGGCACCTGCATGACTTCTCACTAAAGAAGGAAAAATGATGGTAACAATAACAAAGGAGCACATGATGTGCTCGACAGCGCTGCCTTTTTTAGGAGTAGATCAATAGTCTGTGTGTGTGTGTGTGTGTGTGTGTGTTTGTGTTTTTGGGGGGGGAGCGAGTGCACGCACAAGAGAGAGAGAGAGAGAGAGAGAGAGAGAGAGAGAGCAAATAGAAAGAATTAATGGAGGGGATCAGCCCCCAAAGGATGTGATGAGTGTCCAAAATTGATTGGGAGGACACTTTTTATGAAAGTGCTAGAGCACTAATAACAAGTGGATCCTCTTCTGGGTTTCTCACGGCTCCATGCTTCTTGCATTCAGTCACTTCGAACATCCACAACTAAGCAAAAACTATCATGCGGTTCGTGTAGCGTTCTTGCACTACAAGTAATATTAGTCCAATGAGGCATGCATGTACCTTCTTTTGCCCCCTATGTATGCTTAATAGGATATAAATCTTGGGGTCATTCTATCCCTATTTAGATCAATCATTTCACTTGCACTTTATAGAATTTAAAGTCTCTCGTAATAAGATGTACTTAAAGGAGGCTCTTCAGCATCTTTGTCCTCTCACATATCTCCATTGAAGTGTGTAGGTATCTCCCAACTTCAAAAATAATTTTTCCAGACCTATAGATGTTCACTATGGAACAATCCAAGGCTACATCACTTTTTGTTCAGTTATGTATGCCATACTTACGATTAAAGTAAGTAGGTATCTCCTGACTTTGGGAATATTTATTCAAGAAGTAAAGATGCTCATTATGGAACAGTTCTACTATTACAACTTTTGCCTCATGGAGACAAAATGTATGTACTCTTTTTTATCTTTAAATACAAGTCAAAACACATTTTGATCCTTTTGAGCGCTTAATTTTGTAAATTATTTCTTTTCGGTTTTAGCCTTTGCGTTCCTATGTTTTTTATGTTGGGAAATGGTCATGCAAACAAAGATGGCATCTTTCAGTGTGACAATATCATATGAAGTACAAAAGTAAAATGGTCCTTTTGAAACCTCTTTTCATTTAAAGCCCAAATATGCAAGTTATCATTCTTTACTAAAAAAGTGAAATTATGTCCACACCTCTTACATGCAAGGAATTTATTCTCCATTTCTCTACTTATCACACTTTTTTGCTTCCTATCTATTATGGCTACTCCAAGCACATAAGCGCAATCGAACTTTCTCTTCTTTGTTCCTTTGAAAGATTATTCCAACATATATGACAATTTGAAAACTTTGAAAGCTCTTGGTTGTTTCTTTGAATACAAATATTCTATCATGTATGTTCACATCGTATTACAAAAAATTGCGCACCAAGCATGAAAGTTTAGCAAAATTGGGCGGGAGCCTAGGGTTTGTAGGTCAATAGGGTGGTTGAGCTCTAGGCCACTTGGCTGTAAATTGAGTTTGTAACTTGGGTCTATAAATCCTCTGCCTCGTTCTAGTAACTTTCTGCCCACTCCAATGAGAGTTGTCATGTTGCTTGGGCAACAATTATAAGGCTATGTGCCTATTGAGCTTGGATTTGGGTTTGCTGGGCTGCGCCGAAGAGTCTTTCATGTGCCTCTTTATACCTTCGTCAAGACCTGCTTTGGAAAGGGACGAGCAGGTTAGGTAAAAATTAGAAATGGGGTAAATGCAATTATTAAGTACAAGCCTTCTACCAGCTAAGTTATCCTAGAAGCCTCTCCATTTCTCTATCTTTTTTTGTAATCTATCCATGAACCATTCCCACCTCTGCTTTATTGAAATGTCAAACCCCAAAGGTATCCCCATCAATATGAAAATAGTACCTTGCTTGATTCTGTGACACCCCAGATCCTCTAGGGCTTCCTTCTCTTCTCCTCTTAAAGTGGTATATTCAATCTTAGTCTGATTGATCTTAGATCCTGAGGCCTTGCAAAAAGTGTCGAAACAGTCCATAACCCTTTTTTGTATCTTGCTCATTGTTCTTAGGTGTAAGGTTAGTGTCATCAACTGCTGGCAGATCAACTATTTTCCAGAAGGGAGCTCTATACCTCTAAGGTCTCCAGTTTTATTATGACTCTAGAGAAGCCAACCCAAAGAGTCAGCATCTATAGCACAAAGAAGAGGAGCTATTGGGCAGCCCTGCTTGATGGGATATTTTAAGAGCAAAGGATTGACTCATTTGTCCATTTACACATATCTTTGCTGAAGAATTGATAAGCAGAAGCTTTATGAAAGAAATAAGCTGTTGGCCAAGACCCATGTCTATTAGAGCTTGAATAACAAAGTCCCATTCCAATCTATCACAGGCCTTGTCAAAGTCAACCTTGAGGAAACAAATATCTTGTTTGGTCTCCTTTGCATACTCACAGCCCTCCAAATGCTGATTATAGCCTCTAACAAGTGTCTCCCTTTGATGAAGCCTTTCTGCTCTTGAAGGATCCAAGTATTCATTCTTTTTTTAATTCTGAGAGCAAGTGCTTTAGCAAAAATCTTGTAATTGTAGTTGAGCATGGTTAGAGGTCTCCAGTTTATGAGCTCCTCTTTAACTCCATCCTTAGGAATCAGCTTAATGACACCACCATTAACATGAGGAGGAAGGGCCTCATTCATGACACTCTCTTGCCAAAGCAGTAGAAGGTATGGTCCAATAATTTCCCAAAACTTCTTATAGAATTCTATTGGAAGTCCATCTTCACTTGGTGTTTTGCCATCTGCCATTACTTTGACTGCTTCCTTGAGCTCCTCCAACGTGAGGGGTTTTTCAAGGTAGACATTGTCAAAGTTGTGAACAGTTCTCTCCCTAGTCAGTCTGCAAATGTCCCTAGCTCTATTGACTTCATCATCAGGGGTTATAGTGGAGGAGATCCAAATTTTGAAGTGTGATTGTATAAGCTCTACATTCTCTTCAGGGGAAGCAACTAGAGTGTCTGCATTTATAAGTAGAGGTACTTCTTCATTTGCTTTTTTTCTTCTTATAAGTATAAAGTATTCTCTGGAGAGTCTGTCTACCCTACCCACCCACAAGTCCCTAAAGTACACCTTAGAATCATTGAGAATAATTTGCTCTTTTCTCCTCACCTCCTCTCTTTAGCCAAATCAACTTAAGCCTGAGGATCTCCCTATCTAGCAAGTACTTCTAGCCTGCTGATTGTATCCTGCAACGTGTCCATTCTTCTAGCTTTGATTTTGACCCTATCCTTTCTAGCCTTTTTTAGCACCTGTTGAGTCTTCTCTACTGCTGTTTGCTAGGCATATGAATCAATTCTAGTATCAGTAAAGGCATTCTGCCAGACACTCTTAACACTCTCCTGAACACTTTTCAACTCAAAAAGCTTGGGGTCAGCTTTGAACAAAAAAGAGGACCTCTATCCCAGACCAAAGTCACAAATAAGAAGCACAGGTTTGTGGTCAGAAAGACAGAGAGAAGAGAAAGTCTGACTTTTAATAGAACAAACTTGACTAAGAATATCTTGAGAGGCATATATTCTATCCAGCCTAGCCTCCCTATTTGTTTGACTGTTGCATGAAGTAAAAGTTCCTTTCACACCAGTGTCCACAAGGCATAGAGATTCTTTGCAATCTTCCTAGGCTATAAGCTCACCTCCTCTGATGATTGTCCCTCTCCCAAGCCATGTGTTTGCACTGTTTTCCACCATGTTGAAGTCCCCCAAAATAAAAGTGTTGCCATCTATATTCATTAGAGACTCCCAAGTGGCTTTTCTATCCTGCATACTGTTTGGAGCATATACATAAATTAAATTGACGTTCTGTTTTTTAACTGAACATTTGAGAAGGATCCACTTATTATTATCATCCAAAATAGCATTGTTGATACCATTACTATAATGGGAAAGCACCCCTATAGTAGTTCCTCCCTTACCTTCCTCATGCTGTGTGACAAACCAAACTCTTATTTTATCAACAGCTTTCAATCTACTTTCCATACTTAACCCAATAGCTTTGACCTCTTGCAAAGCAATAAAAGTAGGGGACAAATTATTAGCTTTGAGCGAGTGAGCCAGCTCATAACTTCTACCAGGGTCTGTAAGACCTTTAACATTCATAGACATAAAAGAGATCTATTTATTTACCATTCTTTCTTTGTCCCTTGTGTTTGGGATGTTCACCTGAGGTGAGGACACCTTCGCATGAGACATTGTTCTCTTATTTCACACAAGAGTGAAAGCTTTCCTTTGGCATGCTACATCTTTTTCTCCTACATTTAGAATCTCCTGTTCATCTTCAACTCTTCCTCACTTAACCTTGTGTTGGTCATCTCATCATCCCTATTAATGTCATCTTCCAAATCCTTGGACCAACCAGCTTCAACTTGAATGTCCATGTCATCCTTTTGGTTTTCCTTGATCCAGTATTTAGTTTCTTTGTCATCAAGAGCATCAAAGACATTCTTTGGGAGGAAGGGCGTGGGCATCTTCTCCTTACCTTTATCAGCAGATGGTTTAGGACTAAAGGAGGTTCCCACTTGAGGACTAGCCTTGAAGAGCTAGGAGGCTTGGGTAACCACATTTCTGTGGCTCTTAGTTCTTTAGGTGTCGAGGTCTATCCTTGGGGACCCATATGAATTGGTCATTTGGGAGGTGGGGGACCACATCTAGCCCTTTCTTTTGCTAGGTTGTTTGTCTTGATGATCTTGGTTTTTGTATGGCCTTGGGTGGCTGAGGGGTCAAAACCTTAGGCATCCTTGTGACCAAAGGGGCCAACACCTTTGGGGGTGGCTTTTCCACTGGTTTTGTCATCTCCTACTCAGTTTTCTCACTTAGAAGGAGTACTAAAGTATGTCCCCCATAGGTGAGGATGACCATACACTTGTGCCAGCCGCTCTGGCAATCTATCTGCTGCTAGCACCACCCTCTTCCTAGTATCACTTGCTCCTTGATCAGCCTATGGGTAAAACATAACAAGACTAGTAGAAGGGGGGGAGAGATAGGGGAAGAAGGAATGAATCCATTTGAGACGTCGACTCTAGTAGGTCCTCAGGTGGATAATCATTCATTGGTTGCAGCTTTGGGTGGAAAATCATGGCGCCAAGGTCAAATCTGCTTGTTTGTTGACATCTCAGGACCTATGGTCCAATCTCAAAAAATTCCTGATCATAATTGCTCAAGGACCTTATGAGGCCTTTGTGTCTACTGAGTATGCATATGATATCATGGCACAGGAATTGGAGATGCTTCGAGCTACAGCACAAGGTGCAAAACAGAGACAAATGCCCATGGATGATGACACAGCATTGTTTGAATTGAAAGCAGAGCCTGAGAAGCCAGCAACAACACACCAATAGAACCTATCAACACAAGTGGATGCAAAGCACACAACATTCATGGATGCCACATATGAGGACACCGAAATCATAGCAACCCCGAGCCATGCCTTAGCCCCCGCTGCAGATATTGCAGAAGAACAGACAACATTTGAGGAGGAACCAAAATTGAATGAAATTTGCAAAGAAGATGCAGATGAGGAAGACCCAATTGTTGCTAAGGGAGCATTCATAGATCTTAACTCCACCCACACCATCAATTTTCAGCTGATGGATTACTTCTAGTGAAGGGTTTGAGTCCTCCACTTTTTTGCAAAAAGTTTTACCACCAGGTGTGCCAAGTGTTGAGGATGACCCTTCCACCACGTGGACCTCAACCAAGGAGGGTTAGTAGACCTCTAGTAAAGGGGGGTTACAATAGCCAAGTAGCGGATAATTTTGTAACTGTAGGGATAGTTATAACTATCCCTAACAGCCAGTAGTAGTGGCCTTATCCCCACCACATCATTTTTGGGGATTGTTTGTTTCTGACTATTATCCGACTGAGGTCAGAATACCATCGGATGTTGTTATAAGCTAATCATCATCTCCTGCATGAGGGTGGTTGTTGCTATCTCTTGAAATACAAACTATACGCAATATTTCTAATCTGCAAACGATTGTCTCGGCTATTTGCATGTTTTATATTATCTCTTCCTTTTTCTGACATTAGTCACCAACCCTAGCATTCCCATTGCCAAGAGTGGATATGTCACCAAATCAATAGATGATGCGCACGTCATAAGAATAGATACCGCTAGGGTGCCTCGAAGGTTTCATGTGGAGAACAAGACAATTCAAACTTGCAACACACTCACCAACCCGAGTGCAAGCCATAACTTCGTATTGCAGGAGGTATGGGAGAAACTGTCACAAGTACATCTCGTTTCTAGTCTCAAAGAAGTATGCACCATAAATGGAAAATATATGTACGCCCTAGGATACATGACGATCAATGTTGCGATGGTAAATAACCATGTTATCCTAGTAATGCCAGCTGATTCTTCATATCTGTGATTTTGGAGGAGTTGAGGAAAAATCCATCTACTTCTTCTACCATTTCCTTGAGCCATTGATCAACTCCTTCCAAGGCATGAATTCATTCCTTCAGTATAAGATTCTCAATATTCAAGTCTATGCTGGCTGCACCCATTTGAATCTAATTGCAAAAAAAATTATGCTTTCATTTCCTCTAGCCAAGTTGTCAAAGTTGGCAGGCATTCCTTTTGTACTCTCACTTGGGCAATGAGTCTGGAGACTTGCTTGTCCTGAATAGCTCTGTATTGGGTGTATTCCCTCTTGATTTCCTCTAGTTCTAACTAAGTGGCATGGAACTGTTTTTGCATATCAAATTGCTTAAGCATATATTCGTGTTCGGCCTTCTTATCTTCTGTCAATTGCTATACTTGTTGTTGCAGCTACATCTGTACCTTTCTTTGCTTATCGACATAGTTCTACAAGACTCAGAGGGCATGTTCTGGCTCCATGCTGGAGTCCATTCCTCCTATAGGCAGACCGGTCGTATCTTGTTTTGGGGATTGCTACAAGTCTATCATGTTGTGGATAGGGGAGAAGGCTTCAAAGGAGCTCTGGGAGGCATTGTAAGTAATATACTGGTGGCAATGTTCTCCTCTAGTTTTTTCAAGTCTCTGTCTTTCCTCTGTCAAACACTATTTCAATAGGAACACCAAATCTGGGGACAATGTTATGATAAAGGAAATGTGCCACAGTCCTAGCCTTGCATGTTTTGAGTGCTGCAACTTCTACCCATTTTGTATAATAGTCAGTGGCACCCAAAATATATTTGATTACTTGAAAATTTTGCTGGAGGTTTGATGGGTCCAATAAAATCTAGTCCACATTTCTGAAAAGGTCCCAAGGGGAGAATTGGTTGATGGGGCATCCTATCACTGTTACATCTCTCTGACATGGCAAACATGATTTGGCCCAATTATGAGCATCTTTACCATAAACTAGCTTGCAAAATATTTTTACTTGTAATATCTCCAAAGAAGTGTCCTCAGTTTTTTCACTAAGTAAATGAGAGCTTGATGATCCACATGAAAATTCACTTTGTTGCCCAATAAATAATGATGAAATTTGTGCAATGCATAGATCATTCCAAATGCTTCCCTCTTTGTGACTGCATAGTTCTTTTGATGCTTTGTTAAGATTCTACTGGCATAGTAAACTGGTCTAAACCACTTAGGTGTTTTTTGCTACATAAGCACTGCAACCACTGCTGCATCAGAAGCATCAACAAAAACCTCAAATGGAAGAGTCCAACTGTAGTATAGGTGCTATCATCAACATTTTCTTCAGGATATGAAAAGCATATTGTTGTGCATCACCCCAAATGTATGGCTCAGTTTCCCTTGTGAGATTTGTGAGAGGATAGCACATGTCAGCAAGGTATCTAAGAAATCTATAGTGCCATTTAATTTTGCCTATAAATCTCTGAAGCTGCTTAATGTTTTTAGGTGGTTTGGCATGTTGTACGGCTGACACTTTGTTGGGATCTATTTCCATTCCATTCTGTGACATAATGTGCCCTAGGAGAATTTCTCTACGCATAGCAAATGCACATTTGGCTAGGTTTAAGTTGAGACCAGCCATTCTACACTTTGCAAAACATAAATTCAAGTGTTGTAGATGTTCCACTCTTTTCCCAAATACTAAAAAATCATCAAGGAAGACTTTCATAAAAGATGTAAGATACTCAGCAAATCATCCTGGGATGTACTTTTGAAAGGTTGGCAGAGCATTCTTAAGGCCAAAGGTCATGACATTAGAAGCAAATACTCCCCACTAAGTGACAAATGTTGTTTTGTCCTTATCTTCAGGTGCCATTCTTATCTGGTTGAAACCACATCAAGAAAACTTTAGATTTCATGACCTGCTACAACATCTAGCAAAGAGTCACAAAATGGTAGAGGGAAAGGGTCAATAATGGTGGCAGCATTTAGCTTTCTGTAGTCCACACATATTCTGAGTTTTCCATTCTTTTTGGGCACAATGACAATAGGTGAAAGCCATGTAACATGGGTGAGAGCATATATAAAACCAACTCTGAACAACTTATCAATTTCCTCTTTGACTTGTTTTGCATAGTTGGGATTCATTCTGTATCTTCCTTGCAGCACTGGGATAGCATCTTGCTTTAAGTTGATCCTGTGTTGACAGAACTTAGGGTCTACTCCCTTTATATCAGCATAATGCCAAGTAAAGACGTATTTATACTTTGTCAATAAGTCCTTTAGTGCCATTTTGAAAGGTGGAGGAAGACTGTACTTACCAAAACTTGTCAAGGTCTCCAAGGTTCATCTCTTCCAAGTCACCCTGTCTAACTCTAGCACTCTTTTGTATATGCTCCTCAAATTGAGTTTCACCTTCTAGATAGCCTGTGCAACTGATTTCTAATTGTCCTCTTGTAGGGTTTCATCTGGGTCGGTATGATTGTCACTTGTTATATTGTGGTTGATAGAATCTGGTCGGTTGTAGGTCATGCTGTTGTGTTTGTTGATTTGAGAATGTATACTAATCAATGATTTTGATTACATCAATTTCAAATATGGGGAAAACAGTAGGATTTCTCCTAAGGAAAATCTCCTCATCTTCCTCAAATTTAGCTATCATGTTGATGCCCTCTGCTTGTAGTGGCTGAACTTGTTTTGGGAAGCTTCTCTTTGAACAGAGATTAATTTTAAACTTCTTTTTGCCTTTCTTGATTGTTATTCTCTCTGATCCCCAGTCTTGTTTTACTTTGGCAGCTCTCAGCCATGGCCTACCCAATAACATGGAATAGGCACAATCTCTTTCCTCCATTCTGAGTACTACAAATGTGATTGTAAAGGATAGTCCCATTATGCTAATTTCCTATCCTCTTAGCATTCCAAGGGGTTGTATTCTTCTTTGGTTAGCCATTCTGACCTAAAATGGTGATGGTGCAAGTTCATTGCAACAAAATTTATTAAATAGATCCTCAGAGAGGATGTTCACTCCTAATCCTCCATCTACCAATACTTTTGGTATCCTTTGCCTTTTATAATTCACATCTATGAGTGGGACTTGAGAATCCACATCTTCAATGATGGATGTGTAAATGTTAGGTGTTTCCTCTTCTTTGTAAATGATTTTTTGTTTGAGGAATGTCCTTAAAATGCAAATTCTGATATAATTGGTCCTTGAATGCTGGAACAAGATTCATAAGTTGATCTGAACTTTAGAGTCCAAAAGCTCTTTAAATAAGAGTGTCTTCATGTTCATATTTTGCCTTTTCTTGTATTTGACTTCTGTTCTTCAATGTGTTGTCTGCAATTGGAATGGCTTGCTCCTCTTTGATTTCCATCGGGTTGACCTTGTCACCTCTATTTTTCTGCTCTACTGAGTCCGAGCTAGTTCCTTCCAAAAAATCCCTTTTTTCTTTGGGAATATATTTTGGGTTGGAGGAAGCTTATCTTGCTATGTGTGTATCTCGAACCCTATTAGGTTGTTGGATGTTTCTTTTCTGAATTTTATTATCTATATGTTGATGTCAGACGTTTTCTGTCGGAAGACTGTCGGATTGTGTTTGGAGTTCTCTGAGGTCGAGCTTAGCCTTACCCTTGTTTTGGAGCTGTGATGATCTTGCATCTGTTGCTGCATGAGAGTGCTCTCAACGGAAGCAAGAACGGAAGAAGGAGAGAGAGAGACAGAGAGCCACACAAGTTTTGGTGGGTGCAGAACCACCCTAATCTTCTTTTTCATTCATTTATATATGTGTTTGAGTATTGTACATAACTGGGGTTAAGGCACAATGACCTTTAACCCCCACAACCTCCCACTTAAAGGACAATGTGCCTTTAAGGGAGAATAACTAGTGAGCATACTATCCAATGCCCATCAATACACGACAATACTCAAACCGCTGACTAGGAAGACTCTTCGTCAGCATATCTGCAGGGTTATCATCTGTATGAACCTTGACAAGCTCTATGCGCTTGTCATCAAGTACCTCCCTGATGAAATGGTACCTGACCTCAATGTGTTTGGTCTTTGCATGAAAGACCGGATTCCGTGCTAGCTGAATAGCACTCATGGAATCACTATGCAATGTTGGTACACCTGTATGAATCCCCAAATCTCCCACTAGCCGATCAAGCCATATAGCCTCCTTGCAACCCTCTGTGGCTGCAACATACTCAGCCTCTGTGGTAGACAAAGCAACGCACTTCTGTGCGCGAGACATCCACGACACTGCACCACCTGCAAAGGTGAACACATAACCAGAAGTGGATCTCCTACTATCCACATGCCCTGCATAGTCTGAATCTGTGTACCCAAGTACATGCATGTCTCCTTTACCAAAGCAAATGCACATCTCCTTGGTACCCTTCATGTACCTCATGATGCACTTAACTGCCTCCCAATGCCTCTTTCTTGGATTAGCCATATACCGACTAACAACTCCCACTGCAAATGCAATGTCTGGTCTAGTAGCTATCATAGCATACATAAGACTCCCAACTGCTGATGCATAAGGAACCTTGGCCATCATGGCCCTCTCCTCATCTGACTCAGTTTCACATATGGAGGCAATGGAGTACTCACTGCCTTCCCCCCCGCCATATTGAAACGCTGTAATACTTTTGTAACATACTCTTTTTGTGAAAGCCAAAGGAGTTTCCTACTCCGATCACGCGTGATGCGCATACCAAGAATATGACCTGCAAGTCCCAAATCCTTCATATCAAAGGCCTCATGCAACTTGGCCTTTAATGCATCTAGCTCATAAGTATTCTTGCTAGCCAATAGCATATCATCCACATATAGTGCCAGGATTATCAAGCTACTATCCTTAGCCCTATTAGTATAGAGGCAGTGATCAATTTCACTCCTTCTAAAACCCTGGGACCGAATGAAAGCATCAAACTTCTGATACCATTCTCTAGGTGCTTGCTTAAGACCATAGAGACTCTTCTTCAGCTTGCAAACTAAATGCTCTTTGCCCTTTTCTTCAAAGCCTTCCGGCTGCACCATGTAAATTTCCTCATGCAAATCCCCATGCAAGAAAGCTGTCTTGACATCCATTTGCATAAGCTCCATATCCTCTGATGCCACTAGTCCAAGCATGCATCTAAGTGTGGTCATCTTCACAACTGGAGAGAATATCTCATCAAAGTCCACACCCTTCTCTTGCTTGAACCCTTTAGCAACCAAACGGGCCTTGTACCTAGGCACATCATCACCTGTGACCTTCATTTTGTAGACCCATTTACATGGCAATGCTTTCTTTCCATGTGGCAAAGAAACCAAGTCCCAAGTCTTATTCTTCATAAGTGAACTCATCTCTGATTGCATAGCATACTCCCACTTGCGTTGATCCTCACGCATCATAGCCTCTCTATAGCAAGAAGGCTCCCCGCAATCAGTAAGCATCACATAGTCTACCCCTGGAACAAACCTATCAGGCGGTCTAGACACTCTAGATGATCTTCTCAAGGGCATTTCAGCTTGCTGTCCCACTTGCATATTTGGCTCATCATTTCCACCAATAGATGATCCATCATCTACCCTTGATTGTATACCTGTGGGAGTACTTGGTGGTACCATTTCTTGCACATTTGGTGCATGGACAGCTTGCTGTCTATCAACATATGCAGGTGGATTCACATCCTGGAAAGTGATTCTCCTCATTTCCACATCCCTCATGGGTGCCTTATGCATCTTCTTCTCATTGAAGACCACATCATGGCTGCGTATGATCTTCTTTGCTTCTGGATCCCAGAGACGATAGCCCCTCTCTCCACTTTCACCATAACCCAGAAAGATGCATTTCCTAGACTTAGGATCTAGCTTCTTTCGAAGCTCTTTTGGCACATGTGCATATGCCTCACACCCAAATATACGCAAATGAGAGTAAGAGGGCTTCTTGCCACTCCATGCCTCTTCAGGAATACCACCATCCAAACTCTTACTAGGTGATCTATTGATCACATGCACTGCAGTCTTCATTGCCTCAGCCCAAAAACCACCAGAAAGACTTGCATTGGAAAGCATGCATTGCAACCTTTCTTGAATGGTACGGTTCATCTTTTCTACAACTGGATTTTGCTCTGGAGTATGAGGGGATGTGAGCTCCCTCTTAATCCCACGTGTATCACAGAAATGCTGAAAGTCATGAGAGAGATACTCTCCACCATTGTCAGTTCGTAGGCATTTAAGCATTCTACCTGACTGATTCTCAACCAAGGCCAGCCATTTCTGAAATACCTGGAACACATCACTCTTCCGAGCTATAGCATAAGCCCACACTTTCCTAGTTGCATCATCAATGAATGTCACATAGTATTCAGCCCCGCCTAATGACCATGTAGGCATGGGACCACATACGTCTGAATGCATCAAATCAAGCATTTCAAACTCTTTCTTTCCCCTTCTTTTATGGGCTGATTTAGTCTGCTTCCCATAGAGACAATGCTCACAAAATTCAAAATCAGAGAAACTCAAATGCGGTACATAACCCAAACGGCATAAGAGTTTCATTCCATTCTGGCTCATGTGCCCCAACCTGCAATGCCACAAAGAAGTGCTTGGCTGCTCGGGTATTGCAACAACATGATCAAATACCCCTGATACATGTAAGGGATACAAAGTCCCACACTTGGCACCCCTAGCCAAAAGCATAGAGCCCTTTTGAATTTTCCAACTTTGAAAACCAAAAGTGGTGTGAAAACCAGCATCATCTAGCTGACCTACTGAAATAAGACTCTTGGTCAGCTTAGGCACATGTCTCACATGTTTCAAAACAAATGCAGACCCATTTGCAAAAGAAAACTTTATGTCACCTGCTCCCACTATGTCACATGCATAGTCATTTCCAAGATGCACACAACCTGTCTTTCCACTATCATAAGTGGAGAACCATTCCCTATGGGGAGTAACATGGAATGAAGCACGAGAATCCAAAATCCAATCTTGGGAATATGCATCATCTGAAGTGGTAAGCAACTCTGCAGATAAACTAGACATGAAGAGAACATCATTGTCACTATCACGTGTGACTGCATTGATCTCCTCGATCTTCACTTTTCCTTTGTCCTCCCTTGGACTCTCTTCCTTTTGATTTGCACCCCAATTTGCATTCTTTTTCTTATCCTTTTGCTCTCTTTTCAGCTTGTAGCAATCCTTTTTCATATGGCCCTTCTTGCCACAATGGTAACACTCAATGTTCCGTGCCCTGGATTTGCTACGTGACTTCTTTCTGTCTTGGGACTTCCCCCTGAACTGTGATCTGCCCCTTTGCACATTTAAGGCTGCATCCTGCTTGTTGCCATCCATAGACTTCCGTCTAATCTCCTCGGCCAACAAGCTACCCACTACATCATCAAATTTCAGTACTCCACCAAGTGCAGAGTTACTGACAGCTGTACGGAAGGTATCCCATGAGGATGGCAACGAACATAAGAGAAATATTGCCTTAGTCTCCGCATCAAAATTCATTTTCTGAGCCTGAAGCTGGCTGAAAATAATATTGAATTCATTCAAATGAGAAGCAATGGAGACCCCTTCCTTCATCTGTAGCTCAAACAACCTCTTCATGAGGTAAACTTTATTAGAGGCAGTTTCCTTCTCATAAGTGGCACACAGTTTCTTCCACAAATCTTCCGTAGTCTGCTCATTTACTACTGTGAAATAAACTGACGCTGCAAGATGAAGTCTAATGGTAGACTTTGCTAATGCATCCAACTCATTCCAATCATCCTCAGACATATTTGCAGGCTTAGCTTCAATCCCTGCCAAGGGTTTAATCTGCTTCTTTTGAATAAGCACATCCCTTATTTGTTCTTTCCACAAAGAAAAGTTTGTCCCATCAAACTTTTTAATGCTGAAAAACTCCTTTTCAGACATGGAAGAGGATGCCATGATGCAAATGAAACAAAATCCCAAATGCTAGTGCCTGCAAGAGAGAATCACACCAAATACTAGGTGCACCCAAATGTGTATGCCACAATAGAGTGAAATATCACCAAAACTTAAAGCTCAAAGCATCTGAAGATGCATCTGACTCATGTGCATATACTATGCATCCATATGAGCAAATCTGGCCCAAAAGAAAATGCCAATAAGTGCCAAATGACTCAAGCATAAACACCATCCACTGGCATATGCATCAATTATATCTCATCCAAGAGAGCATAGCACTATCAGTGCATCACCAACAATGTGTCAAAGCTGTCCCTCAGCATAAAATAGCATCCATGTGCAAAGCGTCCATAAAAAATAGCATCCCACAAGGCAATTTGGGCCTATCAGCGCATCCAACAAGGACCGCAATGCATCCAAATGGCCTATAAATCATCCACTGCAACCCAATGCATACCATGAATGAGCGCACATTGCTCAAGCTGCAACCAGAGTGATCTGCATAAGGTATGCTCAAGAAATCACAGTCCCACGGTAATGAGTGCTACTGAAAATAGAACCTAAGATGCTTCAAAACATGGGCGCCATTGCATAATCGGAATCAGCAAAAAAATCTGCAAATATCTCTCTTCTACCAAAACTCCAAAATCCCAACCGATGAGTGAGAAATGGGAGTCAACACTTATCCACTGCCATGTGGCATAAATCTAAGGTTTCAAAACCTTAGAATGAAAAATGCATAACAGAGAGACGAAATCGAATACACAGAGATCTATAACTCTGAAAATCCTCCACCGAATCACGCAAGAACTGATAGGTAGGGGTTTTTGGGCGTCCGGAACGCAATGGGACAGACGGTTTTGGAAACCGTGGTCTCAATCACTGCGTCCAGCACACGGACTGAAAAACGTTTTTGGAAACAGAGCTATCTGTAAACTCCACCGGAGTGCGAATGATGAGCAACATAGAAGTTTTAGGACCTCCTGAGTCCACCGGAACTGACAGATCTGCAAATGGTTGCTCCAAACTTGAGTTCCAACACCCGGGCAAAAAACGCAAAAACTGACACAGTGAGTCATAAATCCAATGAAATGATCCCGGATTCAAGAATAAAGGTGTTTCCAAGCTCCTGAAGTGAAGTGGACGCCAAAAGCAAGCAATAGTTGCCTCTACAAGTCAATATAGAGTCTCTGTCATCGAACGGAATAGGGAAAAGCTCAAAAAACGACTTTTTCTTTGAAAGCTCTTAACAGGCTCTCAAAACCACTTCGCAAAGCCAAAGTGACTTTTCCAAATGTTCCTCCAAGGTCTCTGCACACTCGGATGCAAGTAAAGTCGCCCACAAAGCTTCCCACAGAGCTTCTCCTTCCTCCCACAGAGCTGCTGAGCTTCAAGCATTCACGCACGCTCAGCTAGATCACCCGGGCTCTGATACCAGTTGAGAGTGCTCTCAACGGAAGCAAGAAAGGAAGAAGGAGAGAGAGAAACAGAGAGCCACACAAGTTTTGGTGGGTGCAGAACCACCCTAATCTTCTTTTTCATTCATTTATATATGTGTTTGAGTATTGTACATAACTGGGGTTAAGGCACAGTGACCTTTAACCCCCACACTGCATTACTCTCAAGTACTTGTTGTAGAGCTTTCTTTCAGACCTGTGCTTGATTAGGCCAATTCATTGGCTTTGCCGTGATTCATGGTGCATCTCCAAGGCCAGGCATTGGCTTTGTACCTTTGGATCTTGTCACTGCTAGTGCATGTATCTTCCCCTAATTTCTTTGATTTTGTTGATTGTAATTCTCATTTATAGGATCCAAGTACACCATATGAACACCTGGTGGTGGTTGCTGGTGCTCCTGCTAATTTTGGTTACCTCTTGCATTATAATTGATTTTTGGGATTCCTCTTTCTTCTCTATGTTTGCACTAAAGCTCACATTGAGGACGTTGTATGTGGCCTTCCATGCCACAGTATGTGCATGCTTGATCTTGGTTTTGTCCTTGTTGATTTCCCCAATTCTACTGATTGGGTCTTCTTGGTGGTGCATTGTCAATCTTTGTTGTCCTTGCCTACCTACTGCAATTTGATTAGCTGCCCACGGGTGGGGCTTGATTGTTTGAATTTTGCACATGAGGAGGGACTCTCCCCCTATAATTTGGATTATACTAGCATCTCTCTTTCTCATGATTGTCTTTCCCACAAAATGCACAAGCAACTTTAGGCAGGGGTGGGGGTGTTTTTAAGGTTTCCGATTGCTCCTTAATCATTTGCTCTAACTTAGAGTGCTTGTTTGTCTTCTTCTTGGTTTTTTATTTCTCTCTATTCTTGCTCTATCTTTTCTTTTTCTTTGAGTTCTCTTCTTCTTCACTCTCGTCATCTGACATATTATCTTGTGTAGCATCACTATCCTCATCTTCTGCATTAGTGTCTGCAAAGTCGGAATACCTTTTCTTCATTTGTTTTTTAGACCTTGACTTTGTGCTTAGTCTTCTTTCTTCTCTTTGTGCCACATCAACCATGTTGTTAAAATCATTTACTCCTCCAAGCTGATCTTTGCCAGCTATTGCTATTCGCAATTCTTTGTTTAGTCCCTTATAGAAATAATCTCCCAATTGCTCTCATCAGTGGGTTGTTGATTGTTTGTCAACCTTCCATTCAGATTTTTAAACATTTGGGCATACTCTTCAACTAAGAGATGTTTTTGCTTCATATTCTGAAGCTTCTTGAGTATGTCTTCTAGAGTTTTTTTCTTTACAAAAATGGTTTAAAAATGCAGTTTTCAAATCATCATAAGATGCAAAATGAGCTACACCATATTGCATAAGCCAAATCATTGCCTCACCATTAAAAGTTGATGCAAATTGCTCTTTCTTGGTGAGGTCTAGAAGAAGTCTGAGTCCACTCGTATCCCACCTTGTTTCAAATTGTCCGAGTGGCTAACTTTACCAAAGGATTTTGCATCCTTGGCAGGCGTTGTTGTCTTTAAGCTTGAGCTAGTAATTTCTTTTTTGGAGATGGAGGTAATGGATTGAAGTCGAGTTTTTGATGAGCCTGAAAAAATAGGTGTGCTACAAAATTTGTTGCAATACTCCTTTTGAGTAATTCTTCAGTAGGTGATTGCACCACCAATTTGCTAAGTTTGATTTGAACCTCACTTATTTTTGTGCTATGCATAGAATTATTAGAAGAGCTTGTTCCACTCGGTGTGTAATCTGGATTGTGAAAAATGTCACAACCTTAGGGCAATGCACGGCTCACAATCTTGTTTCATGAAACTTCTCAAGTTCTATTAGGCACTCAAATAGGGCATTCTTGGTGAGCCATTCCCTCATTGTAATGTGTAAGCTAGGTACCACATACTCCATCAGCATAACTACCTCCACACCGAAGGCTAAGCTAAAGGGAGTGCAGTTACCTTATATGACATGCAGTATGCCCACGGCACTACAATGAGCTTGTGCTCCTAGTTCGTGCAACTGCATTCGACTATACGATTGATTATTATGTGGCAAGTTTTGTTGGAGATTTCAGCTAAGCTATTCACTCATGGGTAGTAAGGAGTGGATTTTTGATGGATTATCAAAAACTCACTCGGTTAGAATTGCTATAGTCTTGTTTATAAAATGGGTTCCTCGGTCATTGATGAGCTCCAAGGGACATCCGAACCTTGTGACATGTTTCTATAAAAACTTGGTTGTGGACCTTGCATCAACCTCTTTTGTGGCTTTGCCTTTCACCCATTTGGTAAAATAGTCGATGGCAAAGATGATATATCTGGCTCCCGCTCACTTAGTTGCTTGGCTTACAGGGACGATGAAGTCTATACCCCATTTTTCAAATGGTTGGTCCGTTAAGATACTGGTTGGTTCATTTTTCAAATGGTTGGTCCGTTCAAATGCCGGTGAGGGGCATCATGGCCATTTTGGCTTGTTGGCAAGGATCACAATGTTTAACAACTTGACCGATGAATCTTTGAAGAGTGTAGGCTACCAAAGACCTACGTGTAGCACCTTTCGTGTTGTCATTTCTATAGCAAATTGGTTGTCGGCTATGCCTGAGTGTGCCTCTTCTAGCACATCTATGTACTCATCCTCCCTCACATGCCTGCGTAATAGTGGACTTAAAAAATGACTTTTGTGGAGTATCATGCATGGATACAGACTCTTTTATGATGTATGGATTGATACTTTTCATGAACACAATAGTATGCATCTTGCCAATATAAGCTAATAATTGTTGGAGAAAAGAAGAATAGATACATATTTGGCTTGTGCTCTATGTTGGTTGCTTTGAAAATATTTGAACAAGTGGAAATAGGTTTTTATCTATTCACCACACATATAAAGACATAGATCAAATATTTACTGTTATATTTGGGGGGTTGAAGTCAAGGGATGTTTGACCATCACATCAAATCAAAAGAGTTATAGCTCATAAAAGGAAGAATCAAAAGTGGCTATCTTGGAGAGGATGGTAGACTAAAGGATGTTCATAAAGCCACATTTGAAACAAGGAGATGATGCACTAATAGGGCATATAAATCCACTTTAGCATGCATGACAACAATCTAGTGATGGAATGGAAGCACTACTCAGTAGAAAGAAATGATTTATGGAGTCATCCATATGCTTATTTAGAAATAATAACACAATTAAAAGAAAATTCATTTGTTCAAAGCACTTGACACAAATGAAATGAAAAGCTTGCAATCCTTCATTTCTCATGATTCCAATATAACTAGAGCATTAAAATAAAAATATTTAGATAATTAAGTTAAATGAATCTCTTGTTGAATATTTAAAGTGGTGAGAAAATTTAATGAGTATAGAATACTCATATTTGTTTGGCCCATAACAAGGTGAGTCATGAGGATTTGAATTTGTTAGAGATGCTATACCTATATAAATAGAAGAAGCTACGTAATGAGTTTTACCTCGCAGGTTTTGTAGTAAGAAGGGTGATAAGACCGTACCAGAGTTTGCACAATCTGACGAAATCCAAGAGGTTCTTTTCTTACTATTTGGGCACCTAATCTGGAATTATACCTTGACAACCAAGGTGGCTCAATTTGGGTGGAAAATATTGTTTTGATAGCAAGGGATGAAATGGGAATCCCTAGCACATTCACAACTTTGTGGTATGAACCAAAACAATTGAAAAATCTCGCAAAAAAAAGATAAAATGAAACAACTTTATGAGGGTTGTTTGCAAAAGAAACATGAATGGGATTCAAACAAAGGCCCTTCATTGAAGTGGAAATTAGTAGCATTATTCCTTGTTGGAAATTTCGAACTCAAAGTCCAAAAAAGAAGCATGGATATGATGTCAAAAAATGTATCACAATACTTAATAGTAGGCACAAACATATTAAATATCATTTAAATAGAATTGATCCATGCCAAAATGTAGTATCAAAGTCTAATGGCTCTAAAATAGATTTGGAAGCACAAGAGATGATAACCTATTCATGTTAACCCCATGGGCGCCACATCTCAATACAGGAGCTACTAGTAGGAGAGAGTGGGAAAAGATAGGTGAAATCATGCCTTGGTGCCGAATGGGCCCAAGTACCTTTGTAAAAAGAGAGAGAGAGGTTCAAGAGAAAGAGTTAGCCCTCCCTTCAAAAAGTGGATTGTATATATGACCACATTATTGACTTTGGTCTTCATTGTGTATTGCAAACTTTTGGGAATACAAGCTCTCTATATCCTTGTTGAGTTGAGACTTCTTGCTTTCCATTGTTTGTTGCCTTGTGATTTCCAGTCACCCCCTTCACTCTTCCCCTCTCTTCCATACTCCCCCCCCTTCTTTCTCTTCCCTTCCTCCCTCCCTTCTCCCCCTTCCCTCTTGTGAACTCACATTGCCACAGTCTAGTAGGCACTTGTGTGACACAAGTGATAGGTTTTTGCTTCGCAAAGCTCTCATGAGGAGTTATTTGAGAGAGGAGTCTCCATTGGAATCCCTTCAAGATCCCCACGATCTATGGAGTCACCATCGGATGACACATCTTTGGCACCATTGTTGCATCAGGGAGGGAAGGTATGCTTTTGCATAGCATTTGCCTCCTTTCATAAACTACCCATTGCATAGTGCTTACCAGCATAACTTGAAGTGTTGTTAATGGAGATTAGGAGTGGTTTGAGTGGAAAAGGAGTGTGTTTTGAGTTAAGAACAAAAAACCATCTAGAGAGTCTTTGATGCATTGAAGCCTATTTGGGTTGTTTATTGTTTTTAGATCATAGGAGACCTCAGTTTGAGTGATTGCCAAGGTGCATGCATTGTCAAATCTCATGGAAAACAATAGAGAATGAAGATTCAAGCCAAACTCAAAATGGTTTTTGAGAGTTAACACTCACCTCTTGAAGAAATCTCTCATTTGCATTCCAAAAGTTGTTGTTTTGCCTTGCTTTTTTGTTTGTAGAGGTAGTTTAGGTATGTAGAGCACCCCACAACACTCAAAGCAGGAGCAGAAACTCAAAAATCACCAAAAATCATCATCCAAACATCGATAACTCATGTGAATGCCAATCCAGAGGGGTAGCCTTTGTCTCGCCAACCTAGAGGGATAGGCCCCTATCCCCCCCCATTGACATGTGTCTGACACCTAACCCACCTAACAAATTAACCCCATGACAACTATTATGTTGATTTATATCCCACCAACCTGATAGATTAAGGCTATATCCTGACAACCTAGATTTGTATTGATGGATTTCACTCAGTAGCCTAGTTAGGAAGCGATCCTAGATAGGCCATTCCTATGTATATCAAGTTTAGTACATGATTGCCACTCATACAATATTTACCTATGCCACGATGAGCATGTTGTGCGAGTAGACCTTCAAATCTATAAGGCCCACCCCCTATCAAGATGCCTATTCACTTTGCAGAATGAGTGCAAAACCTGACACTATAGAGAGGAAAGCATCCTTGAAAATGGTCCGAGCATGGGTGATGGCAAAGAAGAGGATGACCATTGGTATGCCTCCCTTCCCAAGCCAGAGTTTTCCCATAATTGGATTCATATCCTTGTGACCATAGACGTCCCAGAGAGAATAGGCTTCCAACTAATGACCTCTTACCTAGAAGAACAAGGAGCGATAGCACCCCTCCGAGTGTTCAACATGCTCAAACCCCATGAGGTGAGCAAGGGGGAAGTCAAAGTAAAGTGAGACCTTCACTAGCTAACATATGTAGGAGCCACCACTGGGTTGAGCAAGGTTACAACTCCATAACAATAACGAGGGAGCTCCCTTTAGATCCAAAACTCCCTATATCCATGAGCTCCAAGAACCCCACCAAGGGTAAGGAAAAACTTCAAACCGTGGTGGAGGAGGTGGAGGACAATGATAAGGAAGACCTAAAACAAGTCCCTCCCCACCACAAGGCCTATATAATAGATGACCACAAGATCCTCTACTAGCAAGCCAAGAGCACACAAGAGGAAGGTTGCTTCCAAGGATACGATGGCCAACTATCTAGATAGTTGATGACCTCACCCTCAAGAGGAGAGAGCCCTCATTGCCCTCCTCCTAGAGTACAAGGATTGCTTCGCCTGGAAATACACACATATGAAGGGTGTGTTAGTAGAAGTCGTGCAGCACACCATCCCCATGATGGATGATGCCAAGCCAATAATGCAGCACCCTTACCCTATGAATCCCAAGTATGCACTTATAATAAGGGAAGAAATACAAAAACTCATAAATAAAGGCTTCATCTATGAGATTGAGCATATGGACTGGGAGTCATTGATTGTGATAGTCCTACAAAAGAATGGCAAGATAAGAGTATGCATAAACCTCAAGAAGGTCAATGTTGCCACAAGGAGAGATCATTACCCCTTGCCCTCTACAAAATATGTGCTAGAGAGGGTAGCAAGGAAGGAGTCCTATAGCTTCCTAGATGGGTTCTCAGGCTACAACCAAGAATCCATCATCCTAGAAAATCAACACAAAATAGCATTTGCCAATGGATTGGGGAGTCCTTGCCTCTAGAGTGATGATCTTTGAACTCACCAATGCTTCATCCCCATTCCATTGATTGATGATCACCACGTTTAGATATTATCTAAGAGACTTCCTAGAGGTCTTCTTAGATAATCTGTGTGAATTCTATGTGGAAGGATCATCTTAAATATCTAAAATTAGTCTTTGAGAGGTGTAGACTATATCAAAGTGCCCTAAACCCTCTCAAGTGTTAATTTTGGGTAAATCATGGAGTGATTCTTGGGCACATAGTGTCCAAGAATATGATCTCCACCACCACCAATACAAAAGGGGTGCAGCGGTTCATGGACGACACTCGCTACTACTGGAGGTTCATCCTCTTCTATGTTGATATAGCCAAGCCACTATACAAACTCCTAGTAGTGTTTGAATGAACTGAGGAGTGTCAAAAGGCTTTTGACACCCTCAAGTTAGCATTGGCCATAGCACTCGTGCTAAGGGCACTAGACTGGGATTTGATATTCCATGTTCACATCGATGCCTCTAATTATGCCATAGGGTGTGTGTTAGCACAACCAAGGGAACACAATTTGGACTATCTCGTGTACTTTGTTAGCCAACAACTCAATGATGTTAAGATCAATTATACCACCATTGAGTGAGAGGCCCTTGCCATGGTGTACGCGGTTAAAAAGCTTAGACACTAGAGTTTTTTGTAGATCACTAGGCACTATTGTATTTGGTCACAAGCCATGTATGACTTGGTGCATAACCAGATGGATGCTAATTCTCCTCGAATTTGAATTTACTATCGTGGTTTGTAAGGGGAAGGCCCATGTCTTGGTAGACCATCTCTCTAGAATACCTAATAGGGAACCCTCAACTGGAGTGGAAGATGACCTCCTCGATGCCCCCTTGTTTTGAATTGATAAGATTCAAATTTCTAGAGAGTCTAGGAGAAAATTTGCCTAGGAGATTCAAATTGGAAATATAAACTAAAAGTGCAGGAGGATTTGAATTTAAACTACAAACAAAAGAGCCGACATTCTCCTTAAAAAGAAACCTAACATTCTCCCAAACATTATTTCATCCTTTCCTCACCGAAAATGCATGACATTCTCTTGCACGACATATTCTCTTTCCCAAGATCTCTTACCGACTAGTACCGAACCCGGGAATCTATCTTAGCTGAAGTGAGCTTAGCATAGTTGCAGCAGATAGCCCGGCGTGGAAGGAATATGTTGAGTGGTGATGTATGGCATGATGATCAAGCCAAAAGAGCTCCAACATTTTTGAAGCAACGATGCGAAGGGGGTGGGACGGGGGCGGGGAGAAAGGGGGTAGGGGGGGAAAGGGGGTGGGACGGGGGCGGGGGGAAAGGCCCGTAGGGGGGGGGCTGGTGGCCGCAACCACCAGCCCTGGGGAAGGGGGGAAGGGGGTGGGACGGGGAGAGCAGAGGGGGAAGGGGTTGGGAAGGGGGGCGGCAGGGGGGGAAGGGGGTAGGGGGGGGAAAGGGGGGGGTTGGCAGCCGGATGGAGGGGGAAGGGGGTGGGACGGGGAGAGTAGAGGGGGAAGGGGAGGGGGGGAGGGGGAAGGGGGGGGGCAGAGGGGGAAGGGGAGGGGGGGAGCGGGAGGGGAGGGGAGGGGGGGGAGGGGTCGAGGGGGGGAGGGGGTTTGGCAGCGGAGGGAGGGGAGGAGGGGAGGGCGGGGGAGCGAGGGAGGGAGGGGTTTTGGCGGCAGAGGGAGGGGAGGGGAGGGGAGGGGAAGCACAAACACATCTCACCTCCCATCCTTCCCCATGCGATAAAGTTGGCCTACAATCAGTTTCCCTGCAATCAGTTTTGGTAGGGTGTGCTATCCTTGATGAGCTTACGGGCCCTTTCTTTGTTGACAAGCCTATCGGTTGGGAATTTGTTAGCAAGGTAGTGGCCTATCTATCCAAAATTTCCATGATTTTTCCATTAATGGTGATACAAATGGCCTTATTCATGTTTGATATAGCTTTCTCCCTTCAATAAAATACAATCTTCTAGCATCGTGCACACAATATAAATTGATTTCTCACCATTTTGTATGCCTTCTTCAAAGTTGATCACCTTTGCTATTTTAGTTGCATTTTTAAATTCATCACAAACGTTATATTTTGACCTCCATTGCTTTGATGGTGTTTTCACACAAACGAATTGGCCCACACCAAATTTTATATGAATAGAAAATTTTCTTTCCTCTTTGTCTTGTAAAGTTCTATTAATAGTCTCTAGCACAACATTCTTTATCATTCCTAGAGGAAGATGACATTGGAACATTATACTTCTATCTGGAATTGTTTGTTGAAGATGAGGTTATGGTAGTGCATTGTCTTTCAACGATTTTCTTTAAAGCCACGAGGTGGGATTCACAATGCTTCTTTGTCCTCTTAACTTGCATACATTGAGCTTTCTAAATCACTTTGTCTTTGACCTCTGCCCAAATGCACAAGTAGGTACCATGCAATGATCTAGTGACATACTTAGTTGCAAATGCTATCCCATTAACTATACTTGGTATCAACCAAGGTTTGCATAGCATTGCCTTTAGTTTTTCTTGAGATTGTCAAAGGAAGCAAGAAAACTCTTGAAGAAGATGCTTATGTCTATTTGGCCCTATCTTGCTCCAAATACTGAGTATAGCCTCACAATCATATGCTGCAACTCTTCTAAATGCAAAGTTTTTTACAACAAACTTTCATGATAGTGTTTTGATAGCATTACATGACTCTTGGAATTTGAAATTGGTGCCATAATTTGTCATCTCTTAACACTTACATACTTTTGTTTTTAGCACAATAGCTTTCTTTATCCACTATGAGACCATTGCCACCATTGAATGCTTTCCTCTTTCATTTTTGTTTGTAAAGTCAAATGTTGAGTGGCCTTGAGAACTTTTTGATGCTTTGTAATATCATGGAAATGGCAATCTGTTAGATAGTTTAATGAAGTCATTCAAATTCCAAAAGCAATCAATCGAGTATGTGGTTCAATTTCTTCCATTTCAAAGTTAAGTGTTGTGTTATGCCTTATTTATCCTCTATTCTAGTGTAAGCATCATGACCAGAATCTATTCTAGTATAAGCATCATGACCACCATCAAAAATAGGTGTTGTGTAATTTATATCCTCGAGTCTAGGATAAAGTTCATTGCCAATGTCACTAATATAATTAATCCTCCCATAAATGACATCTATGTCCTCCACTCTAGCAAGAATTTCATGGCCAATGTCATTAATATCATCAATCCCTATTATCTCATCACTTATCTCACATGCAATATCTATATTTTTACGATTGGCTAATATCACTAATTTATCATAGCTACATGTTAATGCATCACTTATCCACAAATGGCATCTATATCCTCAATTCCAGTATAAACTTCATGGACAATGTGACTAATATTATCGTAGATCCTTGTTAGTATATCACTTGTCCCACAAATGGCATCTATACCCTCAGTTCCAATAAAAACTTCATGACAGTGTTGTTAATATCAACAACCCCTATTAGTGCATCACTTAACCCACGGAATTCTTGCCTTTATGATTTTTTAGACTGAATGTGCTTCTATCATCTTCCATTATTCTAGTACTATATTCTTTTTTCTTCCATCACATTGAAGGAAATGTTTTTATGTAATGGAGATTTAAAGAAAGCTACACCCTATGTGATAGAGTTATGAATTTTTAGTGTGGACTACTATCCATTCTACTTTGAATGATGTCTTTACATGTCATCTTAATTACCTTGAAAATACAAAGTATCTTATGAACATAGCCCTTAAATTTTCCAACTACTAATACTTCTCGAGACCAAGATAACATGTCAAATTTTTCTTCCTCAACATAAGTTTATCTAATATCATGAAGAAAAGTCTTTCTATGTGCTTGCCTATCAATAATTTCACATTGTAACAAATCACCCAATGTTTTGAACTCTCCATGTCAATATTTTAATTGTAAGTTAGGGCAAATCACATTGGTGCTTATCACCACACATCTTCTTTCACCACAATATGGGATCAAGACTAAGTATTTGTCCAAAGTGAATTCCTTCATTTCTCCCATGCAAGACCACATCTAAACCCTCGTGTAAAGTGAAATCCTCTATTGAATAAATATATTAGTAATGAAAAGGAAAATAGAGTTTAACTGCTTCCAAAATTGGCTTGTTAAGATCTAAACCCTAAACTCTAATTTTATGTTTTAATTTGAAAAAGTATCAAATTATAGAAATGTGTTTTTAAAACCCTCAATTATTCGTATGAAATTGCTTTAAAAGTTCAAATCTAAAGTTGTTTCTTGAAAACCCCCTCATCTTTTGGTATTAAATTGTTAAAAATTTCCAAATACAAAAACATGTTTTTTGGCATCAAATTGAAGGATTTAAAAAAAACAAGACATCTCTTTACGTGAAGGTGTGGCATATGCCACATGCCAAAAATATTAATTAGAGATTTTGTCTTTTTTCCCCCAAAACAAGAGACTTTCTATGAGAAGGTGTGGCATATGCTAGACATTGAGAGAAATTAATTGATTTCTTTCTTTTTTTTCTAAAAAAATGCTACATGCCAAGAAAATTACATATTTTTTGACTTTTTCCCCTAAATAAGGGATTCTCAATTTGAAGCATACACCATATGTTGGAGAGGAATTGACATGTTTCTTTATTTTTATTCTTTATGCAAAATGAGTTACATATCCAAAAACTTGAGATGTGGTGTGTTGAAAAGAAATCAAAAGCTTTTTTCATTTGGCCACTCATGCTTCAACTTTTAGAGCCAAGATTGGGCATTATGTTGAGAGAAATCCAATGGTACCTTCATTTTGGTTTTCCCTGAAAATTGAGTTATATGATAGAAGCGGTGCAAAGAAACTTGAACACTAGAATTAGGAGGCAAAAGAAGAATTTCCCCTTATATAGCTTTTTTAAAGGTTCTTTAAAACAAGTAAAAAGCCTAAAAGCTAACCTACATATGTGATCTCCTTGGTCACTCCATTTTTATAATCTGCTCACTTCTCCTCTGTCTACTCCTCCATAGACTTCTCATCTTTCCTTGATATACTCCTTCAGGGGGCTCTCATCTCTCCTTCAAGTATGCCTTGTCCTCCTTCTTTCCCTCATCAAGCCCTTGTCCTTCTCTCCTCCTCCTCTAACTCCATCACCTCCACCTTCAATTGCCTCCTCTCCCATGTGTGTGACCGCCTCCTCCTCCTCTCCCCCCCGACTTGTCATCCTCCCTCTGCTCCTCTGCATGGCCTCCTTCCTCCTCTTTTCTTCCTTCTTTCTTTCTCTCTCATCCCCACCTCCTCTCCTTACTTTGCTCCTTTTTCTCTCCTCCCCTCCTACCTCACCATCTCCTCTCCTAGCTTCACTCCCCTCCTAGCTCATGGCCTCCTCTCCCTACTTTGCTCCCACCTACTTCATGACCTTCTCTAGTTCCATCCTACCTTGCTGCCTCCTCTCACTATGTCACTCCTCTTCTACTAAAAAATCCCATATGTGGCATGCACCACATGTGGAATTTAGTAATTCTAAAAAGATGTGGTTAATATTTTGGAATTAAAAAACAATCCCACATGTGGGACTTAATAGACTAGTAGTTATTAGTTGAAAAAACATTCTTAGTTAGGAATTCAAAAAACTCACATGTGGCATGCACCACATGTGGGATTTAATAGGTTTTTAGTACCAAAAACATGGTTAGTTAGTAATTCAAAAAACCCACCTGCCATGCATGCAACATGTGGGGGGTCTCCACCACATGTGGTAATTAATAGGTTAGTAATTAATTGGTATCTTAGTACTTCATAAAACTCACATGTGGCATGTGCTACACATGGTTAATATTTGTACAGTTTAAAAATGAAAATAAAAGACCCAAAGTCATCTACTTAAAAAAAAATCATTTCCCCTCCCATCACATTAATAATATATTTTCTTACAGATATATTTAGATCTACTTTCTTTTAAAAAAAGATCGTATCTTATAAATAATAACATGTTAAGTAGCTATATTTTATCCAAAATCATATTCCTCTCCTATCCACTTAAATAATTATATTGTATTAAAAATATATGCCCCTTCCATCTTTAAATAACAATGTTTTATTACATAGTATTTTTTTATATGATTTATTTTCATAAATAAAGATATTTAATTAGATTAATATTTTAGCACCATAGAGATACGTTTAGCATAAATAAAGATGTTTATATTAGTATATATTAATATATTCTAAAAAGTGTTTAGAGACACTATCAATTTTTATTTTTATTATCAATAGTATTTTTTATGATATTATTATTTTTACATAAAAAATAAAAAACAATATGCTTATGAAACATGTTTCTTAGTTAAAGAATTTTGAAATTGAAGTTTTAGAAACTTTCAATGGCCCAAAAACTTGCAATGGAAAATGATTGCTTAGAGAAAAGTAAAACATTTGCTCGAAATTATGGGCTACTACAGGAAATTCCTCCAAGTGGCTCCAGATGAGTGGCATCATAATCAATGGCTAACACATGCTCGAAAAGATGAAGAAGATACACAGCCAGGCGTGAAGAGTACCTGAGCCAAAGGAATTGGTTACATCTGACTATGAGAAGTGGGGTGGACTTAGAACTAGAGTTCAACGCCCAAAGGAGGCTGATAGATGCAACTATTTAACCAGAGTGATGAGTATGAGAGAGAGACTCGACTATGCTACCCCAGTGGTGGAAGTTGACTCCTACAAAGAACCAGGATGGGACGACAATGTTGGGCTGAGGCAACCTAAAAGATTGGTGGATGAAGGTCTATCATGGCAAGTGGAGTTTGAGAACTCATCTATGGAGAGTTTGGATTTTGAGTGGATGGCCACTTCCTGAATGGAACATTAGAATGAATGAGAAGACCAACTCAAAGAACAGAGAGAGCGTCTTTGACAATACACGGTTGTCATTCCAAAGGGATTGCATCAAGAAAGATATGGAGGTAGAAGGCTAGCTACGGTTGATGGACAAGGAACCAGGTACCATTAGGAAGAGTGGCATGCTTCTGTTTGAGAGAGATGCCACCGAAGTCCTGAGGCCAATGTGGAACAACTAACGTACTTTTCTCGAGTTCCTCTCACAACAGATAGAAATTCTACTTAGCCAACAAGTGTATGTCAAACTGTACTTTTGAGGCCTGAAGATAGCACCAACTGATTCAGGGAAAGTCTATAGTGACCTCACACCCATGAAGGTGGTTATGATAGGTGGAATGCTAGTGACTTAGTCCTTCAAAGTGGAAGACCTTCCTACTCAAGTTTTGGAGTGCAAAAATCTAAGTCTAGCTCCAACATCCAGGTAAAGTTTCAAAATTTGAAAGGCACACATGATGAAGACCCCTACAATCACTTGCAGAGCTTCTTGTGGGTCTCACATTAATGGTGCAACAACAAATGAAGAGTATATGGATTATTTTTTTCCATGTACCTTAATAAAAATTGCTTAGAGATGGTTTAATAAGTTCCCAATTGGTATGCAATGTCCGAAGCCTTCTTGCGAAGGTTTTGTTAGGAAATCAACATAGAAGATGTTCAAACAAAGCTTAGTGAGCTAAGGTAGAAAAAGGGAGAGTCCATCCAAGTCTTTGTGCTTAGGATGCGGTCCCTCATCAATTAATTGAGCATGGTCCTAAATGACAAGTCTATGCGAGCTGGTTAATCACAGTTTGTACCTAGATAGATTTGCATAAGCTAGAGATAGTCAATCTGACTAGAACCTATGAGAAACTACTAGACCAAGCTGTTGCTTTGGAGAAGAGTGAAGGATCAAAAGACAAGGCAAAGAAGAAAGATGCTGACAACATTACCAAGGAGATGCCAGCCAAGAAAGATGATGACAGTGATACCGAGGAGATGCCAGCCAAGAAACAGATAAAAAAACAAGGCCAAGAAAGACGCTGACATTGATACCGAGGAGAAGCCAGCCAAGAAAGACAAACTCAAAACCTAGATGAAGAAGGCCTTAATAGAATTGGGCATTCAAGGTAAGATAGGTAACAATAAGAAATGGTGTAACAAGTGTTCCAGGGGTGGACATGTGGAAGAGGATTGCAAAACTAAGTATTGTAACACCTGTATCAAGTTTGGACATAATGACTCGGATTGTTGGTTCAATGGTAAAAATCACCAAGTGTTAGCAAACCAAGTGGTGGGTGATGCTTGAACACCGAGCGGCAAGCCACCAAGACCTGTGTAGAAGAACAAAGGAAGAATGGTAAGGAGAAGACCGACCTATCTAAGATCAAGTGCTTCTATTATGGAGAAAATCATCTATGTTCTAACTATCCAATATGGGTAGAACACTTGAAGTTCCTCAAGAATAACCACTATACCTATGATTGATACTCTAATAGTTGATGAGGGAGTTCCAATGATCACCATCAAGGTTAAGAAACAAACCATACTGGGAGTAATAGTGGATGGGGGTTCAGGAGTGAACATCATCTCTTGTTTAAGGTAGTTTTACCCCAAGCACTTACACATATGAACTTAGAAAATCTCTACTCCACAGGTAGACATATGCAAAATTAGAAACACATCGAATGAAAATTGAAATGCTACATCAATCCATTACATTGAAGAAACTCAATATACACTGCAAAAAATATCTTCTTCCATTCATTACTATCATATTTGAGTATTACATAAATATGAAAGTAGACAAAGTATATCAATACTGCAAGTCTGATATCATTCCGATAGGTATGCGGCTATAGATATCCCCAAGTCATCCATACAGCAGTTACATGCATCATGTATACCCGTACAACTACTTCACTATGTCACCTAAGGCAATTGCTATTCCAAATTATTATTTAGGACTAAGTGAGTGTCTTATTATCCTCCAACACCTAGCACTCCAGGTGATAGGATTTTAGACATGTCTGGAAATCCATAGACTTGGACCCTTATGTAAGATAGTCTTTACAAAAATTGAGGTCAATGCCTAAATTGTCTTTTCTACTAATAAGCTCAAAGTCTTCCCCTTTGTCTTGCATTTACTGATCTGATCCTTGATCTACAGATTGTTCTTTTACTACAAGAATAGATATTTTTGGATCACATATCACATTTTTCTCTAAAATACTAAGGTTTTGGACTGGAGGTCCTTTCTCAGTTTGAGCTACAATCTACTCTTGTTTATTGGTTTGAGCTGCAATCTCCTCTGGTTTCTCAGTTTGAAAGGCAACTAAATCTAGTACAGGTTCCTTTTCATTCGTCTTCAGATCTTTAATCCTTGCATCTTTGAATACTTGATCCTTGAATGTTGCATCTTTAAAAATTGCTCGTTGTTCTTCAATTTGCATGTCTTTACCTACTCTTCCATATGTACCCTGTAAATCCAACAAAGAATTGCTGAAATCATAGTTAGTAGTAAAAATTGTTGCATCTCCTGATCTGTCAAATTGCATCTCTTGTTTTCTCTCCAGTTTAGCATTTTTAGCCATGAGAGCCTCCATAGTGTATGCTGCTAAAGCAAAAGCCTCATAAGGTCTCTCCGCTACCACCATCATCTTGCCTTTTATACTGGTCCACAAAGTCTAAGAAGTCTCAATCAATTTAGGTTTGAGCTCATTTACTTCTGTATGTGTCATGAAAATCCCATCTACTTCTTTAGCCATAGCCTTGAGTTTTACTTCCACCCCTTCCAAGTTTTTCACTCTTTCTCTAGCAATTACCAAATCAACCTGTAACTGTGTATAATCTCCAGATAATTTATGTAATTGCTTGAAAAATGTGTCCATCTCATTTAGCCACTGTTGTACTGTAGGGAGGCAATCGTTCTACATCTTGAGTTGCTTGTTCAATTGATAAATCTCCTCCCCCTTCTATTCCTTATACTATTCAAATTCCCTTTGCTATTTTACCAGTTGTTGTGCTGCACTTGTGTAATCTTCATTACTTCCTACTGATGATTGACCTCCATTTTGGCTTGTAATTCTTGTTTTTCTTTCTGCAAAGCCATAATTTGCATATCCTGCTGTCTTTGGAGTATCACCTGATGTTCCTGAAAATTCTTTAACACTCCTAGAGCCATCTCAGCTTCCTTTAGAGAAAATTTTCCTGATTCCCCTACTCCTGAGAAACATGTCTGCATAGGAGTGTGTTGTTCTTCTGGTTCAGCCATTGATGGTTGATTATTATCAAACTACCCCTTTAAATTGACTTGGACCTGCTTTTTTACTTGCAGCCTAATTTTCCTCTCTTTCTGAGTTTGCTATAGATTTTTTAGCAAAGCACCACTGCTAATTGGCTCATCCTACAGAGCAAGACTATTTCCAAACACCATTCTGTGTGCTTCCTCTATAGTGTATTTGGCCTCCTTGAGCTCACTCACTACTTTCCATCGATCTGCATCTATAGCTGATGTAGTTGCATGGACGTCGCTTCTTGCTTTAATGCAAGTTTCCTCATCTAGACTAGATAGCTCCTTGATAATCACAGAGGAGCTTTTGCCATATTCAAATAGCGCGATCATGGACGGACCAACCTTTGAATGATTGTTTGCGCCTGCCAATGCCTTCTTGTTCACTTCCGCCATCAATCTATCATGGATTATATCAGTCTAAAAAATCTCACATCCTCTCTCAGGTGCCCTGAGAATTGCGTAGCTCTCTCTAGACATGGTATTAGTTTTGATCAACAATCAAACACACTCAAGATACCAATCTAGTTGCCGCCGATGTAGAGCATCTTGCACATTGTACATCAAGAAATAATTTTTTGCCATTGTTGGTTGCCCAAACTCTCTCAACACATCTGCTTCAACATCCTTGTCATATGTGACCTCTTCTAGAATTAAAGGTACTTGAAAAACATGTGCGATAATCCCTAGATTGACAACCAGTCACTCCCCTTTTCTTTTGAACGTTTCATGCTTGGTCAATGCTCCCGGTTGTGCCCTCCATATATTCCATGGTAAAGCCGCATAATTCATCAGCCCAACTTCTTCCAACCAATCTCCATGTATTTTCAAATCCAGTGACACCTTGAAGCTCATGAAAGAACTCTATCCGAACAACTTCTTTGTTGGTGGCGAGATTCTCTTCAACTGAATTGTCATCATTGTCCTCTTCCGCTATCGGTTCTAGCTTAGGTTTTGCCTCGATCACCTCTTTGACGTGAAGGCTTCACCGCATTGGTTGCTATTGTTGCTTCTTTCCCATGGCTCGCTGATCCTCCATGACCTTGCTCAAGAGATACAAGTCGGTGTCACTTATCTACTCAACTTCTACTAATACCCAAAGATCTACATGATGACACCTCTCCCTTGATAAAGAATGCAACTCACTGCCTATGCAAGCTTCATAGCTCCTAAAATGCAAAATAGAAGAATGCTGAGACTAAGTGTATAAAAAGAAATTCAAAGGCATGCATACAATCTCTACTAACTATCCCCATGGGAATGGTGAAGCCAAGTCAACTAACAAGACACTTAAATTCATCTTGACTAAGACAATACAATCAGCTAAGGGTAAATGGGAACAAAACTGCATTCTACTTTATGAGACTATAGAACTATTTACAAGGTGACTACCAATCTTATGCCCTTTTGTATGGCCTTCATCTTGGAAGCCGTTGTTCCCTTGGAATTTATTGTTCTGAGTCCTTGAATTTCTACTAAACATCACTTAGGTGAGTCAAAATTAATCAAGGGGTGATTGCATCAGCTAAGCCACCTAGATGAGTTATGCCTTCGAGTAGCTTGGCCATAGTCGGTAATACAATGTAGGAGAAAGGCTTGGCATGATAGACACATTGTGCTTAAGCATTTGAAGATGGGTATGCTCATGTTACTTTACGATGTTAAGCTGCAGCCTACTATCAAAAAAAAGTTTAAGTTGGGTTGGAATGGATCCTACCAGCTAGTGGAAGTCTTTGACAATGGTATTATTCAGCTAAAAGATTTGCAGGGCAATCTGTTCTTTGAGTAGTACAATGAAAGAAAAATAAAGCCATATAGAGTAGCGAGTTCTTCTGACAAGCAAAACTTAGAAACAGACTACTCGGTCGACAATGCCTTGGTGAATTTCATAGAAGACAAAATGCCAGTTAGCTGTTTGGTCATTATGGAGGAAATGCATTCTATGCCACCACGTGGTAATATTAAGATTGAAGGCACATTAATGCAACATCATGATGCTAAAGAAAGGGAGGCTCATGCAACCATTGATTTGATGGGACACCTAGTTGTTGCAGATTTGGTTTGACTGCATTTGGTTAGGGAATCTAGTTATCATCCTCACTTGTACACTTAGTATACTACTATCCTTACCTCTTTGTCATCTACAATAGCTACCTCTTTGTTATTGCTTACAACAGCCTCAAGCTTTTCATTGCCCTTTTTGCTCCATCTATTTCTATTACGCCAGTGTATTCCCTTTGCTACTCAGCCTTTCCATCGGTCATCTTCTTCCTCACTCTATATTATGTTGTCTTGATAGTCATGGAGAGAGCAGAGTGCACCAATCGCCAAAAGAGAAAGAGAAGCTCTCATGTATTGCCTCCACACCCGATTGAAGACTTATCTAGTGATGTTCCCATGGGAATCCTACAGGCGAACTACTTGATGAAGGTTGCCAGCCTACCATGGAAGGAAATATGGGATGAAGAGCTATTGGAGGAGATCTTGGACTCCTATGATGAGGAAGACCACAGCCTCATCATTAACGACATGCACATCAAGATTAGTTCTGAGCTACTGAAGAAGCCTTGAGTGGAAGCAGCATACTAACCTACAAAGTTCACAGATGCCAAGAGGTGCATGCCTACTTTGAGGACAATAGCTGCTCCTCCTTGTAAGGAAAGAACAATGAAAAGAAACCAGACTCCTTGAAGAAAAACATCAAGAACCAATTACAGATGCATGCATTTGATCATTTCCATCGAAGCGAAGAACACGAGCTATGGTGTCATGATTGGTCGGAGCATTGCAGGCAGCAACTCAAGTCTTCACAATCTTTAGCCTGCACCCTAAAGTTTATAGAGTAACAACCCTACCAACACCTCGAAAGATGCATGCCGAAGAGGCAATGCTCTCTAGCATGAGAAATGGCCTACAAAAAGTAAAAGGGGTACATAGCTTAGATCAACCAGCTACAAAGAGGGTGACATTAGCTATGTTCATGTCCCCTGAAACAAATGAGAAATGGCTTGGGCATACAATGTCAAAGATGTCGTCAAGTAAAAGGACCAACATGACTCTAGTGGTTGAACGTAGAGCAGAAGCAATGCACGATCATTCCACAATCCAAGAAGTCTATGGGCTTCAACAAAATGCAAGAAAAGGAGAGGGCCTAAGTGCGAAAGTCATTACTAGAGTGACGATCTTTTGGCACAAAAATATGAGAGTTTCTCCAAATAGAAAGGAGATCTGTAAAAAGGGAACGGGATGCAAGGCATTTGATGAGCACATCATACACATGCTTACGATGGAGAGGCTGACGACCATGCACATTGACAATACTCAATTACAGTCCCCCCAACAAGACGACAGTACTCTATTGTGAAAATCCTCAGGGCTTCATCAACGCGTCTAGGGGGAATCCATAAAGCACAGCCATATAGAGGCCCTTTGTGCACATGTCATTTAAGCGGCAGTGGTATGCAATTGTGGGGGGAATCAACCAAGGAATGAAGGGTGTCCAAAAGAGCCATCGTTTCTAATCCTACAAAGTGCAAAGCAATCACCTTATACAAGAAGATAAAGTTTGAGCCACCATGGTGGTTGGAGGCCCAGAGGCCCGGTGTTTCATCCATATTATTTGCAGGCCACCGCACTAAACTACCACCCCAGTGGAAACTTAGGCACCATCCTAGATGCCACCTCACCCCCCCTAATGGTAATGGCAATTAATTACATGGCTGGTAATCATAAAGCAGACATCACAGTCTTGATAACAGATAACAGGATCTCGTATGCAAGAGAGAAAAGCAAATAATATGGAGAATCAAAATTTTGATTATTGTAAAACTGATACAATAGGTGGCACTGCCTCCCAGCCGTGCGCTCCTGTGAGAGAAGCTTCGATGGCATGCTGGAAACAGTAGAGGACGGAGGCTGGATGCTAAGGAATCAGGGTTGTTGTAGCCAGTGGTGAATATGGGCTTCACGAGCTTGCTCTTATATAGCCACCAGTTGTAGTCGGTTAGACCCAATTGGGAGACCGACCCAGTCCCGAAATAGGCCACCGACCACACGTTAGAACCGTGGTGCAGAATAGAGCAACTAACCTATGGTCTCTGTTCGGCCCGATCATCTAGGACTCCAAACGAGCCCCGTAACCCGAGAGTGGGCTGCCTCGGGAAATGCTCCATCTACCCTTAGTGCGGTCAGTCATGGGATGCCTTCCCGCACTTGCATGTAGCCTAGTTGGCGATGTGCCAACTCGATTTGAAGTCGTCCAGCCATCAGGCCACACATGGCCCCCATCTAGTGTCTAGTGGATAACCGAGCTACTCAAATGCCTTCTCCTCATATGGGGGGGCTTACAAGTAGAGTTAGCTGGTTCCCGCATAGTTACAGGAGAGTGGAGCATTGATATCTAACAATATAGACCTTGATGATATAGGTGAGTTGGGAATATAGATAGAGATAGACTTATTTGGCATGATGGACTTGGCTAAAGATGTAGCCTTTGATGTAAATACTGCTAGTTGATTCTTTTGCCATGGAGAGGATTTCTTTTCCTTGGTCCTTTCACTCCCATATTTGTAAAACATCAAAATTTGTATATTAATTCCATCATGAATATATTAGTATTTTAACATTAAACTTGTTGTAAATGTTTTTCAATTTTAATCTTTAAATTGATAAAAGTTATAAATCCAATTGAATTTGTATATTATATATTATAAACTACTCTTTGTAATCTAGTCGGCACCCATAATGACACCCTTATCGCAATTCATATATTAAGTATTTTGATCCCAAACTTGGTGTATATGTTCCTAAAATATTTATCTTTAATTTTCATCGAGAAATCCCAATGTCGGTATGCATGTCGATAAAATCATCGGTATGTGTTTTTAGACAACACATAGTGACATGTATACCGACACACATACTGATGACCATATTGACGATCCTATCGACATATATACCGGCCTACATATCAATGAATTGTTTGATCTAGAAATTTTTTGAGCTCTAGCCCCCAAAAAAATTCAAAGGCATGAAATTGTTAGCGGGAGACATCTGAAATGAGCCACCATGTTGTAGTGTAAGGAAGGCACAACATGATCGCCTTTTTATGAATCAGCTAACAGAAGATAACTTGGAGCTTGTTTCACAAAGAGGATGATTGGTGTCTCTTCTTGGCCTTGGAGTGCCATTGTTTTACCACATCATCCCTTCTTGGCCATAAAGGGAGTGGGAGGACATTATGGATTTGCCACATTAGTGGTTCACATTGAGGTCACGTTGGTGTCTTATGGTATGATAGTACACATTTTTTGCACATTGTGCATGTCATCTTTGACTACGGGTATAACTTAAATGTGGCCTCATGGCCTTCATGGACAACTTGATGAGAAAGCATGGAAAGAGGAATGAGGTCACATGGGTGATAGTTGATGAGTGTTCACATAAAGCCAACAAACTTTATACAATGAAATTGTCTTTCAAATTTATGTGAAAGACTTAGTTAAAACTTTTCATGTGGTAGTTATATTTTGGCCTCAAAACCTAAAAAGTTGAGATCTTGATTTCAAGAGAGAAACTTCTCTCTATGAACACAAATGTGTAAATTGTCAAATTTTATGTGAGAGATTTACTTCAAACTTTTCATGTTTTAGGGCCCTTTCAAAGCTACACTTATGTTATGTTAGTGAGCATAACATTTAACCAATTTCGTTAAGTTAGTACGTTATGCATTCTAAGTGGTCATGACTTAAACTTTCAACACATTTTTCACACAAAATGGTTTATTTCATGAATCCAAAGTCCTCTCTTAAAGTTGAGGTCACAATGGATACTTCTTTTCAAGACCTTTCAAATGAGTACGCTCATGAGTAAGACTTTCAAGGCTTTTTTCACACAAAATGGTTTATTTCATGAATCCAAAGTCCTCTGGACTCTATTAAAGTTGAGGTCACAATGGATACTTCTTTTCAAGACCTTTCAAATTAGTACGCATTTTGTATAGTCCTAAGTTGTTCTTGACCATGAAATTTTCGGTGAACTTGCGACATGATCATTTTCACCCCTAACTTGCGACATGATCATGTTTTAGGGCCCTTTCAAAGCTACACTTATGTTATGTCAGTGAGCGTAACATTTAACCAATTTTATAAAGTTAGTACGTTATGCATTCTAAGTGGTCATGACTTAAACTTTCAATACATTTTTCACATAAAATGGTTTATTTCATGAATCCAAAGTCCTCTCTTAAAGTTGAGGTCCCAATGGATACTTCTTTTCGAGACCTTTCAAATGAGTACGCTCATGAGTAAGACTTTCAAGGCTTTTTTCACACAAAATGGTTTATTTCATGAATCCAAGCTTTTTTCACACAAAAATGGTTTATTTCATGAATCCAAAGTCCTCTGTATTAAAGTTGAGGTCACAATGGATACTTCTTTTCAAGACCTTTCAAATGAGTACGCATTTTGTATAGTCCTAAGTTGTTCTTGACCATGAAATTTTCGGTGAACTTGCGACATGATCATTTTCACCCCTAACTTGCGACATGATCATGTTTTAGGGCCCTTTCAAAGCTACACTTATGTTATGTCAGTGAGCGTAACATTTAACCAATTTTATAAAGTTAGTACGTTATGCATTCTAAGTGGTCATGACTTAAACTTTCAACACATTTTTCACACAAAATGGTTTATTTCATGAATCCAAAGTCCTCTCTTAAAGTTGAGGTCCCAATGGATACTTCTTTTCGAAACCTTTCAAATGAGTACGCTCATGAGTAAGACTTTCAAGGCTTTTTTCACACAAAATGGTTTATTTCATGAATCCAAGCTTTTTTCACACAAAATGGTTTATTTCATGAATCCAAAGTCCTCTGTATTAAAGTTGAGGTCACAATGGATACTTCTTTTCAAGACCTTTCAAATGAGTACGCATTTTGTATAGTCCTAAGTTGTTCTTGACCATGAAATTTCCGGTGAACTTGCGACGTGATCATTTTCACACCTAACTTGTCTGAATAAAGTTTCGCCATAAAACCTTAGTAAACCTTGTGTAGTTTGTCGTTGCCGGCCATTGACATCTTTTGTTTGCTGGTTCTACAGCGCATAGAGCAGGCGATACACATCGCTATGCTTTCCTTAATCTGCCTAAACATCGCCGCCCCTCAGCGTAGATTGCCTCCTTTCGCGGCGACTCCCACGAGGTATCGCCGCGTCGTCCGTCCTTCCCCAGAGCCCTTCGTCAGGTGCCTCTGGTGCAGGGCAAAACTATTGCAAAGCATCCCGCAGTTTGCGTTATCTCTCAATTGGCTGCTCCTTGGACTCATAGCATGCATCCCTCCGTGAAACTTTGGCCGCGCTGCCTCCTCATCCCCCCCATTTTCCTTGCTACTGCCGCCTGCTTATGGCTTGTTTTCACAGTACTTCCTTACTCGGTCTTGCACATTTGCGTCTCCGAGCTTCGCTCGGGTTTCCACTGCTTTCCAAACAAATCATCTGCCTTCTCTTTGCACGTGTACGATCTTTCCACTCGAATCTCAGAGGTGGTGGTGAAGCCGGAACCATCGAGGTTGGAGAGCTCGCAGGTCCAGGCCAATCGACTAAAGAAGCCAGGCGAACGACACAGCAGATCATTCCAGCAGCAGGTAGATCAGATTGGGTTGGTGGATTCTGACGGTAGCGTGGATCAGACGGACTTTTATAACCCAAGCCGTTCGAGGAATGATTTGGCAATTGATGAGTCCCTAGAGGCACCACAAGCAGGAGCAGCTTTGGAAAGCCTCGAGGAGCACAACACTGACGGAATTGATGCCATATTGGCGACAGATGAGAGCGGAGTAGAATTTCAAGTGTTCCCTGAACAAGGTCTCCAAGGTGAGGCCGATAGTGCCACAGCGCTTCCTGGGGCAGAGAAAGGTGTTGAAGATCAAAGGGATAGCGCGAGCGCGTTGGAGGGAAGAGACAACAACATTACGGCGGGGCTTGTCAACAACAATAGGAATCAACAATCCAATTTGGCACCAACAAGCTCGATCGTGTTTGAGAACAACATTACAGAGGTGAAGGCGGCAAGAGTAGCTCTTCTTGGATCAAACTCGAGCAATTTGACGGGGAGCAGCGCCGAGGGCGCAGCCAACGTAACGCTTGAGGTGGCAAGGGTCGTTGAGGTTGGATCAAACTCCACACATAACTTGGCGTTGAGCATGAGGGATGCAGCCAACGTAAGTACACAGGAAGAGCAAGCCAATCTGGGCAACTCGACCAACCTGAAGGGGAGCACCGATATTGCAGGCAACGTAAATACACAGCAATTAAGGCGTGCAAAAGAAGTGAAGCAGCTCGGCGGCAAGGCTACTGCACGAGTGAGGAGCGCAGCAGATAGGCATGTGGAGATGCTGATCGAAGAGATGAGAAGGACGGCAACACGGCGGAATGGCTCTCGGGAGGATCGAGAGTGGCGACTGACGAAGGGTAACAATTCTTCGTGCGACGGAAGGAGAGTTTACGTCTACGATCTGCCGTCGAAATTCAACACAGAACTTCTGAGGGGCTGCGAAAATGCGTTTCCCTGGTTCAACATGTGTAGCTTCCTAACAAATTCCGGCATGGGCGAGCTCATCAACGTGCGCAGCTCAAACAGCAATATGTATATGGGATTAAATGAAGTGATGGTTCCTGCAGACACGTGGTACACCACCCATCAGTATGCCTTAGAAATGCTCTTCCATGCCAGAATCAAAGAGTATGCATGCCTCACTTCGGATCCTGAGGCTGCCACCCTCTTCTATGTGCCTTTCTATGCCGGCCTCGATGTGCTTCGTTGGCACTTCCGGCCTTCCGCCACCAACAAGGAGCGCGACCACCTCTCCCTCTCCCTCCTCGATTGGCTCGACGCCCACTCCCCTTGGTGGCAACGCCACGGTGCACGTGACCACCTCCTTGTCCTTGGTAAGATATCTTGGGATTTTCGCCGTGGTGAGAATATGAGCTGGGGTAGCCAGCTCCTCTCCTTGCCGCCTACACAAGGAGCCACCAAGTTGCTCATAGAACGACACCCTTGGGAAGGTAACGACATAGGCATTCCCCATCCTACCTTCTTTCATCCTTCCTCTGATGACGACATAAGGTTGTGGCAGCATCACATTGCCTTGACGCCACGCCGCCATCTTATCAGCTTTGCTGGTAAGCCTCGTCGGCAACAAAGCAAGAGCATACGAGGGGCTCTCATAGAGCAATGCCTCAACCGTAGTGATGCTTGTTTCTTCCTCAATTGTGAGGCAAATATTTGCCTACAGCCTGCCACCGTCATGGCTGTATTTATGAGCTCTGAATTTTGCTTGCAACCACCAGGTGATAGTCCCACTCGACGGTCTATCTTTGATTCACTCATTGCGGGTTGTGTGCCAGTGCTCTTTGACTCATACAGTGCATATTATCAATACCCTTGGCATCTACCCTTGGATTCCACCTCCTACTCTGTGTATGTACCTGAAGAAGATATATATGGGATGAAGGGATCTACATCATCTGTCAATGTTGTTGAGGTGTTGGAGAGGATTCCATCATCTGTTCGGGCAGAGATGCGAAGGACTATCATCCATGACATATTGCCCGGCCTTCTCTATGCTGCCCCTAGTGCACAGTTGATGGAATTTGATGATGCCTTTGACATAGCTTTGAACAGCGTGCTTTGGCGCATCTCTAACATCGTCCGTGACTTTGCATTATCATCTACCATGACGTAGCATATCAATGGTAGCTTGTATGGATGGTCATCAACATTGCACCATTTCCAAGGCATTTGTATAACCTAGCATCCCATTTCATGCTTTTTCACCCTACTCTACACATAGCTACACCATTACTCTATCACTAGATAATTGAATTGCTCTACGCAAAGTGTGGTGTGACAAAGCTTACATTTACTACATCCTACAATGGAAGGCCAAACATGATTGGGTGTAGCCATTTTTTTGTGAGGTTTAGGCAACACATTACAAATGAGTAACTTATTTGATCGATCTTTTCAAAACACTTTTGGTTTGAAAAAATATTACTTGGAAATCAATAAAAACATAAAAAGTTATCAATGATTGACTCGAATTGTTTGTTAATTAGTGATTTTCCATGTGATATCTTGATTTACACGTGGTAATATAGCTAATAATCCCACATTCAAATTTCAACGTGGCATAGTGGTATACCTTGTAATATATTACATGGTAAAATCTAGCCAATCATTTCACACCATCTTACCATGTGGCATGATGTGAATATTGATGTAGTACCATGTGATAATTCCCATATACCCTATAAGAGTTGCCAAGAAAAATCTAAAGGGAGAGATTTCCCTCATGTTGCTACATTATTGTTGTAAATTCTTGTTTAGGAGAGCAGGGTTGAGCTTCCTTTATGTTTGTTTTATTATAATTTTAACATTTTTTTTGTGTTTGTGCACACCTATTAGGGTTTACTATGTGGCTCATAGTCACTGGCCTATTACCCCTATCTGAGAGAGAGAGAGAGAGAGAGAGAGAGAGAGAGAGACTTGGGTGTGCAGGTATGTGGGCTAGCATATGCTAGCTTCCACTTTTAGATTTATTAGACATATTAGAAATTGGGTACGTCATGTGCCTGCTTGGTTGATATCCATGTATGTGGCTCCCATGTATTCGATTGTGCTTGAATGAAAGACTAGATCGCCTCAATATTGGACCCTTTCAAACAGTTGTGTTGTTGGAAAAGGCTGATCTAGATTATCTTAACTCCACCAATAAACATATGTATCCATATGACGTGGGTTCAACGTAAAGGGCTTTCCAATCCAATAAATTCATAGAAATAAACATACAAAAGGGGGTTTTAAATTCACAAAAACATAAAATAAAATTCAAGTTTTTATGAAGAGAAAGGAATGTTAGACCCATATGACGTACATTGTATATAGTCTTTTCTAGTACTGCATTCCCCAAATTTTGGTCTTGGACTGCCATTTTATGTGTACAAGTCACGTTTAGTTAATGTTGTGGTTTGTGATGTGTATATAGATGTTACCTTTCAACTTTTAATATAAACTAGCCTTAATCTTCCTGCTATCGATTCGATATCTAGATGTACGGCTATTGGTACTTGAGGAAGCCAAGAACTGTTCTAGTTAGATCAAGGGTTGGGGAGAGGTAGATCAAGGCAACCATGGCCAATCAAGGGTCAATGGGACTTTTCGAAGTACTTATGAAGGTGTGACCTAGGTAGCATGGAAAGGCATGGGTGAATAGGCAATTAGAGTGGAGAGCACTTGGATATAGAAAGGTTCTCCTTGGCCATATAGGCATGGAGGGGCATATGGTGGAACTCAGAATGTTCTCAAGGATCACCTTAGAGCTATTCAAGGTGTGTGAGAGAGCCAGAGAGACCTAAAGATGGGTGGAGAATGAGTGCTAAACTATTGTACAAGAGATTTCCCTTGAATGAAATATGAGAATTCCATATCACCTTGTATTTTATGAAGGTAGCCTCTAGGCTAAATGTTTGTAAATCCTTTATGCTATAATTAAAGGAAGACTTCTCTCCACACTCCTATCTAAAATCTTTTTGTATGAATCCTATTATATGAGTGACGATCACCCTCCATACAAGTGCACCTCGTCTACTAGTCTATATTTGAAATCACAGTCATTCTGAAGGAATGCTTATGCAGATGCCACTCTAATAACATTTTTCTTTGAGTAACCTTTTCTCAAGATGTTGAGTCAATATGTGTCCTCAAGTATTAGAGAGTGGTAAGGTGAAGCATTTCTATTGGTATACTTCTAACTATGTGATCTATCCCGTGAAAGTGATCTAGTGAAGGATTGACTATGACATTTAAACAGTCCCTTTAGAAAAATCACGTACTTTCCCTTTCTTAGTCTAAGGATACCCTATACATTGTGATCTATCCCTTGAAGACAGATTAAGGGACCTTCCAATCTTTTTTGTTCACAAAAAAAATCAATTCAATAGAATATGAAAAGGAGTACTTGATGAATACACTGACCTTTTGCAAGGCTTTTACATCAAGCTAGCCCTTTTAGAGAGATTAAGGTTTGCCTTTCCTTGTTCACAAAAAATATTTATTCCAATAGTACTAAGGAAATAATGTACATAATAATATGTTTATTGAAGAGAGATTAAGGTCTATCCCTCCCCGTTCACAAAAATCTTACTTCCAATAGTACTAAGGAAATGCGCATCATAAGACATCCCTAGAAGAGAAATTAAGGTCTATCCTTCCTTGCTCAGAGAAAATAATACTTCTAATAGTACTAAAGACATACTTGATGACTATATTGACATCAAGCCTAGTCCTTGACATTGGGATTATGTAAAGGCATCAACATCCCGACGATTTTGCTTAGGGATGTTTTGTCAAGTTGTGTGCATGCGTGCATGTGTGACTAATTCAAGATTGAGTTTTTAGTGCATTTACTTAGCAATATAACAAGATCATGAGTGGAAGGAATGTTGAGATTGTTCAATGGTTTACCCTCTAGAATTCAAGAAATTCTTTCTTCAAAAGTTTGACGTATGCGAAAGGAGTTTAGTGGTGGCTAAACAATGTATTCAACCTCATATCACCAAGAAAACTTTTGGTATGTTTCTTTTCTTTGTTCCAAGACTAAATTTATTTTAAAGGCTTTGCTAAAATATGGTAAGGCTATTATGCTCATCTTCACTAATATATCTGAAGTACTTGCCTAGGTATCCATTACTTTTAGGTGGACCTTGGCTCAAGATTGCCAACGTATTACACAACTAGGGGTCAAAAGTGAGGATAATCATAACCAGGGAGACAAAGGTCAAGATACAAACAAAACCAAACAAGATTTTGAGGAGCTAAAGACCACACACCTAGAAGTGGAATGTTAATTCCTGTAATATGTGGAACCAAATGTGGAACCAAGGCTCATGGATATTAACATCTTATCAGTGGGGTGCAATTTACATCTTCCAAGTGGAATCAAAATTAAGTAGAGGCAAAGAGAAGAGTAGCTAACTAGTAGAGTAGAAGATCCTCTACCATGAGCTGCTATTTTTAAGATTTAACAAGAGACAAAATTGGCTAAGCCCAAGGTGACAATCAGTCGACTCCACATGGAAAATCTAGTCCCTGAACCAATCCAAGAGTTGAACTTGGGCACGAAAGAAGAAGGTGAGTTTGAATTTGATGACAACTCAACTCAAGAATATAAAAGCTCTTTTCAAAAGCTTGAAAGATGTCTTTGCAAGGGGATACACCAACGTGAGAGGTGTTCCTCCAAAAATCTACCAACACAAGATCCCCTTGGTATGAGATGCCAAATCAGTGCAACAAATGTCAAATTCAATTATGACTTTACTAAAAAATATTGTGAATGTTTGATCAAGGAGCTAGAAGACAAAGGCCAATGAGAAGCCATGGTACTACTATAAAGTAATTTGGATAGTTTGGTTGAAAAAGATACATATGAATTCGAAGGCAATGAAGGGTACTACAAATGGATTCTTGTTTTACTTGAGAAAGAGTTAATAAATAGAGATATTCAAGGAGAAGAGACAAAGACTAAAATCCCAACTGAACTATGAAAGCAATAAATCAAGGACAAATAGATCATTAAAGTACATGTCAATAGATTTCAATTCAAGTAATTAGATTAAGCCAAGATCTTGCAAGTCTTAAAAACCTCTCATGTTGACATCATTGAGAGTAATGTTCATGTTACGATGCATTTTCAAGCATGAAAAAAATGATATTCCCCATCCACACATCCAAAGCTACTTAAGAAATTATTGCGGCAAACCAGTGTGGCATGGTAACCTAGAAAGCTCCGACCTAGAGAACTTATTCGGATTCGTTACGGCCAAAGTAAGGTGTCCCGACCACCTCAAGGTTCCTCTACTACCATATAAAGATCCTAAGCTGGGAACTCTATTGTTCCCTACAGGTACCTTCACGGGTGTGTACTTCACGGAAGAGCTAAAATTAGCTAAAAAAGTAGGGTATAAGGTCCAACTTCGACATGGATATCTATTTGAGAAGAAATCAAGCCCATTCTCTTTATTCGTGAAAGAGATTTACTCAGAGAGGAAAGAAGCGAAAAAGAGGGGAGATGAGCCCTTGTCCTATCTGAATAAATTAATAATGAACTCCTTGTACGGTGAACATCATAAACAAAGATGGATACTTTTTAAAGGATCTCCCAATAACTTTTAAGTGATAATGGTTATAGAAAACATTGTTTTGTTTCACCACATACTCTTAGGAACCTTGGAATTAAGGGTCAAACTCGAGTAACTTTGAAGGTTGAGCTTGCTAGTGGTCATTGTAGAGCATCTATGCATGTGTGAGGCATTTATCTTTTGTGATAAGCGATTTCTAGGCCATAGTTGATTTCCAAGTGTCCACTCTAGAAATTAGACAGTTATTTTGGGCATGGTCTGGTTAATAAATAATAAGTACAGACCACATGTTTAGATACAAGCACAACTAACATTTTCATAACTGAAGGACGTGAGAAAGAATTTATCAATGATGCATGTGAAGTTAGACCTATCATTTGGAGTAACAAGAATTTACAAAAAGCCTTGGAGTGAAAAGAAGATTTTATCTAGTCCAATTGAATCCTATGAGACAAAGAGATAAGTCCAAGGAGCCTAAGTGGACACATGAGTATGAGGATATATTTCTCAAAGAGTCACCACTAGTAAGAGAGATTGATCATGCTATTGAACTATTGCCATGAGCCCACCTTATACAAGGAGCCCTTCCAAATTATCTATTCTTGTGGCCATAGAGCTAAAGAATCAATCAAATTTTGTATTCAAGCAAGGCTTGCTTTAGCCGAGTGTGTCCCCATTTTATTCTCCAATGTAATTTTAGAGAAATAAAGATGGTTCCTATCAGTTATGTACTATTAATTACACCAAACGAGCATAAACAACAAGTGAGCATCAAGTTACCCATATCCCATGTTGATGAATTACTAGATAGGTTAATGGGTTCCAAATATTTTCTAATATTGACCTTAGATGTAGATAGCATAAAACAAGGATTAAAGAATGTGATATTCACAAGACTACTTTTAATAAAAGGTATGGACAATATGAATGCGTTGTTACATCTTTTGGGTCAAGAAATGCACCATCCACTTTTAATTGCTTGATGCAAGACTTATTTAGAGAAAATCTAGACAACTTTGTGTTGTTCTTTTATGATAGTTGAATTTATTCCAAGGATGAAAAAGAACATGAGGTGGATTTGAGGAAAGTATTAGAGATTTGAGACATTAAAAATTGTATGCTAAAAAGAGAAAGTGATCATTCTACATGATGAATGACGGAGTGAAGGTAGACCCTAGAAAGATTGAAGCTGTAAATAATTGACCTACATCTAGGAATGATAAAGAGAGGGATTCCTAGGACATGTTGGTTCATGTATGATTCATTAATTTTTTTGAAAAGATTGCCAAAAAGAGCAAGTGTTAATGGCCATTATGATTGTCACCCTGTACTATCACTTCTCAAATTGACCCAAGGTCAATTTACAATATGTGTGGGTGTGTTTTCGAATGTATTTTATGTTTGTATAATGTATGAGAATGTATTTTTGTGTGTGTGTGTGCGTGTGTTTGTCCTATTAACTATACTATTGAATCAATCCTCAATGTACCAAAATAAACCAAATACAACCATATATCATTGCCCTTAACACCGCATAAGCAAGAATGATCCATTATCACATCGTCCTTTTTGACAAAGTGTCAAAGTAGGAGTCAATAAACATACTCATATTCATGTCAGTAAATTGCAAAAAGTATAATAATACTCATGGTTAGTCTCCAATAGAAAGTCCAATTCTATTATCAGTAGTTTGGAGATAATCCGTCGTAGAGTACCCATTAAACTCTCCTCAAAGTTGCCAACACCGTATCTTTATGCCTTAGATTTTACAATGCAAACCTCATGGAGAGATATGCCGACTCACCTGGCACCATCACAACAAAAATGAAAGTTAGAATGATACATTTTTGTCATGGAAGCCAGGCTTCAATGCCAGCATAAAGTTGTTATCCTTGCCACTCTATCTAGATTAGCAATGAACAAATCTTAGCATTCATATTTTGAAAAAATAATCAAAGTTGGCATTTATAATGAAAATAATGATGTACTATCTGAAGCTTGAAAGGTTCGATTCCCTGCGTGTTGGATAATCTGCATCCTTAGCCTCAAAAGCCCATGTTGCACCCTTATTAATAAACTATTCCATGTCATAGTGTCATGTCCAAAGCATCTTATCATCTATACCTTCTAATAGCAAACAGCCCAATTCATCTGAATAGACCAAGATCATAAATATCATTAGGCCCAAAGTCCCTTCTTTCTTACCTTGGAGCCTAAACCATCCTATCAAAATCAAAGTGCTCATGTAGCAATCTTGGTAAATATTTATCAAGTCATGGCCTCATATCAATAGTAAATTATCAGTGGTATATTCCCATGTAATACGGTCCCATCTTCCTAGGGAAATCATATAGAGCATTGGCCCAAAGACAATGCCCCAAATCTTTGTAGGTGTGAAGCAATGCCATCATATGTTAAACATGACAAGAACCATGTAGCATAAAATAAATTCTAGAGAGCTCAGTTATAACATGAATTTCAAGAGCAATTTTAATAAATCATAACCAATAATACTCCAAAATTAAATGCTCCCGCCTCTTGTAATGTAGATGTTTGATCATTTTATAAAGTGCTTTATATAGTGCTAAAAGTAGATTTTTAAGGGAATACATGGAAACCCCAATAGTAAGGGGTCATAAGATTATCCAATGCATTATATGTATCACCTAAATTTTTAGCCATAACCATGGCATCAATGGAAACATGCAGCTCACCATGGCTTGCAAGAGAAACAGACAGAGACTATGAGACAAGAAAAGTGAAAAGCCAGGTCAAGGCACAAGGAACAGACTATGGGTCAAGGAAAGCATTGGCACAGTGTCAAAATGGCAACGGAAGACACTTTTACAACATTTGCAAACGGAGAAACAATGAGAAGAAAGAAGACTCCTTGCAGCGCTGTAGCAAGAAGCGGTTGTAGATGCACACATTCAATCATTGCCATCGAAGCAAAGAACATGAGGTGTGGTGTCACAATTGGTGGGAGCATTTGAGGCAGCAACATCAGGCCATTCAGGAGATTACCAGTCTCGAGTCTTCACAAGTTTTAGCCTGCATCCTAAATTTCATAGAGTAACAACCCTACCAACACCTCGGGAGATGCACGCCCAAGAAGCGATGCTCTCTAACCTAAGAAATGGCCTACAGAAAGTGAAAGGGGTGCACAGCTTAGATCAACTAGCTGCAAAGAGGGCAACATTAGCTATGTTGGTGTCCCCTAAAACAAAGGAGAAATGGCTTTAGCGCACAATATCAAAGATGTTAATCATAAGGACCAACGTGGCTCCAGTGGTTGAACATAGAGCAAAAGCAATGCACGATCATCCCAATCCGAGAAGTCTATGGGCTTCAATAGAATGCAAGAAAAGGAGAGACAACCTAAGTGCGGAAGTCATTGCTACAGTGATGACCTTTTGGCGCAAAAATACGAGAGTTTCTCCAAATAGAAAGGACATCTGTAAAAAGCAGACAGGACGCAAGGTGTCTGAGGAGCACATCATACACATGCTAGATACAATGCAGGTCAATGGTGCCAAAACCAGCCCGATGGTTGTTTGTGATTGAGCTTTGGGATAGCTTACTTGTTTCATTTTTTAGACTAGGATTGGACTAAATGTGATTTTCCTAAACCAGCCCGGTGTTTGGAACATCATGCAACCATAGGCTGGTTTAGTTGAATCGCCAGTTATGTGATTGTCCTGAACCAATGTGGTTGACCAAACATTAGTCGTTGTCCAACCTAGTGGTGTGGCTGAGCAAAGATTAACAGCAATATATTTCACAATAGAATAGCAATATATTGTTATTTTACTAAACTAGCCCGTGGTTGGAACATCATGCAATTGTGGCTACTTTAGCTCAATCACCAGTTATGTAATTATCCTTAACCAGCATGGTTGAGTAGACATTAGTTATTGACCAGCCCGGTGGTTGAAATTATTGTGTTTCTTATAGTACTTAAATTCATTAAATTTAATTTCTTGCTATTTGGACCGTATACCACTATTTCTAGACTGAACTGGCTTGGACTTAATGTGATTGTCCTAAACTAGCCCGGTGGTGGTTTAAGATAAATGGTTCACGACAAATAGCAAGTAGTTATTGACATAAAATCTCCTGTATATTTGAGTTTTTCCATTGTGATTCCTCATCAAAGATTACATCTAGAGATAATGACCTTTTGGTTGATAGGATCATACAACTTGTATGCTTTGCTTTCTTCATTGTAGCCAACCATGATGCATTTATGTGACTTTGCATCCAATTTTTTGCAATGATCATCATGTATGTGGGCATCTACTATGCGACCAAATATGCGAAGATGCCCAATGTGTGGCTTGTGTCCAATGAATGCTTCATAAGGTGTCATGCCCTGAATTGGTTCGGTCAAAAGCTGAGTAAGCAAGTAGTTTGCAGTGGCTATTGCTTCTACCCAATACTTATTTGGAAGATGCTTCTCACTAAGCATTTCTCTAGCATTGTCTACTACTAAAGTACCAGTCTATAGTCCCTTTGCACATTTAAGGCTGCATTGTGCTTGTTGCCATCCCTAGACTTCCATCTAATCTCCTCGGCCAACAAGCTACCCACAACATCATCAAACTTTAGTACTCCACTAGGTGCATAGTTACTGACAGATGTATGGAAGGTATCCTATGAGGATTGCAATGAACATAAGAGGAATTTTGCCTTAGTCTCCACATCAAAATTCATAATTTGAGCCTGAAGCTGGCTGAAGATAATATTGAATTCATTCAAGTGAGAAGCAATCAAGACCCCTTCCTTCATCTACAGCTCAAACAACCTCTTCATGAGGTAAACTTTATTAGAGGCAATTTTCTTCTCATAAGTGGCACATAATTTCTTCCACAAATCTTTCGTAGTCTGCTCATTTGCTACTATGAAATAGACTGACTCTACAAGATGAAGTCTAACAGTAGACTTTGCTAATGCATCCAACTCATTCCAATCATCCTCAGACATATCTGCAGACTTAGCTTCAATCCCTACCAAGGGTTTAATCTGCTTCTTTTGAATAAGTGCTGAAAAAACCCTTTTTAGACATGGAAGAGGATGCCATGATGCAAATGAAACAAAATCCCAAATGCTAGAATCTGCAAGAGAGAAATCACACCAAATACCAAGTGCACCCATGCCAAAATGGACAATGATATCACCAAACCTCAAAGGCTCAAAGCATCAAAATGCATCTGACTCATGTGCATATACTATGCATCCATATGAGCAAATCTGGCCCAAAAGAAAATGCCAATTGCGATGGCAAAACAATGGCAATCCCAATGCCAATAAGTGCCAAAATGCCTCAAGCATAAATGTTGTCCATGAGCATATGCATCAACAAAATCTTATCCAAGAGATCATAACACATCCTGTGCATCCACTGCAATATGTCAAATCTATCCCTCAGCATAAAATAGCATCTATGTGCTAAACGTCCATCAATCAAGCATCCCACAAGGCAATGTGGGCCTATCAGCACATCTAACAAGGATCGCAATGCATCAAAATGGCCTATAAAGCATCCACTGCAACCCAATGCAAACCACGAATGAGAGCACATGGCTCAAATTGCAACCAAAGTGATCTGCATAAGGAATGTCCAAAAAATCACAGCCCCACGGTAATGACTACTAGTGAAAATAGAACTTGAGATGCCTCAAAACATGGGTGTCACTGCATAATCGGACTCAGCAAGACAATCTACAAATATCTCTCGTAACCCCAAAATCCCAACTGATGAATGGGAAACGGGGAGTCAACCCTTGCAATTGACCTATAATTAAAAAATCAAAGGTTTGAACCTTTAAATGGATTTTTGACAGAGAAATAGACGATTTGACGTCACAGAGAGACAGGACTTCTCCAAATCTCCACAGAATCGCGCAAGAGCTGACAGGTAGGGGTTTTTGGACCTCTGGAACACAATCGAACAAACGGTTTTAGAAACCGTGGTCCCAATCACCGGGTCCAACACATAGACCAAAAAGCATTTTTGTAAACAGGTCTGTTTGTAAACACCACCAGAGTGCGAATGATGAGTAACACATAAGTTTTAGGACCTCCTAGGTCCACCAGAACTTACAGATCTACGAATAGTTGCTTCAAACTTGAGTTCCAATACACTAGCAAAAAAACTTCTAAGCAGAGACAGTGAATCATAAATCCAATGGAATGATCCCAAATTCAAGAATGAAGGGGTTTTCAAACTCCCAAAGTGCAAAGGACACAAAAATCAAGCAATGGTTGCCTTTGTAAGTCATTTTGGACTCCCAGTCAAGAGTCATTGAAAGGAATATGGGGATCATTAAAAAACATCTTTTTTGCTCCAAAACCACTTAGAGAACTTTCTAAAGGTTTATGCAAGGTCTCTACACACCAGGATGCAGGTAAAGTCACCCAACAGAGCTTCTCCTTCCTCCCATTGAGTTGCAGCAGCAATCTTCGAGCTCTAGGCTCACACTCAGGCTCAGCTAGAACACCCGTGCTTTGATACTAGTTGAGAGATCTCAACAATGAAAGTGGAATGAAAGAGAGTGAGAGAGAGAGAGAGCCAAAAGAGAGAGACACACAAGTTTTGGTGGGTACAAAGCACCCTAATCTTCTATGTCATCCATATATACATGTGTTTGAGTATTGTACATAACCGAGGTCAAGGTACAGTGGACTTTAACCCCCACACTTTGCATGCATGAATGGTCTGAGTCCTGAGTTCTTCACTAAGTAAAACTAGCTAGAGTTCTTCTGGTGTTGGAATTTATCATTGGATGGCAATACTCTAGACTAGATTCTCGTATTCCTCTCCTAGTCTATTCAAGATGACTTGAACCATTTTTGTTGGATTCATGGTCTCTCCTACTGGTGTGAGTTGATTGTTGTAATCCTTGATCCTGAGTACATAAGCATGACTAGTTTCACTACTTTGCGAAAACTCTGGTTTATCTGGTTTCTCAGTGTGAGAATCACATCTTGCATATTCTACTTGATCAGATGATATGCATACTTGTCTTTCTTGTCCCATTCTACCTGTGCTCGAGCAATGGCAAGATCTGCTACTGGTGCACTCACTGTTGGTTTAGATGCAGAACCCACTGTAGATCATGTTTTACTAGTGTTGTGACAATAGGTGGAGTAGAGCTACTGGTAGTTGGATCATCCGATGGTTTATCCAATACCTGTAACTTCTTCTTACATAATTAGGAAATCAGATGAGATGAATTATTGAAGGAGTTGTTCAAACACACTTACCTTTTGTGTAACCCTCCTCAACTGTAACTTGGAAATCTTTTCATAGGGATCTTGGCTAGGGTCTTCTTGATGGAAGAATGCTTGAGTAGCTCCCCATCTTTGGCACCTTTCACAGAAGCACATTTGGCTTACTCACTCAGGTCCTTTGCTCTTCATGGTAGGAGACATATCTACCCAAAAAAAAAAACATAAGTATCTTGTATTTAGTTGACCTCATTTGATCCTCATCAAGCACACATATGAGCCAGAACACATTGTAGGCTTCCAACCCCCAAAGAGATTTTGGGCGATGGAGGAGGGATTCCTTGCAAGATCTACAAGGCTCCAACCTGTCACAACCCACCTTTCTCTCAAACCTTAACATTTTTAGCAATTACATATGAGCAGCTTGTTTATATGTCGCCTTTTCCTACAAGTTGTCATTGCACTGCCAACTATACAAGCTCATCCACACACGTGTGTAAGTCATAATATGGAGCCTCCATTCGATTCTTCCCTTCAAGCTCATATGCTGTGCAGATAAGTTGTTGAAGGATTACTATAGAAGGTGCATGTATTTCAAAACTAAAAAATGATCATGATATGAATACACTTCATGGGCATGTTCCTCAACATCGTTTCCATAGACCTTCTCCATATGTGTCCAACTGACATCATCACGAAGGTCAATAAATCAATTATCAAGATCCAGGCTAGAATCTACACGTTGTCCATGAATCATGCTTCATGGAACCACATGGGACTGTGGGTTGGTAGCTTTGTCAAAACACAAAAGAGAAGGCACTATGAACACCAGTAACCATCGATGAAAATAAAATAGGAAAAGCATGAAGTTTTGAAAGAAGGAATAATAAAAAGCATGAAGTAAAGAAGTAAAAGTCGAAACATTTGAAGTCAAGAATATTGGATGGGACCTCATTGGAAAGTGGTACTCTCAGTGTCCATGGAGTCAGCACAACCTTCAACATTTGCCATTGCACCTCAAACTCCAACATTAGTCATTCTCCCGCTGTATTTTTTGGAGCGGACGGAGCCTCAAAAGTATTCGAGTCAGCCTCCTCACCTCGATTGGCGATGGATATTCCGTTGGCCTTCATATGCACATTCACTCGGTGTTTTTATTCGACCTCACTTGTTTTGGAAAAGTTTTGTTGGATGACAATTCCATATATGGCACAGAGGGCGAGCTCCTCATATGCAACTTTAAAAGAAGACCATAAATAATGAAACACATAAAGCCAAAATAGGCAATCTTGCTGTTAAAGAAATTGTGACGATTGAGATTATGCAATGGCTCTAAGGTGGCCAAGCAAGAAAACTTGTAGAACACACTCGTGTGACAATGAGGATCTTGCCATTGAGCCAATGCTCTGAGCGTGAGTCTCCTTGCACTCGTAATTCGTTGCATGCAAGTATGGTGAAACATGATGCTCTCAATGTGCAATACAATTGTGGAACATTCTCCAAACTAGCTCACAAAGTGCAGGTCTAGACACATGGACCAATACTAGTATTACACTATAATCAACCTTAGAAAATTCAAAATATTCTTTTTTTCCTCTTCTGCAAAAGTCCAACCTTCACTATAGCCTTCCTTAGGGCAGGCCAAAAAGTAGTTCTTACATTATAGCAAACATATGAATTGGTAGGCCAATAAGAACCAATAAGAAACCTGATTTAAACCAACTTTAATAGATTTAAAATAGTCGGTTTAAAACAAATTGAAGCACACAATCTGTGTTATATAGCTCATTGTTCAATTAAAATATTATATTTTTCTACCATACATTGCAAATATGGCAAAACGTGATGCTCTCAACTTGGTTTGAAGCTTCCCCAAATTAACTCACGAAGCAACATCACATGCAAGTTCAAACAAGTGGACCAATACTAGTATTACATGAGAATTGACCTAAAAAATACTAAATAAATTATTTCTCTCTTCTCCAAAGTCCAACCTTCACTATAGCCTTCCCTCGAGCAGGGCAATAAGCCAAAATTGAAAACTAATCTAAAACACTTTTTAATTGGAACTCCTCCCCTCCCCCTTTTATCCCTTAGTTTAATTATAAATAGGAATTTCCATTTTTTCAACATTGTGGTGACATACTAAGTACACAATCTATGAGCAACTAGTGGTACCCGAGCGACAGCCCACGTTCCATCATGAAGGGGGGTAGGAGACAACCTAGTGAGTGGGTGGGTGTGTTAAAAAAAAATGTGAATGATATAAATGATTCAAGAGGCTTGCCCTCATGCCTCATCCAAAGGAGTTGGACTCAAAGAAGTGTTGAAACCTCTAAGCTCTTGAAGATGTAATCAAAGACTTGTAAAAAAGAGAGTGAGTAGCTTGAACTACTACTCAAGGACCTGCAAATACAAATGGAGCAAGCCATCAAGGCCTAAGACAAGATACAAGGAAAAGCTCAAGAAGGCGGAATAGGATTACAACCAGTATAGCGAGGGTTTCTAGAAGGACATAGTCAAGTAGACTAGAATTCTAGAGCTGAGGCATAAAAGTTCTAGAGCTGAGGCACCAAGGGGAAATCAACCGAAATCGAACCACAGATGCTATGAGAGCAATTCAACTCTCAACTCTTGTTCTTAGAGCAAATTTGTACCGAGCACCTACCAATACACTGGCAAAAATAAAGCATGAAAGTGAATGAGGTGGCAAAGAATCATGTGAAGATCAACCTTGCAATTCAAAAGAGCAGCCTTGCAATCCAAAAGTGGTATGGTTGTTGAAGACGTGGAGACTGCATGGCAAAATTCTTTTTTTGAACAAACAGGGAACAATGAACTAATGGCCGCCAATAAAAAATTTTGAATTCTTTTCCAAATTTGATGTTGCATGCAAGATTCTCGCTCCCTCCGCTAAAAAGGGCATAGTCACATGGTGCTCCAATCAACACCTGCCAAAAAACACAGTGAATGATATTCACTAGGCCTGCCCAAAAGAAAGATATGTATGAAACGATAAGGAAATTTGATTGTATAATTCCTCTACAATATCTAGCTTGAAAATGTGTAGCTACCTAGAGAACTACTATGACTGTCCAACAATTAAAAGGAGTATGAATAGTAACCAAAGAAGAACAGACTAGGGTTGTAACTCTTGAATGAACCAAAAGATTTGCAGGTACTCTTTTCTTTCAAGTTTTCATAGAAATGAGAGACATGGAAGGGAATGACTAGGCAACCTTGTGCTACCTTTGGCAAATTTTGCAGACAGTTGAGGCACTCCATCGACAAAGCGGTTTCCACTCCTACTACTTCCATTGTCCCTGGGCTATAGAAAGGTTATGTAATTTGTGACCAGGATCACAAATTGCACGCTCTTCATTTCCCTTGCACCTTGCTATAGGTGGCTTGCTCCTTGTCCCCACTACTATAGAGGGTTCAATGGAAGCTAGGTAATTTGGACGGAAAGTTGAAGGAGGAGCCGATGTCATAGAGAAGGCAATGTGGAGCTGTTGTGTTGACAAATTTTAAGGTAGTACAAGGGGAGTCTGCAAGTTTGGTGGTGATGATTTAAGCTAGGGAGCAACAACTTTACTGATTTTTGAGGTAGAAGCTCAATCGCACTTTGCACAAAGCACAAATGAAAGACCTTGGCTTTGGTGTTCATCAAGGATGATAGTTGAATCACATTTTGCAAAGAATTCGTTCAATGACAAACCAAAGAAAGCCAGTAATCGAATCTATGATTAAAGGACGAATAGGCCTGCGAATCCATCAAAGAATTTTAATAGCCAACAAATATGCTAGAGAACCATTGCAAGAGAAGCGGAGAGTGCTTAGCGAGAAGTGCTTGATGAGAATAGTGACACTACCATGCGCACAACCAGAAGCCATCGATATGTGAAACAACTAGGAACACAATGCTAGACTAAACAATGAGCACCATCAAAAGCAACAAAAAGCCACTGATCGAAAGCAATAAGACTTGACTGAAATCATGCCATAGATGAAGCTGAGGGATTTGCACCAGCACACCATGCATGCCTTTTATTGGGTAGATGCATGTATTTCATTGAACACACGGTTTGTGGGAATAAATACCCACGTCAACATACAAGTGCACCAATTAAAGAGCTACCAAAAATTAAAGAGCCTTTGCCATTGGGGACAGGGCAAAAAAAAAAGAACATAACAAATAAGAAAATATGTGAATTTTGGTTTGCCCTTTGGGTAGCCTTAGCAACGTTTCAAATTGGGCAAAGCGAAAATTAGGCATTTTTAGAATTTTCGGAAGTGCATTTTTCCTATTGGACAATATGTTGATACGTGGCGTCCCTTCTTCATTGAACTTGAATGCAGACTTTAAAGTGGTTGACTTTCTCTCTCTCTCTGTCTCTCTCTCTCTCTATCTCCCCTTCTTTATCTCCTCAAGTCTTCCTACACACCATCTCCACCTTTTCTCGCTTCCCCGCCCTCCCGCTCCCTCCCCCCCCTCCCTTCCCCCCCTCTCTCTCTCTCTCTCTCCTCACGCTCCCCTTTATCTCCTCCGGTCTTCCTCCACACCATTTTCAGTGGATTTTTTTTTGTTTGCTTTTTTACTTGGCCAGCATTAGAGCGTTTTATGAAACTCTAAAATCCTACTAAGCCATGTGGCACATTCTAACTACGTACAATAGCCTTATACTTAGTAGTGGGCCCATATACTAGCAACTAGCCAAGCATTCTAGTTGATCTTGGGAAGGCTTATGAATGATTAGATATCATTCACCTTGTTCTCTTTGGAGACCAAAGTAAACACAATCTGTGGTGTATAGCTTCATGTTCGGTGAAAATATTATACCATTGAACGTCCACGTTTCTCATATCATTCATTGCAAGATTGCTTGAACGCAACAGGTCAGTCCCCCCAGCCTCTCTCTCTCTCTCTCTTATACTTCCCTCAGTTTTTCCCGATTAGCTACATTTTGAGGCCAGTAGAAGTGTTTCAACATCGGAGCTCGCTTTGCTCTCTGCGAAGCCAGAGCGAGACTGTCACTCATTGGATCCGGAGATAACGCAAACGACGTGGCGTTACAAGCAAAACTGTGTATCTGCTCAGTTGTTTGTGCCATGTCGTTAAAACAGGTGTTGAGGACTGTGTCGTTGGTTCTGAGACGATGCCGAGGGCTCACTTAATGCAAAGGCTGCTGGCAAGTGCGATGGCATACAATTCGTAACCGCAAATGGAGAATCCAAACATTTGTTATATTTGTCGACAAAGGCCGAAGGGACTGTAGTGGTCAGCCAAGCTCTAAAGAGAGAGAGAGAGAGTGTGTGTGTGGTAAGTAGAGCTCTCATGTTGAACTAGCCATTGTTAGCTACGGATACTTGCATCGTGTCGGTGTTTCCATAGTGGATTCGTGGAACAACTTTGGCTCTTGTTTGCAAGTTTAGATGTGCTGGATCGGATTACACTCACTAGGGCCTGGTTGGAGTGGTAGATGGTGATTCTTCTTTAGTTTGAGGGGGACTAGGAATCATGGATAGCCCTATTGGGCAAGTTTATCTTATGTTTAGGAGACCACTTTTTATGAGGCCCGCATAGTAGTTGCGAGCAAGGATGTATTTGAAATACCTCTAAACTTAAACTTTTACTCTGGAAATCATACCGACTCCTTGTGAGGTGGCTCTGTTTTGGGGGGGTTTCCAGTCCCTCCACCCCTATCAAAAGGGGCTTTTGGCACACTCCCATCAATCCCACTAAAGCCTATTTCCAGGCAAGGCAAGGGTAGTAGTGATTGAGCATCTAGGCTCCCTATGGATCTCAGCAATATAGTTGCACCTGAGTGTGGTTTTATCCAGCTCTCTACTGGATGTTTTTTGGCCATCTCTGAGTGTTTTTCCCATCCTTGTGGATGAATAAAATCTACGTTCTTCTTCTATCTTCTGCTTGATTTCTCTGAGTGTGGGTTCAGTGGTGTGCACCAACAATGCGAGAGAGATCAGTGAGAGGTTGAGCCTAATCCGCTGTGTAGTGTTACTCTCAAGTAGGCCCTCAACCATAACACTGCTGCATCGACTGCGACTGTTGGAGGGGTGTGCAAATTGCTGCAGGCCTGTCTACAGCTTCTGCTCTTGCTGTTGGGGTTTTTGCTGCTTTGGGGGATGCTGGATTGAAGGGAAATGCCTTTTTATATCGGGATAGGGCTGGAAGAGGGCTGACCCAGTCTGTTGGAGCACAGACTCCGGACCTGCCACATGGCAATCTGGACTTGCTTTACATGTTGCACCTCTTGCTCATCGTCATGACAGCCTTGTACAACTACCATACTGTACTGCCGACTTGCATTGTGTAGGTGTGCTTGTTCTACTGACATTAGCTGCCGTAGACGTTGACATCAGCCTGTCCTTGTTAAGACCTGCGGCAGTGGTGACTGGGCTGCAGAACTGCCACTTAGGCAGCCATGCCATGGGCTGCAGGTGTCCATGACAAAAATCTTTAAGACTTTTCTGTTGAAAGGGAAATCTGTTTATGTCTCTTTTTAGGGAGAGAATGTCATGGCAATTCTTAAAAATAAAGCAAGGGGCATGGAATAACAATGAGAAGGTGAGCAACGAAAAAGAAATCAATAAAATAGCCTAGGATGAGATGAGAGTAGTTGGCCTTATTGAGCATGACAATGTTTAGTATGATAATGCACGTCGTAATTTTGAGTTGGTGCCTTCATACTTTAGGTTGAAACTGTAACCTTTTGTTATCTTTTTCCATAGATGAAAAAGATCAAGTTTTGTGATTCCTCTACCCTTGATACCCTTTCCGAGGACGAGCGTTGTGCACTTCGAGGTAGTCTCTTTGCTCCATTACCACTGTAGCCATCTTGTGAAGTTGACAATGTTTAATGCACTTCGTAATTTTGAGTTGGCGCCTTTATAATTTAGGTTGAAACTTTAACCTTTTGTTATCTTTTTCCATAGATGAAAAAGATCAAGCTTTGTGATTCCTCTACCCTTGATACGCTTTCGGAGGACGAGCGACGTGCACTTCGAGGTAGTCGCTTTGCTCCATTACCACTGCAGCCATCTTGTGAAGTGAAGGCAAAATCCAGGTGCTTATCATCATTGTTATTATTTCTTTTCTGAATTTTCTGCCTTTCAATGCTTGGTTTCTGAGTTTTGATGTTTATTTTTAAAAGATTGTTTAAAGCTGATCTTCCCTTGAGCTAGACGCAGGTGAGTTTGTATTGTATACAATTATAGAATATTGATGGATAAGTCAGCTCTGCTGAACGAACTGCATGAACTATTTTTATTGAACTGGAAAGGTGTTAATCTATAGGGACATGTAGACGTATGGATGACAATCATTACGAATCCTAAAAGTAGCCCCTTGGATGAAACCTTTGTACGTTAGGATTTCACCTATTTTAAAACGGAAAAATCCGTTATGAAATCAACATCCATGCATGAAAAATTAGTTGAAAGTTGAATCAATGCCTCAAAGCTCGTTTGAAGAAGAAATACACCTAAAAAGGCTTAGATCATGCATGAGCCTACGTGTTCAGAGATCGCTTTGTATCCTAAATTCCTTTTTGTATAAAGATCGAAGAGCTATATCTGAGAAGTCTGTAAGGGTCCGTGGTGACATGGCTTTGGATTGTACATGTCCTACATTGTGAGGCCTGCTATAACAGGAGTGTAGGGGCACTGGTACTTGCAATCAACTTTAACTAGAATCCAATAGTGGCAAAATTTGCTATCATGTTTGACCTAGGCATTCAAATGTGCTCCGGAGGGAATACTATTTGACCTACTTGCTACAATTTATGAGGTACTTATATTTTTTAACCCCTTTAGATAACTGATAAGGGTAATGCTATCTGAGCATGATTCCAAATGAATGTTGGGAAGAAATTCACAAATCTAAGAAAGAATTTGACTTTGGTAACTGTTCCCAAAATAAGGCCTCTCACATATCGTCCTGACCTTTCCATAGTCAATTTGTACATCATCAACCGAGAGGACGTCCAACGTATGTGAGTTCCCATTTTAAAAAATACACATTTGCTCTCTTTCGCGCAAAGTTGCTCTTTTAGAAAGTATGGACAACACTATTTGCATACGGTGTTCATTCTCTGAAAGAGTCTAGCTACAAATCAAGATTCTGAAAGAGTCTAGCTACAAATCAAGATGCCATCTAGAAAGACGGCGACAAACTTTCTCAAATATGGATGAAACAGATCGCTCATCATCTATTGGAAAGTTGGGGCGTCCAAATGGAAGCACTAAGAAATCATAATGGCCGAATCATGTGTCACCAATTGTTGCTTCTTCCAAGAAATAAAGAGGAATCTTTATTAGATTGACTTTGGTTAAAGAAAGTTGACTTTAGTTAAACTAGAATAAGTTTCATATACTTTGATTTGCATTGGTAAAAGAGAACTGTGGGGATGCCCACAAGGGACTAGGATTAGTCCAAGAACTAGAATGCATGCATTTGGCTAACCTCTAATGGGTTAAAGTGTTGGATAATGTTTATTAAATGTGAAGGACCAAGAAGAGTGCAAAAAGGCCAAAAATTCAAAGGGCAAGTGCCGCAAAGTAGGTTGCACAAGAGCCAAAGACCAAGAATAAGTGGCACCCCACTTTATGGTGAGCCCTCAAGGATCAAAAGCCCATAAAAGGCGGCCCTCTTGGAGGAAAGCGCTTTGTCTATGGAGAAAAGTAGTAAAAGCCAGCTTTTGTAAAAAGTACCCTGTTTTAGGCCAGAAAAGCAGGTCTAGCATTTGGAAAAGCACAAGCTAAGCCTAAGATTATGAAAGAAGAGCCCGTGATCTCTATGTAGTATTGAGAGTTTTTCTCAGCCTCATGCTCTCTCTGTGAGCGAGTTGCACAAAGTTATTTCTATTGCAATAAAGTCCTTGGGGTGGGTCCAGCTCTTACTTCTGGGCCCTAGTGCTGTGTTTTCTCTCTTCCTCTCCTTCCCACACTCCCTCTTCATTGCAAATTGTATTCCAGGCTGATCGTTGAGTTCTCCATGTGATGTGTGGAAGGGGAGAGTAGGGAGCACACCGACACACACAAGCAGGATAAGACACAAGAAGTGTGGGGATAAAACGTATGTGTGTACCTCCCCTAGCACACAGTCAACCTTTTATATGAAAGGATAAGGTTACAACACTAAGTATGGTGTACTTAGTGTACTAAACAAATAAAGTACTAAGTGTACTTAACTGTACTTGGGTGGCCATAGAGCCTTTACCCCAACAACCTCCCACTTAAAGGCAATATGCCCTCAAGTAAAAATAAATGAGGCTCAACCTATACCCATCAACTGTCGGCAATGTGCAAACCGCTCTGCAGGCAAGCCTTTTGTCAACAGATCTGCTGGATTATCATCTGTGTGAATCTTGACAAGCTGAATCAGCTTATCATCTATCACCTCCCTGATGAAGTGATACTTCACATCAATGTGCTTTGTCTTTGCATGAAAGACAAGATTGTGTGCCAACTGAATAGCACTCTGACTGTCACAATGCAACAATGGAATATCACCTGTAATGCCCAAATCTTCCACTAGCCGAGATAACCATAAGGCCTCCTTGCATGCCTCTGTGGCTGCAATATATTCAGCTTCCGTAGTAGACAAGGCTATGCACTGCGGCATCCTTGACATCCATGACATTGCACCTCCAGTGAATGTATAAACATAACCGGTAGTAGACTTCCGGTTATCGGGATGACCAGCAAAATCTGAATCCACATAACCATGCACCTTTGCATCTCGCTTGCCAAAGCATATGCACAACTCCTGTGTGCCCTTCAGGTATCTCATGATACCTTTCACTGCATTCCAATGCTTCTTGCCTGGATTTGCCATATACCTGCTAACCACTCCCACTGCAAACGCAATATCAGGTCTGGTAGCAACCATGGCATACATGAGACTGCCACAAGCTGAAGCATACGGAATCTTGGCCATTTCAGCCCTATCAGCATCTGAGTGTGGGCTGTCCATTGCACTGAGTTTCACATACGGAGGCAATGGAGAACTAAGGGTTTTTCCCCCCTCCATATGAAACCTGTGCAATACTTTGCCAATATATTCGGTCTGAGACAAATACAACAAACGCTGTCCCCTGTCTCTCCGTATCCGCATTCCCAGTATGTGATTTGCATCACCAACGTCCTTCATATCAAAGGCCTCATGCAATCTTTTCTTAAGGTCATCAAGCTCCTTACGAGCTCTACCAGCAATAAGCATGTCATCCACATATAAAATGAGAATGATTAAGCTGCCATTTGCAGCCCTTTTGGTATATAAGCAATGATCGTCATCACTTCTCCTGAAACCTTGGGACTTCATGAAGGTATCAAATTTCTTATACCATTCCCTTGGTGCCTGTTTCAGCCCGTAAAGGCTCTTTTTAAGCTTGCATACAAGTGACTCCTTGCCCTTGACTGCAAATCCTTCTGGTTGCTGCATGTAGATCTCCTCATGAAGATCACTGTGAAGAAAGGCTGTCTTCACATCCATTTGGCATAATTCCAAATTCTCACATGCAACCAAAGCAAGTACAATCTTGAGTGTGGTCATCTTAACCACTGGAGAAAAGATCTCATCAAAATCAACACCATACTCCTGCTTAAAGCCCTTGGCAACCAACCTGGCTTTATACCTTGGCTTAGCTCCAAGTGTGACTTTCAATTATACACCCACTTGCATGGCAGTACTTTCATGCCCTTAGGCAACTGCACCAATTCCCAAGTACCATTTTTATGGAGACTGTCCATTTCAGACTTCATGGCTAGTTCCCATAGCCTTTTATCATGCATTTGCACAGCTTCCTTGTAACAGGAAGGTTCTCCACAATCTGTAAGCATAATAAAATCTGCTCCTGGAACAAATCTGTCTGGCGGTTTCATTTGTCGAGTGGACCTTCGGATCCATTGGTCTTGCTGTCCAACTTGCTGCTCACCTAAAACAGGTTGTTGTTCTAGTAGATCAGGCTGCATAATTATGCCTGGGAGGTCTTCCAAAGGTGGCATGTCCCGTAGTACATCTTCCGCCACTGCGGGCTATCCATTTGGACCTGCTGCAGCATCATGCATTGGCTGATTACGCTGCTGTTGTGGCTGATTCGCAGCCTGCCTGAATTGTACAGGATGTCCCGAGTCATCAATGTCAACCTCTGAAGCATCAGAAGGCTTATCTGCTGCCTTAAACATACATGACTCATTAAATAAGACATCATTGCTGCGTATTAGCTTCTTATTCACAGGATCCCATAGGCGGTAACCCATCTCACCACTGTCACCATATCCAAGAAAAATGCATTTAAGAGACTTAGGATCAAGCTTGCTGCGATCTTCTCTGCGTATATGCACGTACACAGTGCAGCCAAAGACCCTCAAGTCCTTATAGGAAGGAGGTTTTCCTGTCCAAAGCTCCTCTGGCACTCTGCCATCTAGTCTTTTATTTGGTGACCTTTTGATGAGATGTACTGCTGTTTTTACAGCTTCAGCCCAAAATCCATGAGGTAAAGCAGCATGTGACATCATAGAGCGAGACTTTTCCTGTATGGTTCTATTCATACGCTCTGCAGTGCCATTTTGCGATGGACTGTAAGGAGCAGTGAGTTCTCTTTTAATACCTCTAGCATCACAAAATGAATTGAATGCATTAGACATATACTCCCCACCGTTATTTGACCGCAAAGCCTTCAGTGTTCTGCCTGTTTGGTTCTCAACCATAGCAAGCCATTTCTGGAACACTGGAAAGACATCACTTTTCAATCGAAGAGGATACAACCACACCTTCCTTGTGGAATCATCTATAAATGTGACAAAGTACCGTGCACCTCCAAGTGAAGGACTAGGCATCTCACACACATCTGTATGCACAAGTTCAAGTTGAGCATCTTTATGTCCTAATCTCCTTTTATGAGGACACTGTAACTGTCTACCATATATGCAGTGCTCACAAAACTTTAAATCAGAAAATTTAAGAGACGGTAAGTAGCCAAGGCGAGCCAATTGCTCCATTCCACTTATGCTCATATGTCCCATTCCACTTATGCTCATATGTCCCATCCGGCTATGCCACATAGAAATATTCGGCAGCTCGGTGGCATGAATATCAGCATGATTACATACTTTAGCATGAAGAGTATACATTGTGTCAACCTTAGAGCCTCTGGCAACAACGAGGGCACCTTTGGTGACCTTCCAGAAACCATGACCAAAGCTGGTCACAAAACCTTCGTCATCCAACATGCCAGTAGAAATCAGATTTTTCTTGACTTCGGGTACATGCCTAACATTGTGAAGCATAAGCTGAGTACCATCAGCAAATACAAGCCTGACATCTCCAATACCAACAATAGAAAAACGACTCCATTACTGCCTGCTGCATATCTTACAAACAATTCTTTGTAAGGTGTAACATGGAATGAGGCACCTGAGTCAATGATCCAAGAGTGCATGTCTGCGAAATCTCCTGCATGGAGAGAATGAGCATCCAAAGTAGAGAGAAATAGAACCTCTCCCTCACTGTCATAACCGTGTGTAGAATGAAGCTCTTCAATCTTCACACTGCTCTTGCCATTGCTTACTGGTACAATTGCTTTTGCATCTGACGCATCAGTGTTTTTGGCTTTGTCTCTCTTATCATTTTTCAGTTTAAAGCACTGCTTTTTAGTATGTCCCTTTTTGCCACAGTAGTAGCACTCATTCGAGACTACATCCTTGGGGATGGTGTATACGCACTTACATGGTTTATCAATCTGTATGATACCCCTAACACAGACCTGCAATGCAAGTTCAACTTCTATTCATCCTCCATCTGCAATTGTTGTGGAGCATGCATTTGGTTGATTGAAAGTCCGATGGCAATATATATTTACCTCAATAAGAAGTTCCTAAACCCAAAGTCTTCTTTCTCATTGAAACTTTGGAGTGTGGACTTTGGAGTCTGCTCATGCTGTCACATCCATTCTCTATGCCCATTGCCCAATGCCGATTGCGTACTAGCCTTCTGCTTGTGATTCATGACCTGTGAACTTTTCTACATCAACTGGAAGAAATCCCTTTCAAGATTCAAAGCTCAAGTTGGAGATTCGACTCTATACAAGTCTGGAGTCATGGGTGGTCACTGGTTAGCTCAACTTTCAAGGCGTATCAAACCAAGGAGTCGGAAGGACTGTGAGCCTTATCTTTGTTGGAGCGGGACTTGCTCCTCCCTTTTCCCCTTTCCTGAGATTTGCCTCTTTGCTGACTTCTCCCCCTTGCATTTAAGGCATTGTTAGGCTTTATTGCATCTTGAGCTTTTAGCTTCTGCTCTTCTTGCAAAATCAGCCCTGTGATATCTAAAAAACTTATGAAAGTGTTTGCATTTGTTACAGCTGTGGTGAATGTATCCCAACTTTCAGGAAGAGAAATCAAGAGTGCCATACCCTTGGTTTCCTCATCCACCACATATTTTTGATTTGCAAGTTGAGTGACAATTGAATTAAACTCATTGAGATGTGCATCCATGGAGGTCCCTTCCTTCATCTTCAGATTGAAGAACTTGCGCAGCCAATATATCTTTGTGGCTACACTCTGCTGCTCATATGTGTCCTGTAGCTTTTTCCACACACCCCAGGCTGTTTTTTCACCATCCACATTCCAAACAACACTCTCATGGAGTGACAATTCAATTATGGACTTTGCTGACAGATCAGCTAGTGCCCAAGCATCATCAGATGTGCCAGTGGGCTTCACACCTTTGTGTATAATAGGAGAATGAAACTGCCTGAGAATTAGCACATTCAGGACCATCTTTTTCCACATTGGGTAGTTAGCAGCACCCTGCAACTTTTTAATATTGAGAAGAGAAGATTCTGAGGATGAAGCCATTACAATCAGCAAGAAATATAACCCACACTTGGGTGCCTGACTCCCTGCAAACTAAGTGCACAGATGCACTTGTAGTTGTGCTCAAAAGTTAATTCCTGCAATTTTCTCCCACTTAACAGTAAATACTGTCTGTTTCCTGCCGGCTGCAGATCCAGAAAAGCAATACTTAATGCATTAATTGATGCTCTGTAGTACAGTACAGCAGTACCTTGATTTGACACAATGTATGTCCCTGCTGTAACAGTGAAAACAGCACTGTTTTATGCACTTTAAACTTCAGTAAAATGACTGTTTACAGTCCAAAAATTGACTCCGGACAGTACCCGACTGTACTTTCTAGTACAGCAACAGAAATTGACTGTATAACTGTCCAAAACTGTCAGAATTAGACTTTCTCTTGCCTCTATAACTGTGTTACACAGTTTAGAACTTGAATGAGGCAAAAGCCCCTTGACTAGAAGCCAATTTTGAAGATTTTAGTGCATACACCGCTTTCCCAAAGCTCCACTGATCACATAAAGCATCTAGGTGTTTCCCCCAACACTGATATGCATAACAATGTCAAAAGCCCCAATTCATACGCATCTGCCACTGTCCCGTAAGTCATAAAATGCATCAAATCCTTGCACAAATCAACTCCAATCAGGAGGATATACGCAAATAAGTGCGTGTATAAGCCAATGCTTGGCTGTGGCTACAAAAGCCCCTTGATTCCACAATTCAAAAAATGAGAATTTCTCTCACATAGGAGGCATAGATCTGCAGATCTACCTCACTGACAACTGAAGGAACAAAAAAAAAACGGGTGAAGCAGGCTGCTCTACGATCGTGAAGGTCTCCGAGCTCTCCGGCGATGGCGATGGCGAGGACATGTACCTGTGGCCACTCGTGGCGCTAATGGCAGATTTGCTGGTGCCGCCTGGGGCGTTGGTAGCGCCGTTGCTGGCGCCTATGGCGCTGGTGGCGTCGCTGGTGGCTGCTGGCCGCTGGCGTCGCTGGTAGCTGCTGGTTGCGCCGATGGCGTCGCTGGTGGCCTTGGCCCTGGCTGGCGTCGCCGGTGGCCTTGGCCTTGGCGACGAACGGCCTCAAAGGCTACGCTAAAAGGCGCGCTGACGGCGCTGTCTGCAGGCTGCCACTGCTGTCGCCGCTGCCTAGCGATGGCTGTGCCTAGCGATGGCTCATCGACGAGGCTGGTAGGGGCCTGTGCAAGGCTGGCGATGACACAGTGAAGCAGCAGATGGACGAGGAAGAAGGGGTCACGGGACAGCCTAAGCTGGTCCTCCTCCTCCACCACTTTGAGTGGGCTGGTGAGGATTGGATGCAAGGCTCTGATACCAGTTGTGGAAGGGGAGAGTAGGGAGCACACCGACACACACAAGCAGGATAAGACACAAGAAGTGTGGGGATAAAATGTATATGTGTACCTCCCCTAGCACACAGTCAACCTTTTATATGAAAGGATAAGGTTACAACACTAAGTACGGTGTACTTAGTGTACTTAACAAATAAAGTACTAAGTGTACTTAACTGCACTTGGGTGGCCATAGAGCCTTTACCCGAATAGTGATGTATGAGATTTCCAGCCACTTGACAAAGAATTCCTTCGAGTGCGATTTGTTCGAGAGTGCTACGGATGGGTTCTTGATGCTACGATTTGATCTCTAGCCATTTGTGGTCACCTTTCGGAAGTGCAAATTAGCCAGAGAGCTGCAGTTTGTTTTTGAAAGCTAGGTTTGAGGTTTGGTTTAAGGTTTTAGTGGTATCAGAGCTTAGGGTCACTTTCCTTGCTGACAGCAGTGATTTAGGATAAGACAGTTTCAACACCAATATCCCAGCCCAAAAGCTTCTAGATTGATTTCAAAATCAGCTCAGCTTGCTCTAGCCAATCGACTCACCATAAAATTGTGAACAAAGCAATTTGCGATTTGATCTACAGGCAGTCCCAGAACTTTGTTGCAACTCTTTGTTGAAGATTCGACTCTGTTTTGAGATCTGGGAAGCTATCCATATAGTATATGCACCTTTTCTGGTTCCAAATCCTCGGATAGTTGGTTGCATCATATAACCAAAAGCCACTCCAACCATTCCTTCATCACACATCGCATCGGCTTTTGTCTTCATCTATTGCTATGGAATTTTATTTTGATCTTCCACGATCAAAGAACAGGAATGATGGATTTGGACTATAATTAACAGGTTTAATAAGCAAGCCCTGTTCATTGCACTCAGGAAGACTATCAAGGCGGACCATATGGCCAAGTTTATGGCACAGATTTTCAAGCACCATGGGATGCCTAAATCGATAATAAGTGACCGAGACTCAAGAATGACCAGTTTATTTTGGAGATAACTTTTTGATAATATGGGTACAAAATTGGAGTTCTCCTCTTGCTTTCACCCTCAGATAGACGGTCAAGTTTTTGTCCAAGTTGCGGCTTGCTGGTATTGCGATAATTCTATCTTTCTTAAATGGTGCGTTGCCCTATCAGCTAGATTTAGATGCTCGTTTTGGAGAGACTAAAATGAAATAGTTTAGACTTCACAAGCAGATTTAGCTTGAATGAAGAGATATTGGACTACTTTTTGATTAGCCTTCTCCTTTGGTGCTAGCCTTTGTCATGGCTGAGTCTGTCCTTCACCTCTGGAGTGTCGACAGAAACTCAATCGAAGACTTTGTATAAATGGATGCTCAAGTATGTGTGGGTGTGTGGATTTGTATGTGTGAGAGCATATTTTTATACGGTGGTCTACACCCATTGTTGGCGCTGATGACGTCAATGGGGATGTCATAGTAGCTAGTCCCTGCCATGCGTGATGGAGTTTATGGTTTTCAATCTTATGAGTGACTATCATGAGATTGAAACTGCACTATGTTGTGTTTTTAGAGGATGAGTTTGGGAATGTTTTCGGATTCATCTGGGTATAGGTCCTTTCAGCTTTTTATGTTTTAAATAAGAGTGAGAGTGAGTGTGTGTGTGTGTGTGAGAGAGAGAGAGAGAGAGAGAGCGTTAATTCTAGTCTTTTGGAAGATTTTGTTTCTTGACTTGCTTGTTTATTTTTGCTTAGTCACCTTCTTCCTTTCTTCTTTATTTCTTGTGTTCTTTCTCTTTTGTTTATTTGACGTGTTTTAGTAAGCACTAGGTTTGCCCAAGAGACTCCGCGGGACTTTAGAAACCCAGTATAGTTGCTTATGCTTGGGCAGTGATGATGACATAAGTGTTGCTTTGCTTGCTAAGTATGTCCTCCTTTTGTTTTTCATAAAAGTTTTTGTTTACCTCTTTTTTTGTGTGTAGCACAACAAAAAATCTAAATTTGTATGATTGGATTTGTTCTAGTCTTACAAAGGTATAAGGTAATTCCATGGTGTTAGACCTTTTAAAATGTTATGTGTCCGAACAGAAATTTGAGTGGGAAAAGTACCTCCCACTAGTGGAATTTGCTTACAACAATAACACTCCTAACTCCACAAGAAAAGCCCCGTTTGACGTAACATATTTTACGACCTATTCTGCAGACCAATGATGAGATATTGGCTGCTGATCAGCATGTTTGGGACCTCGATACAGCCTTCTATTTGGTTCAGAGAACGATTGAAAGGTCACAAGAAAAGCAAAAAAGAGCTGTAGCTAAGCATAGGAGGTAACTTCCAAGAAGGAGATTGGGTACTCTCAAATTCGAGAAAGCCAGACGTAGAAAGATGAAAGGAAAAGAAAAGGTATATACAAAGTTGTCTCCTAGATACTATGGGCCATTCCATGTTAGTGAACCCATAAATGAATTCGCATATCGACTAGAGCTACTAGACACTTGGAAGATTCACATTGCTTTTCAGGTGAGTCTTTTAAAGAAGTACCAAGTTCTAGAACCCACAGAACCAGTTTAAGAAGAACTACTAGAAGAGGAAGAAATGGAGGAGATTATCCAACTAGAACAGATTGTATGTCACATAAAGAAAAAGGGACCCAGGGGCAAGGTTACTTGCAGGTAGCTTCTGAAGTTCAAGAACTATTCGGCACTCGATGCCAAGTGGATAAATGAGGAGTTATTTTTTGAGTATCCTCAAGTTTTACAAATGTATCAAGAAGCTTTTTAGTTGAGGGCAACTGATTAGAAGCAAAGGAGATGTCACCATCTGGTGTTGACTTTGGTTAGAGAAAGTTGACCTTGGTTAACTAGAATAAGTTTTATTTACTTTGCTTTGCATTGATAAAAGAAAGAAAGAAAGAAAGAAAGTTTATTAAAGTCTTCGACAGACCGATGGGTCTATGGGACTGTGAAAATCCTGATACAACAAGCTGTGGTAGTGGAGCTACTAAATGAGCGTCCATACCAATGCAAAATGCAAAAATGCAGAATGGCAGTACTAAGTCCTAAGTACAACATAGTCATGTCGATGGTCGACTATATATCAATCTCAGCATTGTCATCAATATCATCATCATCATCGGTAGCAGCAAGATATCAGGATGGATGAGGCAGTGGAGGCATGAAGTCGGCAATAGAGTGTTGTCGGCCACTCAGAGGTGCGGTCCTGGCACATCTCTTGGTTGTAGCTCTGCGTCTGACCAGGGCTACTATGACCCCCGTCGGTTGGGCTCCGACTCTAAACAAGGAGGGGATGTCCCCAAGTGTGATCTGTGTGTCGACACTCTGTCTGAGGTGTCAGGTCACAGGCTCCGGGTCACGGTCATGTTGAGGCCTCGTCTCGTGGGGGTCCATGTGATCTAGCTGAAAGAACTCCGTGATAGAGCTCTGAGAGGGATCAGCCGAGGAAGAAGTTTGCTCCTGTCTTTGTGCTTAGAGTATCCTCTCACGGTGTCTAAGTGCCTCATGAATGAAACCTGCCAAACACCGCTGGTCTGGGTAGGAGATGAAACATGCCAAAATCCCATAACTATCCCTGAAGAGGCAGTGGAAACGCCCTCGGATCTCATAGTACACAGGACACCTGAAGATGAAATGCTCCTCTGTCTCAACCTCCTACATGCCACACAGTGTGCATACGTGCCTCTCCCTGGGTAGTCGCTTTGCTCTGCCGCCCTCGATGCGAAGTCTATGTGAAGAGACCCGGAACTGCTGCCCAAGAGAGATCCTCGATATAAGCTCTCAGCATATCTTCCATAGTCTGATTGACCCTCTCAAGTCTGTCCATCTAATCCAGGATGACCATCCAAACTGATGCTGAGCTGAGTGTCCAATGCCGTGAATATATCTCTCCAAAAACACCCATTAAACTTAGCATCTCTGCCACTGACTATTTCAGTCAGCAAGCCATACAGGCTAAATAAATCAAGTCTGAAATATTTTTTCTCATAGGTATGAACCAAAGCAATTTGGTGAGCCTATCCACGATCAGAAAAATTGCATTAATCCCACGAGAGATTCGGGATAATCCTACCACAAAATCCGCGGAAATACTATGCCATTGCTTTTCAAGCATCTCAAAGGACGCAGTAGGCCTCCACGTCTCAAGCACTCAAGTTCATTGACTTGACACTATTGACCAGTTCGAGCATACAATTCAGCATCAACCTTAAGCGTGGGCCAAAAGAAGGTCCCTTTGAATAGATCCAAACTTCTTTGTATCCTGAGGTGACCAGCATTGGGACTGTCATGACACTCAAACAAGATACGAGACATAGCATCCCTCGCTTTCATAGGGTAGGCCAAGAAGCAGCCTAGAAACTTAATGCGTCAATAAGGAGCAAAGCAATATAAGACTGCACAACTTCCCCCGTTGGGAATGAGATAATACAGCATGGAGCTCAAGGTGGCATAGTTTGCATAATCAATCTTTATCATTGTGCCTCAAGCGTGGAAATGAGTGAACTTAGGAACCACTTCAAAAGGTTGGCAATCACATCGATCCTCTAGCATCCAAGGACAACGGCGATAAGACTTTATATTCTCTTGGGGAGTTGAGCCTTATTTCATGAAGATTGATTTAAGAATGCGCTATTATTATATAAGGATATTTGAGAAAGATGTCTATAAGACTGCGTTTGAAACCTTAAACCAAAGCTCAAACCCAGCTTTCAAAAACAAATCGCAACTCTCTGGCTAATTCGTACTTCAGAAAGGTGATCACATGTGGCTGGAGATCAAATCGCAGCATCAAGAACCCATCCGCAGCACTCTAAAACAAATCGCACTTGAAGGAATTCTTTGCTAGGTGGCTGGAAATTTCGAGGACGAGAGAACACAGCACTAGGGCCTAGAAATGACGGCTGGACCCCCCCCCCCCCCCCCCCCCCCCCACCCCCCGGGGCTTGATTGCAATGGAAATAACTTTGTACGACTAGCTCGCAGAAAGAGCATGGGGCTGAGAACAATTCTCAATACCACTTAGACCTTGGGGGCTTCTTTATAATCTACGCCCAGCTTGTGCTTTTCCAACAGCTAGACTTGCTTTTCTAGCCTAAAATAGGCTGTTTTTACTGCTTTTCTCCGTAGACAAAGTGCTTTCCTCCAAGTGGGGTGCATTTTATGATCTTTTTATCCTTGTGGAGCCACCACAAAGTGGGACATCACGGATTCTTAGTCTTTGGCTCTTGTGGGAGCTACTTTTTGGCACTTGCCCCTTGAATTTTGGCCAAAGCCTTTTTGCACTCTTCTTGGTCCTACACATTCAATAAACATTACCCAAACACTTTAACTCATTAAAGGTTAGTCAAATGCATGCATTATAGTTCTTGGACTAATCCTAGTTCCTTGTGGGCATCCTCACAATTCTCTTCAACCTAGGTAAAACCAAGGTCATGATCTTCAATACATCTCGAGCCATCATGCATCAGGAGCAGTTCACATTTGCGGGGTCATCTGTTGAGATAGTTTCATCATACACTTATCTTGGGGTTATCTTCTCTGGACCCAGCGTGACTACGAGACCCGCGATGCAGGCACGCTTGAGTAGAGGGTATGCTTCATTGGCAAGACTAGTGCTTCCGCTCGCACTTTCAGAATCCACGCACCAAGGGGTTGCTTTTTGACTCCTTGGTTCACCCAGCGGGGATGTACGGCAGCCCTTGTTGGGGGCTAGACTTGTCGGATACAGAGTGGGCCCGTGTGAAGCGGCTACAGGTTCTCATGTTATCACGGATGATTCGTGGTAAGTCATCTGTTCCTCACTAGATCATTCAGGCTGAGTTTGGGTCACACCTTTACAGCTAGATGCTGCATTTCAGGTCATCACGTATCGGTACAGAGTTAGGGAATATGGGATTATACCTCGGGGCGTAGCAGGCTACCATGGATAGCTCTATCCTCTTCTATGGCACTTGCTTCAGGAGGAGACTAGAGGTGCTGGTATGCACATACAGAGAGATGGTTTGAGTGATTGGGGCTTCACATGGATAGACTACCTCCCTTCCAGTACAGCATGGATGCTCCGTTTTCTCCCCTCTTATCACTCGAGGTCAACCAGGTTATCCGTGAGGATCTACTACAGCTACACACATTTCGGACCTGGTTGGGACCGAGTGAACTCCTAGTGAAGCTTAGCTTCTATAGAGATCACTTCTTACATATCACAGCGGAGGGTTTCATTGACCCACCAGGATACACGCAGATTCACCTACCCCACTCGCTTCTTTGATTGCGAAGAGTATCTTCTTATATTGGAGCTTGCCTACAATAGGAAGAAAGAAATAAAGAAAGAAAGAGAAAGTTTATTAAAGTGCTAAGGATTCAGCCACCCGTATCAGTCCATTCATGCTGATGTGTATGGATAGTCGGAGAAATAGCCACCTATGAGCTCCCAAATAAGCTGAGCTTTCTGTTAGAAATGACCCAACAGAGGGTACGCACAGCGGAAGACTGATAGAATAGCCCAGGAGCTCACACAGTGTGGTGTGGGGTGTGGAATCACAAACTTCTTAACTTACGTGCATACAATAGATGTGCAGACTCATCAATAGACAATGAACCAGCCAGATAGAGAAGCCATATCTCCGTCCAAAGCTATGGACACAATACAAAAGAGATAGATCCAGTCCCACCAATGGTGTGGTACTCTGATCTTACCACAAGGTACTTCTCCTATCTGCTGGCTATCTCTAGACTCGAGTTCGCGTGCTCCACCTCGAGCTTCTGTAGACTATCCGTCCAAATCCCTTCCACCTTGGTGTCTTTGCACCAGCCTAGGTGGGCATCACTCTGAGCTAGGTCTGCAGCTCTACAGCCCACTTGAATCCTCCTGGATAGAGGCCCACACGTGGCTGTTCTGCTGCTCTTTCTGCTCCCTGAATTGCTGCTCCAAGTGATAATGAATGAGGGCTGGAGGCCCTCCTTTTTTAGGCCCCAAGGGGGCTGACAAAAACCGACCAGCCTGCAGCAAACTGGCTGACCAGTCTGTGGCTGGTCCAGACTCCAGCCCTATAAGGGCTCACAACCTGGGGCCTTTTGGGCCCACTCTTCTAGGGCCTTGGCCCTCTAATCAAGGCAAGGGCCCAGCCTATATAAAGGCAGGTCCCTGCCTCATGGCAGCCTCTTTTGCTGCTCCTCTAGGCCTCATCCAGCCCCATACTTCTCCGTACAGCTGCGTGCCACCTGTCCCGGATCTGCACACCCTCCGTACTGCTCCGTACAGTTGCGCCACCTGTCCCGGGTCTCCTCTAGGTGTGCTGCCCTCATGACAGCCATGATGCTGTCCATGTGGCAGCCCCTTCCTCTCTTTTTCTGTGGGGTACTGCCCTAGGTCTCCCTCCCCCATGCTCTGCTCATATGGGGGCTTACAGATGGGGAGGTGACCATTCCAACAATTTCCTAGATCTACTGTTAGGACAAGAGCATGGAGGTACCTGGGCTGGTACAGCAGCATGTACAGCAGGTACACATGGGTTGCATCAGTGCGCACACCTGCAGCAAGAGAGAGAGGCTGGTGCAGGCCATACACTATACAGGTGCTGTGTCAGCAGGGCTGTACAGCGGGTCGGTGGAGCAGAGGCATGCTGACAGCAGCATACAGTGTGGAATTTGGGGCCATTTATAGGCCTGGCCCCAGGTTGGTAGACTGCTGCTTAGGTGGGCCAGTAAAGGCTCTACAAACAGGCGCCTTCCAGGTTGGCAACAGAGAGCAGACCAGGTTGGGGGAGAAGGCCTGGCAGGTTGGCAGCAAGGGTAGAAATGGTTTGCTGACGCACTGGTCGGCCAGTCTGTCTTATCAAGGCCTATCTAAGGCCTTCCCCTGGGATCTTTTGAAGCATTCATTGGTGGTAGAACTGAGCATCCTTTGGACACTCCAGTCTGCAGACCAGCACCTTGGTTGAGAGCATTGTGGAGGACAGGAATGCAAAAGTGAACCTAGAGGTCTACATCAGCAGTACCATATACACAGGAGTGTTCTTGCAGGGCAGAAGCGTTCGGAGCAGAACTTTTGCAGTAGTGCGTCTGCCTTGGGCAGCTACTGAAGCCTGTCATAGAGGCATGTGGCAGAGAGGATGAATTTCTACAGAGGGCAAAACAGAGCCTTGTTTTGGTGCCTTACGTCAGGGATTGTTTCTAGAAGTGTTGGTACATATGTTGGCAAGATTTTGTACTTGAGATTCATCTATAGACTTCTATACATATGAGTACTCTTTCAGATCTGAATTGCTTCTTATGTTTAAATAAAGCACATTTATTTGAGTTGTAGTACCTTGTGATCTCGGGGTGAATCTTCTGCTGCGGAGTATTGTTGGCCTTAAGCAAGCAAGCTACCTCTACTTTTCTAACATGGATACCAGCCTAAAGCCGCACGGGTAGTTGGCTTGCAGAGTGTCAAGGTTGGCCCTGTTGCTGTTTGGTTCTAAACAGCAACAAGATATGTTTTAGTTTGCAACAGAAAGCATAAAAAGTGCTTAAGACAGGGTGTAGTTTTATAAAGAAGGTCACTTAAGGTTTTCTGAAAGGGCCAATGGGTTTACTCGAAGATCCCTGAAGGTTCTCAAGTAATGCGTACTGGTCAGGCGTATACAATATCTTCATGCTTTTATGCTCCATTCTTGATCTTTAAAAAGGTCAATGAAATGGCTTACAAGTTGTATTTACTTGATGGAGTTCGCGTACATCCAACCTTTCATGTCAGCAGACTGAAAGAGAAGTCGGGTGCAGGAGATAATTTAGTCTCTGAGTATGGACTTGTACAACTCGAGGATCTGATCACTTAGATGCCACATGAACTAGAATATATTGCCACACCAAGAAAGGAACCGTGAGCTGCAAAAGACTCAATAAGTTTCTGCGCAAAATTACCAAGAAAAGGGCTGCCAGGCTCAAGAGAGAGCCTACCCTCCAATCCAAGTGCAGAAGGAGAAGCTTGGAGCAGCCAAGGGCCCCCAGGCCACCTAAAAAAGAGCCACCACCTGCAATGCGACCTCTGGGAAGGTGTGAGCAGGCTCGTGAGTAAACCCACGGGATCCCAGCGCCAAAGTGCCTTCAAATGAATTGCGAATTACAGGGGGGAACTCCACAGGCCAGCGCAGGCTGGCTAAGGAGTTGACAGGGAGCCTTGAAGGCATGTGAGTGCCTTTGGCACCTCATCCCAGCCACATGGGCTGCGACAGCTGCATTTGGCGAGGTATAGGTGGAGGAGAGGAGCTGGAGAAGGGCGAGAGGAGGGGTCAGGGGTGGAAGGAGAGGTGAGAAGCGCGGGAGGAGCTATGGTGGTGGAGAGCTGAGGCCGGGGGGGGGGCAGAGATGGGAGCAGGAGCGGCAGTTTTATTCTCTCTCCGGGCTTCCCATAGGCCACCATTTTTACTTTCTCACTATCCATTTGCAAGTATACTTCAGTTCCTTCAGCTTGTTGTTTGCTTCCTTGCATTAGGATTAATCTTTTTGGGGAGTGACTTGAAGCATTTTGTTTCATTTTCAAGAAGCCTACATGCATGCATAACATGCAAGAACATACTTACCTACCTATGGTATGCTTAGAGGGATGTCCATATTTACATACCTACCTAACTTTTGTCCATGAACTTGCGCATGCCTATGCATAAGTATTAAGTACACATTTATTTATATATACACAATCACACATGCACACACAGATGCATACATGCATGCATACATACATACATACATACATACATATACGTTACCTACCTATGTACCATAGTTGCCTTATGTTTTGAAACATGACATTTGGAAATGATTTCAAATGTTTGGAATTTTTTTGAAACATGTATCCTTTCAAAGTTTTCTCTAGGCTGGTATGCATAAAAAATTATATGCCCACTCAAAACATACATATGCCTGGGTCATGCACTAGTGGTTTTTTTTTTTTTTTTTGGCAAAGAAAGGAACCTCGTATTAATGCTTGAAAGACTTCATACAAAATAGCAGCCCCGAAGGTGCTGAGTATGGAAAAAACTGGAAGGCTGAAAGAAGAAAAAACCAGCATGTTCTAAAGAAATCCAGCTCACTGCCTAGGGGATCTTCAGTACAAGGGCTAACAGCCAGGTGGGGGGACTATTCAACCAGCGAATCCCTCGTAGAGTGAAAATGTAGAAAACTCCTGCAGGTCAAGCCTTGCAGAAACGAGTGCGCCTCGCGGCAGTTGCCCTAGAGCCCGGGGTCCCACGCTCCCAGGTGGAGCGCAAGGTGTAGATGATATCTTGCTAGATGGCGACCAAGGTAGCAGAGGGTGGAAACAGATGCTCATCCATCATGAGACTACAGTGAGCAATCCAGATGTTCCATGCTGTGATATTGGCTACTACCTCCCACACACTATCCTCCCGAGGAGAGTGAGGATCGGGGTTATCAAGAGGGACAGCCTCATGGAGCTCTATGCTCTGAATGCTCAAACCCTGTATCCGGTAAGTTTAAGAGACCTCATCAATTTGGAATGCGTGTCCTCCCTGAGTCAACCAAACCACCGTCCCCCAAGTGTAGTCCCTCTGAAGGCTCTGCATGATATGGGTCATGATCCTGAGGGCTCCCATGCAGATCCTCACTGCGTTGCGACAGCTCCAGAGATAGTGCGGGATCGTCTCGAGAAATCCAGCAGAGCAGCAATGACATTGCCCCTCCATCCGCATCTACTTCAACCACGGACCTATGGACAACCCTTCGTGGGCGGCCAGCCAGAAGAAGTAGGAGATCTTCCTTGGCTGCAAATTGAACCATAGATGCGTCCAAAATTTGGAACATCTTGAGGCACCCTCTGGGCTACTCCATGGTATCGGACGCTCACAAACTTACGGATATCCTTTCGTATGCCTAGCTAAAAGAAGAACCTCTCATAGCTTGGGTAGTAGAAAAAATACCCAAATGACTTGCATATGGAGGGGCGTGACATTCTTCCAAACCTTTTGTTTGCATGCTCTAGATCATACAAAGGTGATCATCTTTCATGAGGTACCCATCCCCAAGTGTGTACTCGATGGATGATTGTCCTTGTTGAATGTTCCCCATGATCTCTCCAAAGTCAGAAACTTGCAGATAAAAAAGATTTTTCATTTCCTTGAGGTCCCTATGATGGGCTATGGTGACATTGATCACAAGGTGCCTTCTAGATAAAGCATCCGCCGCTACTCTGTTTCGGCCTCCTGGAGTATGGACAATCTGAAAATGAAACATGGACAAGAAGTTTGCCCACCTCATCTGCTAGCTTAGTGCGCGTCAAGAAATACCTGAGGCTCCGATGGTCCATCTTGACAATGAAATCAGTTCCAAGAAGGTAATGCTTCCAAATAGTAAGGGCATGCATGAATTACAGCCAGCATTTCTTTCTCATAAATATCCATATACCTCTCAGCATCATGCAGTCTCTGACTCTCGTAGGCCACAACACGACCATCCTAGTGAAGAGCAACTCCCCCCCACACTCTTTGCATGCATCACAATCCGCATCAAAAGGGATTAGCTCAGTTGTTAACTTTTCTTTGAGAGTGTTGAAAGCTATTCTTTGCCGCTCTCCACACCCGAAGACTGCAAATTTCTTGGTCGAATCATGCAATGGGGCTGCTATATCAGCAAAGTATCTGATCAATCACCTATAATAGGAGCAAAGTACCAAAAAACTATGTACTTCATGTACTAAACTAAGTTCTGGCCATTTTTGTTTGATCCAGGGGCTACTGATAACTTTATATCAGAGGATCTAGCCCTGCGGCTGGGAATAAAGACAGAGGAGTTGGGCAGGGCTCTGGATGCCGACCAGATGTTCTGTGGGAACCCTGTGCCAGTCACTCCCTTGATAGGGAAGCTCCGTCTTCATGTACAGAGTTATGTGGATCAAGAAGACTTCTTCATTTCTCCACTGAAACATCATGATGTAGATAATAATCAGGAGAGAATTCCGAACACATCGATGCCAAAATTGTGCAAATTTGACAACATGGGATTGTCAGTCTGTTTGTGAGCTGACACGTGGTAACCGATGATTGAAACAGCTTTCCACGACAGAAATTTGTACGAAGGTGTGTGTTTGACACCACCGGCTATGAAAAGTGTGCATGAAGTGGGGCGTGGTACACGTGAGAGATCAAGTGCTGGCTGGTTAGGGACGTCATATAGTGTGCATACGTAGGAGTGCTAGGTTTTGGTGTCCGTGAGAGGGGATGGGGATCTCCGCTCAAGGAACCTCCGCCAGAAGTCTTTAGAGTTGTTACTTGCGCAACCCACAACTCCCTCTCACTTTCTTCCTTGCCGACGTCCGCATGCCCTTCGCACAGAACCTTGCCAACCAGTTTGGCATCCCGCACATCGCGTTCTGCTCCCAGTCCGCTGCAAGCTTTGTGTGCCACCTCACCGTGGGCCAAGGATATCACCCCGCAGGTCTTTATTAGATGCACAATGCTTAAACATATTTCGAAGAGCGAGCGAGACACGAATGAGAGAGAGAGAGAGAGAGAATACGCATGACTGTGCCTGCAGAAAATTTAGCTCTCATTGACTGCATTCCTGGCGTGCCTTCTCACAAACGCTCCGAGATGCATAGCCTTCTTACGCTAGACCCATCCGACTTCTACTTCGACTTCGTTGTCCGTCCCTTTCGACATGTCAGTAAGGCCGCTGCGATTGTTAATGTAGAGTTTATTATTCCGAAGTTCTAGGAACACTGTGGCAAGATTCCTCCTATGTTCTTCTTTAAAGCTGGAAAATATTAGAATATCATCAAAGAAAGTACTTGTAAAATGCTTGTAGGACCTGAAAATCCAATCCATCGTTCAATTGAATGTGGCTGGTGCATTTATCGACCCAAAAGGCATGACCAATAACTCATATAAGCCAAACCTTGTCCGAAAGGCTTTCTTGTGGATGTCTTGAGGATGGATCTTATTTGATGATATCCACTCTTCAACTCAATCCTGCTGAAAATTGTGGCCCCTTTCAACCTATCTAGAATGGCATCTATTCGAGGAACCGGGAACCTGCTCTTACGGGTCATCTTGTTGAGAGCTCTGTAGTCTACACATATTCGATATGACCCATCCACTGGGGAACAAAAAGGAGAAGAACTAGATCGGATGAGTCTTCCGGACAGCAAATCCGATACTTGTGTCATGATCTCCTTGCTCTGGGTTGCACTCACCCAATGGGGTGGACGATTTGGGGGCTCACTTCCTGGAATGAGCTCAATGGTGTGATCTTCGAGTCACTCGAGAGGTAGCTCCCATGGCAAAGAATCTCAAAAACAATTTTTGAAAGCATCTAGAAACTGAAATTTCTCTCTATCTTGAGAATCTAAATTCAGCTTATGATTTATCTCCTTTTCTCTAACAAAAATCATGTAAGCAGAAATACAACTTTTTAATACTTTTCCAGCAAATACACTTGATACAACTGGAATGGTCTCTCCCCTCCCTTTGGCAACAATCCGATGCTCCTTATCCCTATGCTTGAAAATTTGGCATTACAAGATGAACTTCTTTTCTATGGAACCAAGGCATTCCCAAAACTACATAGAATTGGCCCAAAGGTGACACAAAGAAAACTTTGTGATCCACATAATCTTGCATTTGGATCTTGATCTTGCCAATGAGTGTAGTCACTGATATTGGTTCTCCCTAAAAATCTATTGGGTATCAAGAGATTGCTCGAGTTCTTGTCTTGATCCCCAGCTGCAAGGTGAGATCATGTGAGATGAAGTTATTTGTTGCACGTGGATCAAATAAAATTGGCACATTCTGGTCTCTTACTTTTCCCGTTAAAGGCCAAGCTCTTTGGCCTGGGGTCAGCCACTCTTCCCAGAACATCGCGAACTCCAACGTCTTTGGCAGTTCTTTAGGCTCCCTCAGACCCGAAGGCTTTTGGGGCACTGGGCAGTCATATGCCCTTGTTTTCCACAATGGAAGCACTTCCGGAAGGTCTCGAGCTGTTCTGGAGTGAACCTTGATTTTCCTTTGAAGGGCTTTGTTGAACCCCTCGGCTTCTGGGGCTGAAACTTCTTTCAACTTTGTGTTGGTACCATATTGCTTCTAATGGAGTCACCATCCTTGCCTTTTAATGCTCGTACTATCCACAGCAAATCTTCTTTCATCTGCTCAACCAGTGAGGCTGAATGCATCAAGTCTCAATGTTTTGTCTTGGGTTCAACACTTGCTTGGCCACGGATACTAGGATGTAAGCCAGCCCTATACTTATGAAGCTTAGTCTTTTTGGGAGTGATCTAGAGATAAGTTGTCCAAAACTTTTGAGTATAAGCCTCGACAATGTTTGAAGCTATCACGCTTTTCCAAGCTATGTGGACATCATCGAAGAAATTTTTAGCCAATAATTGCTCATAGAGCTGTTTCTTGAAAACTTCCACTTCTCTGGTGCTTCATCTGCGACCAAAAGAGCTCCCCACCAAGCGTTGGCGTTGTTTGTAAGATGTAGACTAACAATCTTCAACTTTGACTTCTCTCGGTAGGGTCTTGTTTTGAAAGCTATATCAAACTAGGAGATAAATTACAAAGCTTTTTCACTAGCTCCATACTTTCCATCAAAAGTGGTGAACTAGCAACTTCTTTGAAGTCTTTGCTTCTAGATCTGGATCTTTTTTTTCTTCGATGACGGGAAGGTTCTTTAGATAAAGAAAGAGAAGAAGAAGAAGAAGAAGAAGAAGAAGAAGCTGCTGGTCGGGGCTGGCTTCTTACTCCGTTTCTATGGGACTTAGATCTTCTTTTCATGAATTGTGCCGGTAACGAGAAGATACTAGACTGGGGGAGTGGCGCTGGCTTACTTCCTTAGGCACCATCATTGGTTTAGACAAGTGTGGGCCCTCAAAAAGATGCTAAAATCATGGGATCTTCTTCAAGACTTCCAATTCTTGGATTTTGGTTTCCACAAAATCCTCATCAAGGTCATCGTGAAGTATCATAGGACGCTTTTGACTAGTGGGTAAATTGCCATGTCCAAAACCATGATGCGCAGGATGAAAGTTCAACCCAAATTGAATCAAGATTGGCAGACCCATAGCAGCCAATTGCAAGCCCCACTCCTCTTAAGGAAATATTAACGTGGTCCCAAACTATGTCACGGGCCACAAGGGAGGTTGGAGTCATCCTCTTCGCTTGAAAGAGCTGGCTGTAGAAAATTGTGGTCAGCTCTAGAATCTCACGTGGATCTGTGTGCGTAATGCCCTGCGGATCTCGTAAACGTTGCAACTGCGTGCCTGCTGATCGAGGTTCAGTGGTATGAAAGAACTGCTTCATCATCCTGTCCCCGTGCTGCACCCAACGGGCTTGGGTGGAGTGCTAGGAGAACTTAGCCCTCCGAACCTCCATGTCGTGGAGCTCAAGGCGCGCGCTCTCATATTTGTCATTAAGCAATTGGGGTCTTGGGTCCTGCTCCTTGAGCCTCTCAATGGAGGCGAGGTCTCATCGCAGTGCATGCTCGTGCTCCTGAAGAGCCCTCCTTTGTCTAAGTGCGTGAGACTGCAACTCCTCACTACTCCTATGAATCGCATCTGCCACCCACGAAGCCTTAGCCCTCATGCTAACTCTGACTGCTGCCAAATATCTGCCATAACCTGCTGAATCTCCTCATCCTGCAGGAGGTCCTTTGGAATGTAGACTCCTCATCGCTCCTCTTAATCGCATCTACCACTCACGAAGCCCAGCCCTCGTGAGGTGTTGACTTTGACTGCTGCCAAATCTCTGCCATAACCTGCTGAATCTCCTCATCTGTAGGAGGTCCTTTGGAATGCAGATGCCCTTTTGGAAAAGACTCTGACGGGGCTGCTCTAGGTAGAGGACTGCTGGAGAGTGGTGTGACATCATAGTGTTTGCTAGAATCCTTGTAGAGCCGCCTTTGTGGAGTGCCCAGTCCCCAACGTAGAAGCAATCCAGTCTCTCAAGCAGTCCATCATGTCTCCTCTGGCCGAATGAGAAACGGAGGTTGAAGGTATCCTACTGAACTCTGGCTCTCTCCACGGGTCTCTACCATTGATCGTGAAGATGAATTGCTTCCACGTTTTCCTCTCTGAAGCTAGCATCTCGGAGAAGGAGGCACCCCCCTGCTTGTCCTCCCCGAACTCCACGTTGTTGAAGTCTCCTCCAACGATCCAGGAGTCGACATTTGGCAAACACTCCGTCAGTCTCCTCCAAAAGGCCGGACGGTGCTGTCTGCATGCCAGGGCATACATGTTCAAGATCTTGATCCTGAACTCTCCCATGCTGACTTCCATCCAAACTGCCAGCCCTGCGATAAGCTCACCCTGATCGTAGACCTTTGGGGCCATTGCCTAGGAGACCGAGATGCAGACGTCTTCACTCCATCCCACGGTAGGAGACCACACTTGTAGGCCTATCTCGGGAAGAGATGGTATCTGATGTTGAGAACATGTGGTCTTGTATCAAAAGGAAGTCCATTGCTCACCCTACCACTGCCCTCTGCAACTCTTGCCAAAGGATTAGGTACTACGGCTAACTACGTGCATGGTCATGGAGCCCGTGTACGTTCCAACTCATTATGGTCCAACTCATGAGGACGGGGAAACAGGAAACAAGGCTCGTCTGTGTGAGTGGTGCCTATTCCCTAAAAACTGCCTTTTGTGACTTTAAGGGGGGTTTGGAGGGCGAGTAGTCCGTGTCCGTGCGACGGCATACCGGGGTGGACACCGGCTCTATGCCAATCTTTCACGCCCACTGCAACATGAAGGAGACGTCCACTCTGAACATCTTAGCACACTTCTGGAGCAATAATGTGTCGGATCAACCCTTGCCTCAGGCAGCAATCTGATAACCCCTACTGTCAAACCATAGATAAGCTTCTCCCGCATTAAGCTCAATTGGACGTTCACTTCAGCACCATGACGTGCCAAACATTAAGTCCTAGTGGACCCATCCACTCGTCCATCATGCGTGAGATCTGATCCCCCATCATAGCATCAAATACCCTTGGGGTCCATTTCTTCAACCTTGTGGAGGTGCACTGGAATCGCCAAACTAGATCGTGAGTGTCACCTCCAGTGGTAGAGGGTAGGAGTCCGGGGTCTCCAGGTAGTTCTAGGGCCCCAATCTCGAAAAGTCTCTTGGAAGAAGGCGCCTAGGCTGAAATTAGGGAGCTGCTGATCGGGAGGACGAGCCCCTTCCCTCTGAATCCCCTAAAAAAGGATGGTTGAGAAGGGAGGGGGACAGGTTGCTGGGATGCAGTCATGCCCTTTCCTACTAGCAAGGGAGCCGAGGCAGGACTGATAGGGTGGTGGTGGGAGGGCTGAAGAAGCTGCTATCGAGGGGGAGGCCCGGATGGAGGGAGGGGGGAGAGGCAAGAATTGGGGGTAGGGGGGCGGGTGGTGAGGATGACCATTGCAGGAGTGGCGAGGGGCGGAGGAGGGGGAGGGGGTAGCTCGGGATGAGGGGGAGGGGGGCAGGAGGGAATAGTGGCAGTCTGAGGCCCTCCCTGCTGATCAAGAACACGTGAGCTCTGGGTCCCCTTCTCCTCGGCCGCTGCCCGGCTACCCTTTGCAGCTTCTACCATCGCAATGTTAGGAGTTCCTGAGGCACGTTGCTGACGCAAGGGTTATTGTGGTTATTGTACCTCCACTATTGGAGGATCCCCTTGCTGCTCCGTGGTCCCTCTACTGCTGGGGGGGACGGGGCTCCAACCAGAGCATGCTACTGCTGTTCCTCTGTGGGTGGCCCCTCTCTTTTCTTGCGTCTAGCTCGTTGTTTGCGCTTTCGCCTCAACCACCAATCTAAACCTGGGGACCCTGTCGTTTGCTACCACTGAGGTTGTTGAATCTGGCGGGGACTTCAGCACCATGCGAAACGCTCTACCAATGGAGGGAAGGATGGCTCTGTATTCCTTTGGAAGCCTCGGGAAGCGGAGCATCACCAAGAATCGGGGAACGTGGTGTGTCATGTCCATGTCTCCACTGTGAAGCCATGGTACCAAGGGAAAAGTTACACCAAATGCGGGTCAAGGAGGATGGGGTTCTGCTCCACAAGTCTCAAGGCGGTAGCAGGAGAGCTCAACTGGTTGAGGAAGACGCCTCTTTCGTGTCAAGATCGCCTCTATCTAGTCTCTCACTTGTCTCCTTGTGGGAGTGAGGCCACTATTCTACCCATAACTGCCTTGTCCTGAAGTGATTAGACTGCATGCTGCACCTGTTGCTTGTCTGCTGGAGAATAAAGGTGTAAGGAGTTAAAATTTGAAGCGTGAAATATACTATATGGCATAGATATGTCATATAAGTTTTTAACAGAAAATTGGCCTTTCTTGCATAAAAGTGTGGTGTCTATTCCCAAACGTTTGGGAACATCTCAAAGAATAGAAAAACACATTTCATCGCAACTATGGCTCTGTATGTAGTATTTTGCATATTTGCATGCACACACGACTGTTTACCTACCTACATACATATGCACATATGACTGTTTACCTACCTACATACATATGCACATGCTTGTAAACATACCTGCGTGAGTACATACATATTCACATATGAATCTGCTCGCATAACACTACAATCAATCAAATCCATGCTTTGCATTTGTTTGTGTGTTTTATATTTGTTCTGATTGTAGATCTTATGAAGCACTGAATGTACTTGAAGGATTTTAGAATAAATGTAAATTCACAGGGATCCTGCTACTTCGTTATTATTGAGACAAAAAATACTGCATTTTTAGCAGTTATGTATCTGATTTTGCTCCTTTTTTGTGGATCCTTCAAAGGTTTCCTCCTTTGCCTTTACCCCCTATGTTGTGTGTATTCAAGTCTTACAAAGATATATAATGGAGGCTGAACTGCATTTTTTATTGTTTAATTGGGCCAGCTGAAATGCTTTGATAGGAAATCCCAATGGTGTAGGTTCAACTGTCCACTTGACTGCCACAACCTTGCCTTCTGGATTGAATTTCTTAAAATATTGTGCCTTGATGTTGCTTTGCTTCAAATATTTTCCTCTATTGGAAACATGTCACTGCAAATTGTGGTATATAGGCATCAACTTTTTAACCGTTAGTAAAAGTGATTTGTTTTCTGGAGACTGGTTGAAGGGTTGCCCATCCTAGCGGGCCTCTTGCCACCAACAAGGCAGCTGCCTTGGCCAAGTTTTTACAAAGAAAGCTTGACAAATCATCTGGCCCTGCAAACTTGGATCCTATTCTTGTGGAGGCAGCAGTGGAGAATTGCAAAGCTACATTGCGTGGTACTATTCTGTCTTAAAAACATTCCTGTTTTTTTAGAGTACGAACGATATTGTAAATTTATGGTTTTTTAAAACTACATACTCCTTGGTGAATTATAAGGACAACTTTTAATATGGAACTCCTGTAGCTTGCAGCATGCACTAGATCACTGGTTTTTGGCCCAAAGCGATCTTTTATGTTTTTAAGCTGATCTAGAAAAGGAATTTTCAGGGCTCTCTTCAAATGCTTTGAAAGTGCGGCATGTGGAGACCTTTTCAGATTCCAATGAGGTACTTGGTTGTTTTCATGATTTCTGCTATTGATTGGGGGTGGCAGTGCTGGAAGCATGAGATTTAGGAGGGATGGATACAGATGCACCTTAATGCATAAATGTCTGTTGATGATGATGCTAGTTTGCATCAATCATCCAAAGATTAAATGCATGACGCTGCTCTTTTTGAAGGCCATAGTTTTGAGAATGGAGTTGCTATCATCATAATCAGGTTGGTAGCTCTTGAAGTTAATGCTAGCCTCACACGTGTATTCAACAGGGAAAGCTTGAATGATAAGACTTGCCTTACATCATATCCTCTATTTGTTCTCAAACTTCAATCCAACTCCTTCTGTTGCCAGGTTTCTTGCAGGATTATAATCAGACCTGTGCCTTGTATGACATGGGACTACAGGATAAATGTTGTACATAAACATTTTTCCTTTTCTGTGCGCACGTCCTTAGTAAGACCCTGGGTGAATCAATTGTTACAATCTGGACTTTGGTAAATCAATAGCATTAATCAACTACCCTGTTTTGTGTGCGTCACTTTGACTTCAGGTATTTTCTATTTTTGAATGTTTTTGCTCACTTTGACACTTGTTGATATTGATAAAAACTGGCAAGAGGATTCCTATCACATCCTCTTGTTGGATCATAAGAGAGGCAAAAACATCAACAAGCGTTTTGACTGGAATGGTTTGGCCTATCATCCTCAGAAGGCAGCAACGTTAAGCAATGAATGACTGCAATCCTGCTGGATCCTTGGAACTGTTGGCTGGCATGGGATTCCCATTCTCTCTTTCCATGTGGCATGCGATTTTGTCTCAGTATTTGGAATGCTAGACAATGCTCTGTCCAGAGAGCCAAGTTAGTCAACTTGTATTGTGATGATAACACTTGGAGTTATGTGACTTGCCTCTTGGCAAGCATGCTATTGGAACTAAGTGGGTTTATAAAATTAAACGGAAAGCTGATGGCTCAGTGGACCGTTACAAGGCCCGTCTTGTTGCTAAGGGATATGCTCAGCAGCAAGGCATTGACTTTGAGGACTTCCAGGGTCATAACTATTCGCATTGTTATTGCCTTTGCTGCCCACTTTCATTGGGAGGTATATCAGCTTGATATAAAGGCAGCTTTTCCTTCATATGGATTGAAGCAGGCACCTCGGGCTTGGTATTCCAGGATACATACTCATTTGCTCACACTTGGCTTTCAGAAAAGTCCCATAGAGGCTACTCTTTACATCCGCAAGAGTAGGACAGATTTTCTGATTTTAGTGCTCTATGTGGATGACATGCTTGTGACTGGGACACATGCTGAGCAAATTGCAGCTTTTAAGCTTGACTTGTAGAAGATATTTGCTATGTCTAATCTTGGTCTTTTGCATTACTATATGTGGCATCCAATTTGCTAGCAGTGAGGGGGGCATTTTGATGTCACAATCCAAGTATATTGGACAGCTTTTGCAGCGTTTCCAGTTTGAGGATTGCAAGCCGTATCCACACATTAGAGCCTAGTTTTCACTTCTCTTTTGAGGATGGTAGCGGTGCATGTGATGCCACTCTCTATCCAGCAGGCAGTTGGTTGTTTGATTTACTTATGCCATACGAGACCTGTTACAGTATGCTGTCTCACAATTGAGTAGATATATGCACAGCCCCTCTACGCACCATTGGCATACTGTGAAGTGTGTCTTTAGGTATCTCCAAGGCACTTAGGATTTGGGCCTTCTTTATGAGGCTGATTCTTTACTTGTTATACATGGATTCACTGATAGTGATTGGGCTTGCTGTTTGGACACCCATGTGTCACATAGTGGCAACTGTTTCATGCTTGGTACTTTATGCATTTCTTGGTTCAGCAAGAAGCAGAGTACATTTGCTACTAGTAGTTGTGAAGTTGAGTATAGAGTAGCTTTTACAGCTGTAGTGGAGTGTGTTTGGCTTTGGAAGTTACTTGCAGATCTTTATGCATGTCAGATTGCTCCTACTGTTATCTTCATTGATAGTCAGAGTGCTTTGGCTGTTGCACGGAATCTTGTTTTCCATGCTCGTACAAAGCATATTGAGGTTCACTATTACTATGTCAGAGAGAGATTATTAGCAGGTGATATTCAATTGTCTTATGTTCCCACTGAAGACAACTTGGCAATCTTTTTATGAAGGAAGCTTTTCGGCAAGCTTTAAACTCAGTACCTTTTGTGACTTGATCTGTTGTACTGTGTACAGTCATAGGTTGCTATATCCCTTGGTTTTCTGGAGACGATCTTGCACTACCTCTGGAGCTGTCGTATCGTAGCAAGGATCTGGATTGTTGGAGCCCTCAGGATCATGACCTGTATGCAGAGTCTTTAGAGAGACTACACTTTGGGGATGGTAGCCTGGTTGACTGAGGGAGGACACATGTTTAAGATTGATGAGATCTTCCTAGCTTACCGGATATAGGATCAGAGCATTCAGAGGATTGAGCTCCATGAGGCGGTCCCTCGTGATAGCTCGGTTTCTTCTCCTCTTTCGGAGGACAGCGTATGGGAGGTAGTAGCCAGTATCATTGCGTGGAACATTTGGGTTGCTTGCTGCAGTTTGGTGATCGGTGAGCATCCGGTTGCACCCTCGATTACCTTGGTCGCCATCGGGCAGGATATCATCTACATCCTCCGCTCCACCTGGGAACGTGGGACCCCAAGCTCTAGGGCGACTGTCGCGAGGTGTGCTCGTTTCTGCAAGGCTTGGCCTGTAGGAGGTTTTTGCATTTTCACTCCGCGAGGGATTCGTTGGTTGTATAGCCCCCCCACCTGGCTGTTAGCCCCAGTACCAGAGATCCCCTAGGCAGTGAGTTGGGTTTCTCTGGAACAGGCCGGTTTTTTCTCCTCTCACCTTCATTTTTGAGCTTCCATTGTTTGCTCTAGCTTATAGGGGAGAAGCTATTGTTTCTTATGTCTTGTCAAGTGTCGATAGTCTCTGTATGTCTGTCCCTCATCGGGGTGCCTTTGCTTGGTCTTGGAGTGCTAGCATTGCTGGAGGTTCTTGAACTCATAATCATATTATCTATTTCTGAAAGATCCCTTGATTGGTTTCTCCATCAATTTGACTTTGTAAGGAGATGAGTGTTGTGCATCTATATGGATAGAATAAGTGAGGAGTTAAGTGTTGGCCTCATTTATGAGCTGTTTATGTGTCCTCTAGAGAAGTGGTCATGTCGTTACCGTGTATATGATGTAGAGAAAGGTCAAAGTCATATTGGAAGTATGTAGAGGAAGTAAGTAAAGGGAGTGGTAGGATCGGCTAGGGTTGGCTCTTTGCGCATGCTTACGGTGCACACGTCTAACAAATATTGCCTATACTATTTGACATGTGGAAGATATATGATGTCTGCAAAAGGACGAAAGGGCCTATGAGACCAAAATTTTGAGCTACATTACGAGAATTTTTGGTAGAAGTAGAGGTGTCTAGCACCCTGAAGAATATGCTGTATATTATAATCAATGGTGAAAACAAAATTCACTGTGAATGTGTATGGAGATCCATTGTATATGAGCCATGAGTGAGTTGAGCATACATGCTTAATCAGGGTCCCGCAGAAGTAATGGAGTCTCTAACATGTCAGAGATTTGTTGATGCGGTCCCTTGCTCCGTTGTGTGGGCAAACATGAGGTAGCTTGACTTCGTGATATTGCATTGTGGGGCCTTGAATCTCATAGCACCTGGGCTATCTCATCATTACATGCTCCTGTGTTTCCACCTCATACATGTTGCATAGAGTTCATACGATCAAGTGTTGGTGGTGTTGTTTGGCCACAACCTCATGTCCAAAGTTGGTCCATGGCTCTCTTACTCAAAGTGAGATGTGAATGTTTATGTACCCTAGTGTTTGAATGAAGCCATCTTGGATACATTCTCAAAATAGTAAGCAAGAGAGCTGATCAAATTATGGCTACATGGGTGCAACATATTTTTTGTGGCTAACCAAAATTGCACCTTTTCCTTGCACTACTAGGTCAGCTAGCATGATAGAGCCACGTGCATATTTCATCATGTTGCCTAACGCTTAGGAGATGCTAAAAGCATTGGAGGAATTCGGCATCTCCACTCTAGAGACGAATTCTCATCGTCTTTGCTAGTGGTTGGATGTAAATCTTTTCATTGGTTGACATACTATCCCAAATTACTTTGGAGGGTATGCTGAAAGAACTACAAATTTTCTTGAGGCGCTTGTCTGTTAGTACCAAGGAAAATATGTCTCTACTTGGTCTAACCCTTGAAATTATAGAACGGGCTATAGATCTCTTTTGAGTCAAATTATGTTTGCGGCATGTAGTTCCTTGAGAGTAGATTAGAATAAACATAGATCCCTATAGGAAGCCTTGGAGGCTTTGTCTTGAAAGTTGCAGTTCTTTAAGTAGTCAAAAGATCTCTTATGGCACACTACCATTTAGTATGTCTCAACTTTTTAAGGTGTTTTTGAGAATGGATGAGCCTACTAAAAGTCCTTTGGTTGTATCAGTGTCTGATTGGCTGTTTGAAAGCTATATCATTTCCCTTGGTCAAAATTTTGCAAGGAAAAGGTGTCTGTTTTGAGTGCTTGGGAGAGGTTTGTTGAGAAGGTATGTTTGTCTCATGTCATGACCATGTTGACTTTTCTATGAACATAAGTATGCGGTGTCCCAAACGATTCATAGAAGTGTGTAAATATTGTCATGAATGATTCAAGTTGCTTAACTAAGATTACAAAATTCTCTCATGAAGCATCAACATTTGCAACTCATTATTGTGCTAGTTTTTTCTTTATTATCTTTGAATCATGCTTATCTGTTGCTATATTGGGATCTTATTTTGAGGATTGCATTTTCTCTTTAGTTAATGATAGTCCATCCCAATAATCTTAAGCATTTGGTTGTATGAAATTCTTTTCTGACAAAGTTTGATGTTATGTAAAGATTGTATTGCCTTGAGTCCGCTTCATTTCATCTCAAGGATTGACGTGGGGTTTTCACTTTGACTCTTTTTGTAGATGAAGTCTTTTGAAGATTTCTATGTGTATGCATTTGTAATCTCTTGCCAATTTTTTTTTAGGAGACTGAAGCTAGGGGGCTCAATGAAGTAAAAGTTGTGGAGACAACAAAGAAAAAGAAGAAAAAGAAAAAGAGGAAAAATGTATGCCCATTGTTGCAATCACGTAATGATGGTGGATCTTCCCACAAAGGCCTGCTGAAAAGGAAGGAACAATAGTGGGTGAGCTGTATCCGTCATTACATTGGTCCACCTTCTCTTCATGAGATACATTGGTTAATGCGAGCACACATCTCTCTCTCTCACTCTCTGTCTCTCTCTCTCTCTCTCTTGGGTGAGTACATCTTTTTATCATGGCTCCTTTCTCCATTTTATGTAAACATTTGAGTTTTCATCGGAATTGTGGCTAGCTCTGTCGCCTATTATGACAAAGTATGTATGCTCTTGATTTGCAAAGCTTTATGAAATTTAGCATGTAGCACAACTTTGCAGCATGTATGTGAATATGTGGATGCATGTATCTTTTTCGCTGGAATCTTCTTCTTCTTCATGGGTTCTGTCTTGTTTCTTTTTGACTCGCTTCTTAAATCATGTTCGAGGCCCTTTATTATCAAAGGTGATGCCAACTGGCTTCCTATATGTTTAGGGGACATGATGAAATTACATTAGACTAAAACAGGGCTTAACAAGCTCCGTGCAAATGTCAAGGGTCATGAACACAACATAGATTAGTGATAGATCCATCCATGGCTGTATTCAACCTCAACTTTGGATTACGAAAGTGGGAACCTAAGCAGTGCTACCAATTGTTATGAGTGTTTCCTTTGGCAAGCACTTCTAGTTGTTTGGTTTTTCTTCTTGAAAGGCAAGGATATGATCTTTTTAATTGGGTTCATTATTGGGCATTATGGACCTTATGGAAAGTCCGTAACCATGGGGTCTTTATGGAAATCTCTCTCTGGCTAAGTATCAGTCCTTTCGGGCATTTTAGGGCAATCATTTTATGATTCTGCAGGATTTGGATTACCTTGCCTTCTTGTCATATAATGATATTCTTTGATGTTTAGAGATGGCGGTCTCCCCCCTCCTCCACAAAAAAGTGTGCGTGTTTGTGCTACAGGGAAAAGCCTAAGAAGGAAAACTATCCCTAACCCTCCTAGCTAACTAATACATTTGCCACTAAAAACACCCTCCAAAAAATGTGTTTTTAAAACCGAAACGTTTGTCAAGATTTGGAAAAATAAAAAAAAGTGTTTCATTGCAACTATGATCACTTGCCCACCTGCTTTAACCTTTGCTTGATAATTCGTAAGTAAGCTCATTCATCTTCCTTGAATGTGACATCTCAACGAGACTTGTTTGCCTGGCATGTGTATGTTGCTTGTACTTTGGCTAGCCGGTCTTTGACTAACTCTGTAATCTCGGCCATGGTTTTGGTCGGCTTATTGGCTTCGAGAGATGGAGGAATCATCATGGTGAGGAGTGATGAAAACCTCTTCCGGAAAGCTACTTGAATTGTTTGTTGAGTGCCCTATAGTCAACACATAATCCTGTTGACTTATCCTTTTTCTGTTCAAAAAGTATGGGAGCCGCAAATGGTGTTGAAGACGGTATGGTGAACCCTGTATGCAGTAACTGAGACAACTGTTGTTCTAACTCCCCTTCCATAGACTTGGAAAGTCGATATGGAAACTTACTTGGAGGTGTGGGCATGTGCAGCCAATGGGATGGATGCCTACGTGCCAGTGTTGGTTGTGATTTGACCACCTACTATTCTAGAATGTGCTTCTTTGAATACATCTAGGAACACATCCTCTCGGACACACACATCGATGCATAATACCATCCTTTGCCATTTCGTATAGATGTCCGGCCATCAATTGGTATGGGGCTGCATCTTCGATAATTTTTCCTACCTTTTTCTTGTTAAGGGCTTTATCTTTTGGAAACCCATTGGCCAAGAAATGACCAATTTCCTCTACCCGTTTGGGTATTAAATCAATAAGGAATAACGGGGCATCAAGAAGATCATTGTAAATGCTAATTGGTGGCTATCTGTCGGAAATCTGAGACATCCAATTTGCCAAGAAGTGGGTCTTGCCCTTTTGCATCCCTTCAGCCCACAGCAGCAGGATAGTCAACATAGATGATGTAGGCTTGTATGGCAGTTGGCATCGGCGACACAGGCTAGATTTGCACAGAACAAGTTGGCAATACAATCAAGCAGTCTATACAACGCTGCCACGTGGATGCATAGCAAGTGGGAGTACAATAGGTGCTCAACTGCCGCGTGGCAAGGTTGTTATGTCCACATTTGGATATATCGAGCTAGTGTTATGGAGGCCACATTAATCTATGGTCTCATATTCTAACCTTGGGATAGTTGGGACATGTGGTACCCTTGGTACACTAAGAGTAGTTCTAGACTTAAGACACCTATGACACCCCTACATTGTATAAGTTCGCGTTCTTTTTGATGACGGAAGTACTCACAATTTTGTTGACGCTTCTATTGTACATAAGCTTAGCATTCCAACAATTCCGAGTAACCACCACTACGTGGTTCATCTCGCACATGGAGCTCAGAATCTTGGGAAGAGATGGATCCTGATCTTTGAGTGGAAAATTCAGGACGGACTTAGAGGAGCTGTCGTTCCATGTTATTAGATTAGATAGGGTAGATATTTTGATTGGGATGGAGTGGTTTTTTGCTCAAGAGCCCTTTTGTAATTATTGGATGTAGGAATCATGTAATTCAATTTAAGGAAAAGTTAATTACCCTTCATGGAGATCTTCCTGGACCTAGATGGAGCTGAGAATCTGCGAGGAGCTGAGTGGAAGTTGAAAGATGAGAGCTGAGAGATGAACTGAAAAGAGTTGCTGAAAGAACTGCTCAAACTTCAACCCCCCTTGCTTTCCAAACTTGAACTTTGTGCAGCGTGGAACCCTGTTTGAAATCGTGATTTGTTATGGCTGTTTCTTTGGCTGCAGGTCTTTGGAGTAGAAGGGGCACGGCACAAGGCTAGAGCAAGGGCTGAAGGCTGGCAATTGAATGGAGCTGAAGGGGGGCCAAAGCCACCTTATATAGGGCTCTAGCCAGCCCGACTTGGCCAGCCAAATGGCGGACCTGCCAGGTCGGTTGACTGGCTGGTAGGGCCAGCAAAGGCCAGCCCTAATGGTTGACCTAGAGGGTGTTAAATTACACGGCGCAGTGGAACAAAAACTGAACAAAGAATAGAGAGTACACAGCAAATTGGAGATGATCAAAAGTTTCCTTCAATACTGATGTCATACAGATGATGGCTCTGTCCACCCGTGCGCTCCCACAGGGGAGCTTAGATGGTGATCTAGACAGATACTAGGTGAAAAGCTACTAGCTGGAAGATCTGATCTGGTGCAATGGACTGGGGAGGTTGCCTCTTTATAGCTATGAGGACGGTAGTCAAATCAACGTAGTTGGTGGAACCGACTAGTCAACCTAGTCGGTGAAGCCGACTGGTCAACCTAGTCGATGGAACCGACTAGTTGTCCAAGGAATATTCAAGGAATATTTCCTATACCGTTGCCTCGGGGACACCCGTCCTTGAACCCCTACCAAGGGGGCCGCTGGTCCCCTTGGGACCCCTCAACTGGGGGCCAGTTGGCGCCCGGGCCCCAGCAAGAATAAGGGGCTCCCACACAATCACCTTTCTACCATCAACGGTCTCATTGATAGACCTCATCTGACATGCAAGTCAGGATCCATCCAGTGTCCCGGGCTCACACATGGCTTCTCCTCATATGGGAGCCTTAGAACTTGAGCACCTTGGACCACTGGTGGTTACCAGGAGGGTGGGGCATTGAGCATATCTAATGGAGGCTGAGGCTTCCTATAAATGGCGCCTCTACCCGCCTCTTCTGCACTCAATCGTGTTGCCCTTAGGGGCTCCTAACATGGGATAGCGCCTACCCTAACTAAGAAGGACACGCACTAGCCTACTTTGAGTTCTCCAGTGGGTACCAGTGAACAAGGACTGAATTGAGGCTACATAGCCAGTGCCTGAGGGTCTGTGGACTAGGTCTCACAAAGGGGTCACGGCATATGACAAAATCACCTATAAAGGGATCTACTAAGCACTTGATGATGATGCTGGTATGTGACAATGCACCCAAGTGCAGGGGTGCATGTGACATCCACCATTTATACGCTTTGTTTCCAAGGGAAAGGCTGGTTTCGACGACTTGATTTTCAAAAGGGGTATGCTTGAGTCGATGGAAGTCTTTCCGCTTTTGCAAGAACGTGTTTATAGCATCCTTGTTTCTTTCTTGTGCTTCCCCGTTGTATATTGTTGGCTTTAGATCCTTTAAAATATTCGAGGATTCTCTAAGGTGAGAGGTTGTCACTGGGATGTAAACTTCTAAGCTTTAGGAATTTACGGTGATTGCCCTAGCCTCAAACTGATTAAAACTGTTCAAAGGACACTCCAATGCAATTAATTCCATGGCCCAAGGCAAGGATCTGAAGGTTAGAGAGGGGTAAAATCCCCTTTGGCTAGATTGGGCTTGGAGGCCACATGTGGCACAGGTGACTTGCAGGGCAAGTAAAGGCAGCTATTCCAGGATCAGGTTGAGTGGGGACCAAGCCAATTGACGTCCAGCTTTCCCAGAGTAGAAGGCCTAACCAGATAATCTCTGTTTTGCTGCATGTTTGCTATCCACGCCTTCCCAAAGCTCTAGATTTGAATCGCGCCTTTCCCAGAACTTTCCAGGCTAGGCGCCTACCAAATTCGTCCCTCTCCAAGGCTCAAGCTGTTTGGAGCTCCCAAGAAATTTGTTTTTGCTTCCAGGAGGAAGAATTTTCCGAGTTGCACCTGGCAGAGGCCTTCCAGGGCTGCCAGATCTGATTTCACTGTTTCGAGGTCCACTTCATGGTCTCTGACTGAGCATTGTTAGACTTCGCACTTGTTTGAGCTGCTCCGGGCTCTCAGAACTAGATGAAATCAGTGTTCCAGCCTTCCAGGGTGCCAGACTACTACCAAATTCAAATCGTCTTTTAGGATTGGACTGCCAGGGCCCTAAGGGGTACCATAAGGACATCATTTTTTGCTGTTTTTCACCTCTTCCAGGGCTGTTGCTGCTGATTTCGACTGCCAAGCTGCTTGGGAATTGCTCCAAATCAATTTTCCTTTTGCATGCTGCTGCTCCAAGGTTTCTAGGGCCCTCGGATCAGTTGTCTCAGAACCTTTAGAGTCTCTTGCCTTGCTACTGCAGACCTTTCTGTAAGCCAGGAACAGCTAGGGTTGGCTGTTTTGCTGGCCGTTGTCCTGCCAGGACAGACTTGGCTGATTTTCTCTCCTACCAGGACTCCTTTGGAGCTGCCAGCTCATTAGCTAGATATGGAAGAAAGGTCGCTATGGAATGTTGCGCTTGACTGGGATGCCTTTTTGAAACTGGAACTGTTTGCATAGTAGGACGGAAGTGCCTGCGAATAGATTACTCAGTTGGCTGTTTTTGGTCAGATGCATGGGAGTGCTTTTATTGTATTTTTGATGCCTTCTGAATAAAAGATAAAGAAATACAGAAAGGGGCGCTAAATTTAAGGCCAGTATGGTGTCTGGTGCGGACAAGGGCAATCTAGCTCCTCAATATTGGCTTTGGAATTGTGTTGTGTGTCGTGGATATTTTCTGTGTCGTGGATATTTTCTAAGTGGCTGAAAGTTAAGTATTTGCTGGTTGTTATTTGTTCACTGCCCTTTGGATTTCCCGAAGGCCGGTTTCAGTGGTTCCATTGCCGGGATATCACCATCTTCTTCAAGGGGGTGAGCTCGTGGTTTTGTTTGGGCTAGAACAGCAAATGCTAGTTGCCGCAATTAATTTAGAGCCTAGAGAATTTCATAGACATGACACATAGCAGTGATCAGGAGGCCGACTCTGAGTCTTTTCAATACAAGCCATGGTCGAAAGAAGAAGAAGAGCGCAATGATGAGAAACAGTATGCTCCAGAGCATGCCACTGAGAAGCGGATGAAGTTGAACATGAAAATGCTGATGCATAGTGCAGGGTATAGTTGCAAGGAATTGTGCAAGCTTTTGCACAGTTGATGCAAGATCCACGTTTTGTAGAGTTTATGAACGCCCCTTTAAAGGCCAAAAAGAAAAAGAAATGGTAGCAGCTTGGCATGAAGCTTTGCATTTGGTACTCGTGGGAATTCCCAAAATTTTTCATTTTCCAATTCGAGACAACAGACTTTCCCTCAATCTTCTATGCATTTAGGCTATTTTGGGGAGGTTCAATATTCCAGGCTATGGTCAGACGGCATGAGCTAGGCATGGGAATACTTGGAATTTTTCTTGTTGGATTTCAGCCTGGCATTAGGGCTATTAGGGTCAAATGGTTGGAGGAATGACGAATATGATGTATGATAGCATTCGCACGCAGCCAGAGATGTAGACTGCTAGATGGGAAGATTTTCTGGTATGCCTGGAATGAATGCAATGAAATCAGGAATGGTCAATCCTGCCACCATGAGCAATGGAAAATGTGCACCTAATATGGGTAATGTTATGCAGTCTCCGTATTTACAGCCACCTGCCTATGACAATCTTGCACTCAGGGGGAAGTAGAAGGATTATAAAGAGGGTGGTGCAGCTGTGAAATTCGACACCTTTAATGGAAGTCAAGATGGGCTGAAGCGGTCACGTTTATATGGCAGTTTGATGCAGCCTACTCAGGTGGGAATTTCACTGAGTTGTCAAAAGTTAGAAAAGCAGCCACTTTTGTAGGCTCAAGGAAGCGAAAGGATGCAAAGAGTGGAGCAAGGAAGCCTTCACATAAACTATGAAAGAATGAAAGTACAAAGTACAATAAAAGGGAACCCGAGGGCAGAGTGTCCTAGTGGTACCACTAGTACTAGGTGTCATAAGACACTAAAAGTACTAGGTGACCTAAGTGCCAATAACTAAAGCTACATGGCACATACTAGGGCCCAGAGGGCATCAATACGATCGGGAGATAATGGCCTACAAACCCGCCTCCATGGTATGGGCTGAAGTATTCTAGAAACGTCTTACAATACTTGGTATTTTGTGGTCATGGTGGCACATGTTCATCCCAAGGGATATAGCCACCTATGAATGTACAAGGTATGCTAGATCATGTAACAAAGGGAACCAAGTGTGAAGCTTGTCGATAGACTTCAAACTTGGGATGAGGAAGTGCCTTTGTAAACATATCTACTATGTTGTCCTTTGTGGGAAGGGAGGACAACTCTATGTCTCCTATTGACAACCGCTCTTGAACATAATGATAGTGAACCTCAATGTGCTTGGTACATGCATGAAACACTGGATTATGCGCAATAGCCAAAGCACTCTTGCTGTTAGTGTAGACCATAGTGGAGGATGTCTGGCGGATACCAAGATCCGCAAATAACTGTCGAAGGCAAACACACTCTATTGTAGGCGAAGGCTGCCCTGTACTCAGCCTCACAGCTGGATTTGGCAACTGTTGGCTGCTTCTTGCTGAGCAAGATATACATGAACTGCCAAGCAAAAAATAGTTGTCGGTGTCGGAACAACCTGCCCAATCACTATCCGTGTAAGCATGCATGGTAATTGAACCCTGATCACCATAGAAGAGGGCCAAATCCGGAGTGCCTATGAGATCTCTGAAGACTCTCTTCACTGCCTGCCAAGCTGTGAATTGGGCATGTGCATGAACCAGCTGAGCTGGGATACTGCATATTGTAAGTCATGTCTGGTGTGGCACAAGTAAATGAGACATCCAACACCTGCTGGTAAAAAGAGTGATATCACGAGCTGAAAATTTGAAGCCAGGGTCTATTGGAGTAGAGATTGTCTTGCAATCCTCAAACTGAAAACGATCAAGGAGCTGTCCAATATACTTGGATTGTGTCATCATAATACCCCCCTCAACATGAGCAAACTGAATGCCCAAATAATCAGTCTTGAAAGCTGCAATATGCTGAGTATCAAGGCCAATGATCAGCATGTTATCCACATATAAAATCAGCACTAATAAATCAGATCCACTCCCACGGCCATAAAGAGTGGGCACTGTTGGGCTATTCTGAAAACCAAGGAACAGTAAGTGTGCATGAATTTTAGCATACCAGGCCCTGGGTGCCTGCTTCAAACCATAAAGGGCTTTTCTCAGCTGGCATACCTTGTTTTCAGAGCCACAACCTCAAAGCCAGGAGGTTGTGTCACATAAACTTCTTCCTACAGATCCCCATGAAGAAAGGCAGTCTTGATGTCAAGCTGGTGCACTTGCCAATGGTGATGGGCTGCAATGGCAATGACACATCTGATAGTAGTTCATGGAAGTGGGAGCAAAGGTCTTCTCAAAGTCAATGTCTTGTTTTTGGGCATACCCTTTTGCAACAAGACGGGCTTTGTGTCGATCAATGCTGCCATTAGATTTCCTTTTTAATTTGTAGACCCACCGGGTACCAATGGCATGCTTGCCAAGAGGTAGATCTACTAATTCCCATGTGTCATTTTTGGCAATAGATTTTAGCTCAGCTCTCATTGCATCCATCCACTCTTTGCTGTCAAAAGCATCTTTATGGCATAAAGGCTCTTCATTGCAAGCTGTAGCAAGGAGTGCAAAATCAAGAAAGAGACCATGCATCTGTCTAGTCCTTGATCTTGTCTGGGCAGCAAGAGGTTGATCTTGTTTGCTGTCCCTCAATGTGTCAAGAAGCCATCTGGGAACTTGCCTTTGCTGTCTATTAACAGCTCTTCCTTCAATCACTGCATCATGAATATTGGGATGTTGCTGGTCAAAGTTCCCTCTTGAGGGGAGAAGAGGTAACCAAGAGTCGAAGGCATCAAACATGTCAACTTCTGGCTTTGCTTTGCAGTTTGCGAGAGGAGAAGCTGAATGTTCAGCAAAGATTATATCTCTACTGACAATAATCTTCGCAGTATTTGGTTGGTACAACTGATACCCTCTGCTCTCCTGGCTGTAACCAATAAATATGCATTTGATTGCCTTATCATCAAGCTTATGTCTCAGCTGAGATGGTACATGTACATATGCAAGAGACCCAAAAACTCTAATGTGTGAAAGTGAAGGCTTCCTACCTTTCCATGCTTCATAAGATGTAACAGTCCTCAATGCCCTTGTAGGTGATCTATTCAGCACATAGTTGGCACACATCACTGCATCAAGCCAAAATTTATTGGGCAAGGACTTTAAGCATGCATCTGGCCATCTCCATAGTGGACCTGCTCTTTCTTTCAGGAACAGTATAAGGAGTAGTGCATGAGTGAACAATGCCCCGTGAAGACAAAAATGCATCAAACTCCTTTGACATATACTCTTCCCCCCTATCTGTGTTGAGGGTGACAAGCTTCCATCTTGATTCATTTTCAACCACGTTCAGCCACCTCTGAAAGCATGAGAACACTTCAGATTTGGCTTTTAAAGCATATACCCAGCAATATCTTGTGAAGTCATCAATTAGAGTCATGAAATATTTGTATCCTCCAATGGCATTTATCCTCATTGGGCCACAGACATCACTGTGCACTAGCTGCAATTTCCTTTGTGATAATTTTGGATAATCTTCTTGAATAGAAAACCGATGCATCTTATCCAAAAGACAACCCTCACACACATGTTTGGAAACTGTGTGATTTTGAGGTACATCATTTGCCATGCCCTGTGAATGTAACTTGGCAAGAGCTCTATAATTTAGATGACCCATTCTCTCATGCCAAAGATGAGTTTCAGCAAGCTGTGAATCTGAAATAGCATGTGCTTCAATAGAAAGTGTAGCTGAGTGATAATCAAGGTGATAAAGTTCCTTTTGCAAAGTGCCAGTGAGAACTATGGCATTGTCATCACCAATATCATATACTAGGCATTTGTATCCATCAAAAATCACTCTGAAACCTGAAGTGGCAATTGCTGAAATTGAAATCAAGTTGACGTCAATTCCAAGCACAAAAAGAACATAAGTCAAAGTGATAGGATGGTCTGATATGGATGTGAGCTGCACATCTCCAATTTCTTTTACAGCATAGGAAGCATTATTGGCACATGTGACAGTCCCTCCTCGAGGTGCATCAGCGAAGGAATGAAACAACTTTTTGTGAGAGGTTATGTGCTTGGAAGCACCGCTATCAAACTACCAAGATTGAGCATCATTAGCAGAGAAGAATGCATCAACTTTAGAAGGATCAAAAGAACAATGGACAGCCCATGCCCACTCATCTTGGACAACATGTGCATGTAAGGCATCTGTTGGCTCGTGGGATTCAATTGCATGTGAGGCATTTACTTTCAATCTTGCTTTCTTCTTCTCAGAAGCAATGCGCTTCTTGCATTCTGAAATTTCATGCCCTGGCTTGCGACAATAGTTGCATCTTTTCTTCTTTGACTTAGCTACTGCATTTTGGGATGCATTGGAGGAATTGCCACTGTTAGGCACATATTTAGGCTTACCCATGGGCTTGGAAGTCTTACCTTTTCCTTTCTGCTGTGAAGCGAATGCATGATCAGGAATTGTAGCTTGCCTACTAGCACGACTTTGCTCTTCCTGCAAAAGCAAAGTCACTAACTAATCAAATGAGTAGTGATCAGGATTTCCACTGGCCACAAGTCTAAGGGTTGTAGCAAACCCTTGATATGTGTCTGGCAGTCCATTCAATGTAGTGCTAACTAGCTGAGAATTAGGCACCACTTCATCAATATTTTCAAGTTGCTCCATGAGGTCCTTGACCTTTGTTAAATATGGCATGCTGAGTTCCTGCAATTGTCTTCTCAAATATGCAACCTGTGCCTCATTGCAAACCTGATAAAGAGAAGCTAGCTTATTCCAAGCATCCTTTGCTGTCTTGCATGATCGGATGTGTGGAATAATGATTCTCTTGCATGATAAAGCAATACATGAGTGTGCATTTGCATCTCTGGAGTCCCATTTGATTTGGTCCTTAGTAGGAGTAGTGACAGGAGTACTAGAGGAGGAAGAGTCAAGAGGATTGCCCCTTGGAGGAGTGCCAGCAGTAGGGGCAACCACTTGAGCATTGGCGGGCCTCAAATCAATACCTGAAACAATATTCCAGAAGTTCTGGCAACTAGAACATGCTTCATAAGGTAGGACCACATAGGATAGTTGGTGCCATCCAACTTATCATCTTCATTGAGAACACCAAACAAATCACCATTGTTGCCAGCCATAGTGCCAAAAAATGCAAAGCAAAGAGCACTGACTGACAATATCCAATACAAGTGCAAAACTGTCCACAAGCCTCAAGGCTTTCAACTGCAAAGTGCTGTCTGTCCCAAATATCTGTAAGCCAAGAAAAGAATATTCTAGGAGGCAACACGAGGCCTTTCTTGCTCAAATACAAAGATGAAGAGAGCAAATAGACTAGAAATTGAAATAGCTAGGTAGAGGGACAGAATTACCAGCTGAAATTGAGCTTTAAATACAAAAGCCCCAAAACCCCTGATTTGATGACGTGGCACAATGTGACAGTGCTGAAACTTAGTGTAACTGAAAACTACAATTTATGGAAGTATTTCAGTTACCAAGCTTGCCCCAAAGTGTTGGAGGGGCAAGTGGAAGGCTTGAATGTCAAAAGCCCTAATTTCCTTGCTGGAAATTAGGGTTTGACAGGGAAAAAACTGTAAAAAAACCAGTAAACTAGCAGAGAATCCTTTTGGAGAGCAATTCTTTGACAAATCTCTGTCAGAACTTGATATAGATACCAGATGTAGGTAGGGGAGTCAATGGAGATAGATCATAGGCGACTGTTCTAGAAGAGGTTCGATTGATAGGTGCCTCTTCTATCAGTAGTTTGAACAGAAATGGCGGCTGGAACAGGCTCGTACAGTTGAATGGATGAATGGGGGGCTGCTGAACGATGTTGAGATTCAGTTGGGGGACTGTTTTTGTCCCGAACTAAGGTCGCCAAGGCCACGTGGGTACCCCTAACTGTGTGAAGCTGCCCCGAACTGTGTAAAGCTGCCCCGAACTTGCTGAAAGCTAGTTCTAGAGCAGTTGCCTGTGCCAGAACAGCAAGTAGAGGACCTTTTTGACGATGAAGTTGAAGGTACGAAACGAAGAGAGAGAGAGAGTGCAGGTACAAGACGAGTCGATAGAGCAGTCACGTCAAATCTTAGATAAAAAATGAAGAAACACAAGTACAAAGTACTTGTACCTAGACCTAGGACTAAGTGTCCTAGGTGTCACATAGGACTAAGTGTCCTATGTGGCCTAGTAGGCACTAACACTATAAGTGCCTACACTTATGCCTACAAGGCACATACCATGGCCTATAGGGCATCACTAGAACCACCAGAAGATGGCCTACAACCCCCCCTTCATGGGATCGGCTGAAGTACTCTGGAAACGTCTCAGAATACCTGGTAGTTTCTGGTCATGGTGGCACATGTTCATCCAAAAGGATATAGCCACCTATGAATGTACAAGGAATGTCAGATCATGTAACAAAGGGAACCAAGTGTAAAGCTTGTCGGAAGACTTCGAACTTGGGAGGAGGAAGTGCCTTTGTAAACATATCTGCGATGTTGTCCTCTGTGGGAAGATAGGACAACTCTATGTCTCCTGCTGACAACCGCTCCCGAACATAATGATAGTGAACTTCAATATGCTTGGTACGTGCATGAAACATTGGGTTATGCGCAATGGCCAAAGCATTCTGGCTGTCAGTGTAGACAATAGTGGAGGATGTCTGGCAAATACCAAGATCTGTAAGTAAGTGTCGAAGCCAAACACACTCTACTGTAGCTGTGAAAGCTGCCCTAAATGTGCAATAATGCCAAGGGGCAAAAAGGTTTAAATATGCCCCAAGAGAGGGGTAAATGGTGCACCAAGTGAAAAAGGCTAAAATGATGACATGTGGCAAGGGGGAACCATCTAGGGAGTCGTGGGTCTCGTGGATATGCATGAGGAAAAAAGAAAAGATGTATCCGTTGAAAAATGCGATCCACGAGAGTATGGCTGGGTGGAACAATCGATATGCCATCGCCCGTGATCTGAGTTAGAGTTAGAATAGAGAGTGTGTCAATTGGTATCAGAGCTCAAGGTAAGGGAAGGGGTTCGTAGGCTGTGACGGACAGCAGGCGAAAAAGAATTTGCGGCTGGTCGTGACGTGCGACGGATTGCAAGGTCATTGTACGTGACGACGAGGAACTGGTTCCAGGGAGAATAGCGCGCTGGTTGAGTTGTTGGCAAGGAGGCCTTCGACGAGCAGATCACATGGGCGACGTGCTGCGATAGCGTGGCGCACTCTCTACGGATGGGCCTTGCGGGGTAGTGCTTACGCCAGAAGCTAAGCCTACAGGGATTCGATTAGTTAACGAATTTCAGGCCTGGACCCCTTGGTGGATTGACGATGTGCAGATGGAGCGGGGCGATGACCCGTCGTGACGAATTGGAAGGACCAGAACACAGGCGCTGTTGACGAAACCAGGCCATATATTTGCAAGTTAATTCTGAGCGCAATCGGCAATATAGGATTTGACGTGACAGACTTGGGCAAATGGGGAAAAATTAAGGCACCTAGGACCTTAAGGGCGGAATGCACCTACTCAGCCTGCGTGGAGCTTCCAAGGAGCAGTCCTTTTCTTTTTTTTTTTTGGGTCAAAATCTGAGTTGGCAGTCGAGTTGTTCTGTACAGCAGAGGCTATCGTTTAATTTTTTTCTGCATAACAAAAGGGGAATTAAAAAAAAAAACTATTTTCCCTTTTGAAACTATGGAGGCAGAAGGACAAGATTCCAAGGTGAATCCTAGTGAGTCTAGAGCATGGTCTACACAACAAATGCCACATCACACAACACCTACTTTGGTCGGTAGGATTTCGGTATTAGAAGATGCTTTACAGTAAATTATGAACCAGCAGCTTCAAGTGAACGCTGGTCAGAATGAGATTAGGGAGATGGTGCAAGCCTTGTCGGCTAGACCATCTAGAATTGATAAGGGCAAAGCTCCAGCAGAGCCAGAGCCCAGCATACATTCATCAGAGCGTGCGAGGGTCAAGGTGCCTAATGTTGCTAACTATAGACCGGAGAAGTACGCTGGTCGGATGACCGAGCGCAGTTCTGATGTGATTGAGGTTTGGTTACACAAGTGGGAAGAAGCCTTCGCCATTTGTGAGATCAGATCTGATCTAAAGAAAATCCGTGAGGCCACTCACCTGTTTATTGAGGCAGCGGATAGATGGTGGATAAAGCAACAGAAAGATCAAGTTGCTCCTACCACCTGGGAAGGGTTTAAAGCTGAATTTAAGAAACACTTCCTTCCACATGATGAAGAGTCCTGAGCTTGGGATGCTTATAGAAATCTTTGTCAGAGGAATCTGTCGGTGGCAGAGTACACTGACAAATTCAGGGAATGTGTCATGAAAATAACAGACCCTCTCCCTATGTCGGTTCAGTTAAAAGACTATCTATGGACTGAACGACAAAATTAAAATGGAAGTTTGGGCTAAATATGTGACTATATTAGATGAATCTATTGCAGTAGCCATGAACTATGAGGATTCCAGAGGCAGATCTAGTGGATTTGTGCAGGGAGGGACTCAGTATGAGTACCTGAGAAAAGGGGGATTCCAGAGGAAATGGACTTCAAAGGCAAGTGTCTCGCAGCCAAGTGGCCAAACCAAGCAGGTGAAGCCGGTTGAGGGACCAGCAAAGACAAGCACCACTGTTGGGGTGGAAAGGAAAATAACTCCAATGGCAGCCCGGGCTTGGTCAAAGTCCTCGTTGACCCCTGAACAAAAAGAGAAAGCTAGAAAAGAAGGATTGTGCTTCGGCTGCCTTTAGCGACATCAGTGGAAAGATTGTCCACTGAATAAAGACCGTGCTAATATGATAATATCTGAATGCGACGTGGAAATGCAAGAGAGTCCCAATGCGGAACATATGCAGATGTAATTGGCGGGACCTTCTCAGAGGTTAGTACCTGTGTTGTTAAGTGTGTCTGTTACTAAGTAAGCGGTGCACCTGATAACATCCTTACAAAGCCCGCAGCAACGGGGTATACGGTTTTAGATGAGCCTGAGTTGATTAAAATGAAAGGACAAGTAGCCAGTCATGATGTGATTGTGTTGTTTGACTCAGCGTCAACACACAATGTAATCAACTCGAAGCTTATTAAGAGGCTCAAGTTGAAAACTAGTCCGTCTGCCTATGCTTATACGGTCAGGATGGCGGACGGAAGTTCAACTGAAGTATGGGACCAAAGGGTTAGCTAGTTGGAACTTCGAATTCAGGACTATGTTGAGAAGCTGGACTTTGAATTGACCAGACTTGCTCACGCAGATATAGCCCTAGGCATGGCTTGGCATTTTCGAAAAAATCCAGCTATTGATTGGAATAAGCATATTTACTAGTTCAAGATGAATGGGGTAGAATATGTTTTGCGAGGTGAAAAGGATTTACTCCGAGACCACTGATTTCAGCCATGGAAATTCAGAGGACTCTGAAAGAGTTTCTGTGTCTGTGTATAGCATCGGTAGAGTCGATTGATGATGCATCGACTAGCACTGAGGCTACCCAAGATGGGAAGATGGCCGAGTTGGCTAAAGAGATATCAGAGACGTTCTCTGAATGTTTTAGGGATGAACTACCTTATGGGTTACCTCCAGAGCGGAAAGTTCAGCATAAGATTGAACTGATCCCGGGGGCAGAACCTGTAAATAGGCCGCCCTACAGAATGAGTTTTACCGAAGAGGCGGAGGTGCGTAGACAGCTGGAAGAATACCTCAAGTTGAGGCAGATTCAACCAAGTTTCTCACCTTTTGCTTTGCCAGTGATATTAAAGAAGAAAAAGGATGATACGTTTCGCCTCTGTATAGATTACATAGCATTGAATAATATCACTGTTAAGCACAGGTATCCAATGGCTCGGATTGATGATTTGCTAGATGCATTACATGGAGCCGTGTGATTTTCAGCAAGATAGATCTTAAGTGTGGCTACCATCAGATCCGGATTAGAGCCGAGGATGTGCATAAAACCGCTTTCAGAAGCAGGTTTGGTCATTATGAGTTTTTGGTAATGCCCTTCGGACTCACCAATGCTCCAGCGACATTCGTCATGCTTATGAACGATTTACTACGTCCGTATATCGGAAAGTTCGTAGTACATTTTATTGACGATATCTTGATATTCAGTGAAAGTATTACTGAGCATCGTGAACACTTAAGAATAGTGTTCAATACTTTGAGGAAAGCTAGTCTTTATGTAAATAAAAAGAAAACTATACTGTGTATGGTTAGGCTTGAATATTTAGGATTCATAATTACTCCACAGGGGGTAGAAATGGATCCGAAGAAAGTGGCTGCGATACTAACTTGGCCAATCCCTCAGAGTCTGACCGCATGTGATCATTCTTGGGATTTGTCCAGTTTTATAGAAGGCATATCAAAGGATATTTCGGAATAGTATCGCCATTGACTGATCTGACCTCAGATAAAGTACCTTTTATTTGGGGACAGAATCAACAAGAAAGTTTTAACACCATAAAACAAGCTGTGGTCTGAGGACCGGTGTTAAAAATAGTTGATCCCTAGAAACCGTTGTTCCTAGAAACGGATGCAAGTGGCATTGCGATAGGAGCAGTTCTCCTTCAAGAGGGAAGGCCAGTAGCCTTTGAAAGCAAGAAGCTTTCTCCCTCTCAAAGGAATTGGCCAACTCATGAATTAGAGTTGTATGCAGTTATCCATGCTTTGAAAACATGGAGGCATTATTTGTATGGTTCAGAGTTTTATGTGGATGTGGATGTGCTCGTTGGGGAGAGACTAAAATGAAAATGTTTAGACTTCACAAGAAGTTGTAGCTTGAATGAAGAGATTTTGGACTACCTTTTGATTAGCCTTCTCCTTTAGTGCTAGCCTTCATCATGGCTGAGTCTGCCCTTCACCTTCGGAGTGCCGACAGAAACTCAGTACGAAGACTTTGTATAAATGGATGCTCAAGTATGTGTGGGTGTGTGGATTTGTATGTGTGAGAGCATATTTTTATACTATGGTCTACACCCACTGTTGGGCGCTGATGACATCAGTGGGGATGTCATAGTAGCTAGTCCCTGCTATGCATGATGGAGTTTATGGTTTTCAACCTTGTGAGTGACTATCATAAGATTGAAACTGCACTATGTTGTGTTTTTAGAGGATGAGTTTGGGAATGTTCCTGGATTTATCTAGATATATACTCTGAAACATTTTAGTAAACAGCCTGACTTGAGGGGCCACCAAGCTAGCTGGGCAGAGCTCATGTAGGAGTTTAATTTAACGATTTGGTACCGAAGAGAAAAAGATAATAAGGTGGCTGATGCGTTGTCTCGCATTATGCACAACCTGAGTTTCACGGTATTAGAGAGTGCTCTAATGACCGAGATCAGAGAAACTCAAAAAGTGGACGAGTTTGTCTAGAGCTTGTGGCCTAAGGCTCATGTGTTAAAACCCGGGGAAAACAAAAAGGATGACCTGGCATCCAGAAAAGGCTAAACTTATGCAAGATATACCATAAGGGATGGTATGCTAGAAAGAAATGGCAAGGTTATAGTACCTAGTCAGAATGATCTCAGGCAGAGAGTCATTCGACAGTGCCATGATAGCCCATGTGCGGGACATCCAAGAGTCGAGAAGACATATGATCTCGTGAAGCGAGATTTCTTTTGGCCAAAGATGAAAAAGCATATTCATGAATATGTGACACAGTGTTTCTCGTGTCAGGTAAGTAAGGTCGAGCGGGTGAAGCCACCCGGACTTTTACAGCCCTTGGAGATACCACTAGGTAAGTGGGAGAGCATTTCCATGGACTTTATTATAGGGCTGCCTACAACACAAGGAGGGTATGATTCTATCCTTGTGGTGGTTGATCATCTAACCAAGATGGCTCACTTCATTCCGACTAGGGAGTCTGTTAGTGCCCCGCAGGTGGCGGATTTGTTTATCAGACATATATTTCGTCTGCATGGATTGCCTAGATCCATAGTGTCAGACAGAGATGTTAGATTTACTGGTAATTTTTGGACAGCGGTATTCGAGACACTGAGAACTGAGTTGGGAATGAGTAGTGGGAATCATCCTGAGACGGATGGTCAGACGGAGAGAGTCAACCAGACTTTAGAGGATATGCTGAGGGCATATGTGTCATTGAGGCAACATACATGGGACAAGTGGTTGCCATTGTTGGAGTTTGCCTACAATGATAGAAAACATTCCTCTACAGGGTTCAGTCCGTTTGAGCTGAACTATGGTTATAGACGAGCAAATCCAACTATAGTTGGAGTACCTCAAAAAGTGCCTAGTGCTGCGAACTTTGTAGTTCAGATGCGGGAGATGCTAGCACTTGCGAGGGCTAATATCCGCCAGGCTATGGATAGAGCCAAGGTGTATGTGGATGAAAACCGGTCTATAAGAGTATTTAAGGAAGGAGAAAAAGTTTTTCTCAGAGTTCCTTCGCACTCGAAGTCGTTGACTTCAGGAGAGTGTGCTAAGTTATCACCTCGATACTATGGGCCGTGGTTAATTCTAAAGAGAATAGGCAAGGTAGCCTATAAATTAGAATTGCCACCGGGGTGTAAGGTGCACCCAGTGTTTCATGTTTCTTGTTTAAAGAAATTTTTGCATATTGGTGACTCACTAATCGAAGGTGTGGTTTTGTTTCAGGAGATAGAGGATAATGCAAGACGCAAACCAACAAGAATCCTGGACCGAGGAACAATGCAAATACGAAATCGGAAGATACCCATGGTGTTGGTTGCATGGCATGGTCAGCCTCTATTGGAAGCTACTTGGGAATCTGTATACCAGTTATGGAGAGTGTTCCCAAATTTCATCATCGAGGACGCTGATGCTTGAAGAGGGAAGGAATGTTATGCTCTAGCCGAGATAGCATGACCTCGGAAAGATCGGTGGGCATTTTCTCTTAGATGACGGACTTCCGTAATATTTAATGTGTAAATAAAATGGTCAAGAGAAGTAACTGCCAAGGTCTTAGGTGAGGGTGAAATGGCACTGACTAGGTGGTTCTGAGTGCTAAGGCCTAGGTGCACCTAAATGTGCAATAATGCCAAGGGGCAAAAAGGTTTAAATGTGCCCCAAGAGAGGGGTAAATGGTGCACCAAGTGAAAAAGGCTAAAATGATGACATGTGGCAAGGGGGAACCATCTAGGGAGTTGTGGGTCTCGTGGATATGCATGAGGAAAAAAGAAAAGACGTATCTGTTCAAAAATGCGATCCACGAGAGTATGGCTGGGTGGAACAATCGATATGCCATCGCCCGTGATCTGAGTTAGAGTTAGAATAGAGAGTGTGTCATCTGGGCCCGTGATAAGCATATCATCCACATATAAAATCAGCACTAAAAAATCAAATCCACTCCCACAGAAATAAAGAGTGGGTTCTGTGGGACTATTTTGAAAACCAAGGGATAGTAAGTGTGCATGAATTTTGGCATACCATGCCCTGGGTGCCTGCTTCAAACCATAAAGGGCTTTTCTAAGCCGGCATACCTTATTTTCAGAATTAACTACCTCAAAGCCAGGAGGTTGTGTGACATAAACTTCTTCCTGCAGATCCCCATGAAGAAAAGCGGTCTTGATGTCAAGTTGGTGGTGCACTTGCCAATGATGATGGGCTGCAATGGCAATGACACATCGAATGGTAGTAATCGTGGATGTGGGAGCAAATGTCTCCTCAAAGTCAATGCCTTGTTGTTGGGCATACCCTTTTGCAACAAGACGGGCTTTGTATCGATCTATGCTGCCATCAGATTTCCTTTTTAATTTGTAGACCCACCGCGTTCCAATGGCATGCTTGCCAAGTGGGAGATCTACTAATTCCCATGTGTCATTTTTGGCAATAGATTGTAACTCAGCTTTCATTGCATCCATCCACTCTTTGCTGTCAAAAGCATCTTTATGGCACAAAGGCTCTTCATTGCAAGCTGTAGCAAGGAGTGCAAACTCAAGAAAGTGACCATGCTATCTATTCCCTGATCTTGTCCGGGCAGCGAAAGGCTGATCTTGTTTGCTGTCCCTCAATGTATCAAGAAGCCATCTAGGAACTTGTCTTTGCTGTCTATTGACAGCTCTTTCTTCAATGATTGCATCATGAGTAATGGGATCATTCTGTGCCGGAAGAGTGACCTACAAATCAGCATGAGGATGTGGCTGATTATTGCGTGGTGGAGGCCTGCAGGAGGCTCTTGTTGCTGCTCAAAATCCTCTTCTGTTGATGGCAGAGGTAACCAAGATTCAAAGGCATCAAACATGTCAATATCTGGCTTTGCTTTGCAGTCCACAAGAGGAGAAGCTGAATGTTCAGCAAAGATCACATCTCTACTGACAATAATCTTCCCAGTATTTGGTTGATATAACCGATACCCTCTGCTCTCTTGGCTGTAACCAATGAATATGCATTTGATTGCCTTGTTATCAAGCTTATGTCTCAGCTGAGATGGTACATGAACATATGCAAGAGACCCAAAAACTTTCAGGTGTGAAAGTGAAGGCTTCCTGCCTTTCCATGCTTCATAAGGTGTGATAGTCTTTAATGCCCGTGTAGGTGATCTATTCAGCACATAGTAGGCACACATTACTACATCAAGCCAAAATTTATTGGGCAAAGACTTGGCCTTAAGCATGCATCTGGCCATCTCCATTGTGGACCTGTTTTTTCTTTCAGAAACAGGATTTTGCTGAGGAGTGTAAGGAGTAGTGCATGAGTGAATAATGCCCTGTGAGGATAGAAATGCATCAAACTCCTTTGACATATATTCACCCCCCCTATCTATGTTGAGGGTGACAAGCTTGCATCGTGATTCATTCTCAACCATATTCAGCCATCTCTGAAAGCATAAGAAAACTTCAGATTTGGCCTTTAAAGTGCTGTGAATGTAGCTTTGCAAGAGCTCTATAATTGAGATGGCCCATTCTCTCATGCCAAAGATGAGTTTCAGCAAGCTGTGAATCTGAAATAGCCAATGCTTCAATAGAAAGTGCAGCTGAATGATGATCAAGGTGATAAAGCCCTTTTTGCAAAGTGCCAGTGAGAATTATGGCATTGTCATCACGAAGATCATATACTGGCATCTGTAGCCATCAAAAAGTACTCTGAAACCTGAAGTAGCAATTGCTGAAATTGAAATCAAGTTGACTTCAATGCCAGGCACAAAAAGAACATTTGTCAGAGCGACAGGATGGCTGGAAATGGATGTGAGCTGCACATCTCCAATTCCTTTTACAATATATGAAGCATTATTAGCACACGTAACAGTCCCCCCTCGAGGTGCATCAGCTAGAGAATGAAACAACTGTGTGCAAGATGTGACATGCTTGGAAGCACCACTATCAAAGTACTAGGATTGAGCATCATTAGGAGTAAAGAGTGCATGAGCTTTGGAGGGTTCAAATGAGCAATGGACAGCCCATGCCCAATCATCCTGAAGAGCATGTGCATGTGAAGCATCTGCTGGCTCATGGGATTCAATGGCATGTGAGGCATTAACTGTCAATCCTGCTTTCTTTTTCTTCGAAGCAATGCGCTTCCTGCATTCTGAAATGTCATGTCCAGGCTTGCGACAATAGTTGCATCTTTTCTGCTTTCCCTTATCTGTTGTATTTTTAGATGCTGGGAGGAATTGCAGTTGCTATGCGTAGAGGAATTGCAGCTGCTATGCGCAGATTTTGGCTTGCCCATAGGCTTGGATTCTGCTGTACCAACTGTTGGGTGCTTGCTTTAAGCCATAGAGACTTTTCTTGAGATGGCAAACTTGATTTTCTTTTTCTAGTTCAACATAACCTATTGGTTGTTGCATGTAGACTTCCTCATCTACGTAACCATTGAGAAAAGCATTCTTGACATCTAGTTGGTACACATTCTATCTGTTGAATATCACTAGTGACATCAAGAACCTTATGGAATCCATCTTTGCTATTGGAGCATAAGTCTCATCATAGTCTTGACCATATTGTTGCGATGCTTCCTCATATATAGATGGCAAACGCTCGTTCGAGGCCTGGACAACATTGAGGGGCATGTATGAGCTCAACAACAAGGCAAGGATCTTGGACCTCGAGATGGAACTGTATGGCATTAGCATGCATGGGTAAATAAACACATCACCAAGATGAAGGTGGTCCGGGATCAGTTGGCGGCAATTGGTCGAAGTACGAGCTCGACCAAGATGGCAAGGTTGTTGCTGGGAATGCTTCCCCAGAGGAATAATAGTTTTGATACCATAGTGATTGCAAGGCAGAGGGCGGCGCCGGTGACTTTCGAGGAGTTGGTTCCATTGTTGCTGTAACAAGAAGCTCGGGAAACAAAGTATCATTTTCCCAGTAGCCCACGACATGAGCAAAGGCAAGGGCAAGGGTAAGCTTGGCAAAGGCAAGCCCAAGAAGGACAAATGTGACGATGGAGTGAACTCGAGAACAAGAAGAAGAGAAAGAAGGAGAAGAAATGCTTCTATTGTGATGAGCTAGGGCATTTGTGAAGGACTGTAGAAAGAAAAAGGCTGATAAGAAGGGGGCGAGCTCAGAGTCGGAGGAGTCAGCTCAGTTGGTGGTCAAAGAGGAACTTTCTTGGTGCTATCTCCCAGTGCTATTGAGATTAGGTTTATGGACCCCGGTGTTACTATCAAGATGCCCAACAAATGTGACGATGGAGCGAACTCTTTAGATGAAGAGAACAAGAAGAGAAAGAGAAGAAATGCTTCTATTGTGATGAGCCAAGGCATTTTGTGAAGGATTGTAGAAAGAAAAAGGCTGATAAGAAGAAGGGGGCGAGCTTAGAGTCAGAGGAGTCAGCTCAGTTGGTGGTCAAAGAGGAACTTTCTTAGTACCATCTCCCAGCGCTACTGAGATTAGGTGTACGGACCCCGGTGTTACTGTCAAGATGTCCAACATTGAGAGATGGTCAGAAGAGGAGCCATATTTGTGTGTGAAGGTGATGGACAATGATGAGTGCTTGGAGCCATCCGGGTGCTTGGTTGGTGTGGTGACATAGAGGGGGATTCTTCGATAGGACGTAAGGACTCAGAGTTAGACCGGAGGAGGACAAAACAGAACCACATGATAATGCTTGGGATATAATGTCTTGGGTGTATTGTTTGGTTGCAGACCTAGCCAGATGGAGGACGGGTTGAGACAGACCATGAGAGACTTTGTGCCTAGAGGACTTCAAGCTGTTCACCCCTAAAATCCAGTGGTGAACCCATCCTTTGCATGCTCTAGGACATTCATGTCTAGCAACTGAAAAGAAGAATGCTGCTAGATCATAAACTTCATTTTTTGTCTTCAACGGTTCATGCTCCATTTGTCCATCCAGTTCATCTTGCACAATAGTCATTAGTAGAAAAAAACACGTCTTCAAATGATAGCCATTAACCCTTACCCTATGCTCTTTTCCATCCGAGTCGACTAGTTGGTAGGTGCCATTGAAAAACTTCTTGACCACCATTAAAAGGCCCATTCCACTTAATCTGAAGCTTTTTTTCAAAGGTGTTGTTTAGCCGATTGTTGTAGCGAAGCACGAGATCTCCTTGTGTCTTTCACTTTTGCATTGGCAATGGCTTCGTTGTTCTCCAAATTTGAAGGTAATGCTCATGAGCTTGTAAGCGATACAGTTGTAGTTCTTGCAAATGGAAGAGTCTTTGTTGTAACATGTTAGTATTATCATCCAATTGCTTTATCGAAACCTCCACAGCAGCAGGGATTTCCACTTATATGCGAAGCAATGCCTCCCTCCCAAACACCAAGTGGTAAGGAGAAGATTTAGTCACTGTCTTCACTGTCATTCTGTAATTCCATTTCGTACGATATCCTTTCCATAGCCTTTGTCTGCATGAGTAGAAAGTCCTTGTTAAAGTGCTCATTACATTGTGGGTAACCTAGTGTGAGATGCTTGTGTTTGGTACCGAATTTCTCACATAAATAAGAAATAAGCTTACCTTAAATCGTGCCCTTATATGAAAGTGGCTCTAAAGCAACTCCAAATTTATAGCATATATCTTCATAAATAAAAGTATGCCACCTCTTTAGGTGCGTCAAGACAATTTGAGATAATCCACAGTTGTAGCAATGTAACACTTCCGTCTTGTCATTGGCAGAGGTCCTGCGGCGTCAAGACTTCGATGCTCGAAAATATCAAAAGAAAGAAACACATTCCTTAACTCGGACTTTAGTATTCTTTTTCCCAATCTGTTGGCATTCTAGACACGATTTGCACCAATGTGCTATATCTTTCCTTACGGTTGGCCAACGTAACCTTCCTATTGTCCTCCAGGGTCAAAAGGGAAAAGTGAAATTGATCATGGCTTGAGCTTGAAGGGGAAAGTGGACCCTCGAGGGTCAAGCATTTCTTAACATACTTTTGCCTCTAGTTCTTGCGTTTGTACAGGAGCCATACCTTGTTATGTGTTCTCCCTTCACAAAAGAGTATCACAAATGAGCCTTCTTTGCTTTAGGTATGGCAATGACTGCATCTGTATAAATAATTTCAAAAATAACATTCACTCACTCACACTATTGTGTATAAATGAGCATGGCATTGCATCAGTAGAAGGATTAGAGTTCTCGTTTCATACTCATCGTTATGTGTAGGCACTGGAGAGACATTTGTACCCTCCTCTTCCTTAACTCTGACACATCAAGGTCCCCTCTTCATCGAGCTCCTCCTCCATTTTTAATAATTAATTTATCACGTGCCCCACCTTCATTCTCGATTCACCTATTCTATTGGCCAACTAACCTATTAATTTGCACGGCCCAGCTTTCTTCTCCCACTGTCCACCTCCCGCTTCCTCCCTCCTCTCGTTGTCCTCCTTCTTCTTTGCTCTATTGTCCTCCTGGCTTTGTTGTCTTGTGCTTCGCTCCCTCCTTCTCACTCCTCCTTCTCTCCCTTCTCCTTCCTTCTTCCCACTCCACTCCCTTCTTCCTCCTTGGACCAAGGCTGTTGTACGAGGGGACCCTAGCAGTTCTAAAGCAAGCTCCGATGAAAGACAAGATGGGATGATATTCCAATGAAAACCTACAAAACGATGTGTCCATGTCATCTACTGTGACATGATGAAACCAAGGAATGAGAAAAACGAGATGGAGCCGGGAAGATGAGCTCTAGTCTATAAGGGTCTGGGTAGTGACAAGGATGCTCAGCTAGAGAAGGAAGACTCCTCTCCCATAGATTGTAGCCTCCTATGGAGGGAAGAAAAAGAGGAGGGATAGAAAGAGGAAGAGAAAAGCGAGCAAAGGGGAGGGGGGGGGGGATATATAGTTTTTTGCAACATACAAATGCTCTCAGAAGGCCTTCAGAGGCTATCAAAGACATCTTGAAAGGGAAACATGGGAGAAGCAAGGGGGAGTGACGGTAGAGGGAGTGACGGATGTATTTTTAAAATCCTGAGAAATCATTGTAAATATTGTACATGTTGTAAATATCACATGTAGAAGCACCAATAGGCAAAAGGGGGGGGGGGGGGTATATAGTTTTTTACAAAGTACAGATGCCCCCATAAGGCCTTCACGGGCTGTCAAAGGCATCCTGAAAGGGAAAAAATGGAGAAGCAAGGGGGCAGAAGCAGTTAAAAATATCACATGTAGGGGCGCCAGTAGGCAGGTGGGATTTGCACCGCTAAGTACAAATCTAGGCTAGTGTAGATAAGCTCTAAGCATAGAAGCTAGGAAATAGCAATAGAGAGCCTATAAGAGTTTTTAACAAGAAAAAGCTCACGACACTTCAAATAACTGACGTATCCACATACCTCTAATTGTGGAACTAGGAAGCTAGTAGCAAAGTGCAGGTGTCAGAGAGATGAGGATGATGGAGACTGAGAGGGTGGATAACTACATGATAACTTTTCCAAAATTAGAGGTCTGGGTCGTTTTTAGCATGTAGAGGCCACTTTTGGAGGATTCTGGCACATGAAGCTGGCTGACTTCATTTTTTACAAGAGGCAACTGATTCATATTATCACTTTTTTAGTGCCTCCACAGAGGATCAAATTCCGAATCTTCAAGTTAAATTTGTGTGACCACCGATCGCAACAATCCACAAAGTGGAAATCACACGCCTAATCAAGCATCGACAGGGTCCTGCATTCATGTTGCAGGTTCTCACTTATTGTATGGAGGATGAAAGTAGGAATTGGATTCTTGCTTTTGAGGCCTCTCAACAAGTGATAATCCAACACAACATGTGACTTTCAAGCAAGCTAGAGCTACCTCTTTGCAGCATTTTCGAAAGGTGGAGGATCTTGACAAGTTGTGGCACGAGATTCAAGGCTTCATGCAAAGGTTCTCTTGACTCTTATGTGTAGCGGTTCAACCAATTGTGGGGTCAATGGTGTGCAGCATTGCTCCTTTGCTCTCATTGTAGGGCTCAAAGAGCCTCTTTGAACAAAGGTAGAATTGAATCCAATAGCAACTTATTAAGAAGTTGTTGAGCTCGCCAAGGAGAAAGTATCGAAGATGGTTCGTATGGGGCAGTTGGGATGGGGATACAACAAATACTAATGAGAAGGCACATCCTACTATCAACTCTTTAGCTCCACCTGTGTCTGTGAAAAGTGGCGAGGATGATATTCTTTGCAAAGTGATCTAAGTGCACTTGTTGAACCCATGTTTCAACAACCCAACCTTTGGGTATTGTAAATTGTGCAAATGTCGATGCAATAGAGGGTCATAAAACAAGAGGAGGGAGGGCATCCATTAGAATAAATAGGGTGTGGATCCCCTTATCATACATTTAAATTTCCCATACAAAATTTTTGATATTTAAGTCTTCTTTGCCACTTATACCAAATCTTTATATTTGCTTTGAGTTGAATGTTTTCCTCGTCAACCCTGCTCTAATGCCTTGGCTCCCTTAGCCCTTAATGAGTATCATTATGGTGGCTTCCCTCTCCAAGGATCTATCCATCAAGGGTGTCCTTTAGCTCCTCTTTTATTCACTATTGTCATAGAGTCCATGCTAAAACATGTTGATCACCATCTTAATTTAGGAGCGCTTCATGATCTCAAGCTTCCAAATGGGATGATGCTATTCTCACAATTCTTTGTTTATGATAGTTCTAGTTTCTTACTTCCAAAAGAGCAATATATTACCAAATTTTTAAAGGTATTCTCAAAATTTTCCTATGTATTAGACTCAAAGGTTAAGAAGAAAAAGACTACAACTCTAGGTTAGGTGGCAAGATAAGACCAAAATGGACTGGTACCAGATTTGGATTCAAGCAAATTGAAGAGGTTACTATTCTTAGGTAGCTAGGATGCCCTATTGGGATCATATTTCCATGAAGCTATGAGCACAATGGCAGAGAGATACTTAAGAGGCTTTCCCTACTTGGTAGAATAACAATTGTGCTAAACATATTCTTGCTTCCTTTTTTGTGTTTATTTTGATGGGTATCCCATTCTCCAAGTCTCACCTTGACAAAGTGGAAAGAGCAATCTGCAAATTATGTTTGGGATACTATTGGCTTGCTTTCACTTAGAAATTGGCTACTACTCCTTAGCAATCAAGTGGATTGGGAGCCTCGAAATACGAAATTAGGCTATTATTGCTCAGTTTTGGTATGCAAGCAAAGCCTAATTAGATTAAAGGAAAGAGTTAATGGCTACTAGGACATCCTTCTTACTAAAGGATAGTGTAAATTTCCCTAATCTAAGATCCTCTCCAAGCTAATCTTATTCTGAGAAAGAACCATGTAGGATTGGCGATGGGTTGTCACTCATAGGTGACATCTCCCTTGGCTCTTTGATATGGATCCTATGGAATGTATTTTGGAATCCTCTTACGAACAACAGGCATGCTATTAGATTTCTCTATAATGCTTTTAATATTAACAAATGAGAAGTCCACTTTTCAGAAGACACATTGTCTAGAGTGAGAAATGATCAGCCTACAAGTTCTCAATTCAAGGAGTCAGATGGTTGAATGATCTAAGCAAGCTAATATGTGGGTGTGTAGGATAAGACTTAGCTCTTTCCCAATAGCTCAAAAATATGTGGCACAATATGATTGTTGTCCAAACCACTTGACAACATGGCAAAGAAGATGCAACAGCATATGGAAGCACACGAGATCATGCAAACTAGACTTCCAACTATTGCGGCATCTCGATGGCAAATACTTATTGAGGGAAGGGCTTGCTAAATAGGAACAAGCATCCCCTCTTTGGTCACTCTATAAAAAATTTAAGTAGAGTCACACTTTCATCTTTTTTGGGAGTGCAACTTCACTCATCCCTCTAGAGGCAACTCATTAAGTTTCTAAAAGGCAAACATCTACCACTGGGTCGAACATGAAAGCAAACTCTCTTAGGAGACTAAGCTAGGCTGAACGCAACTTAGACATGAGTTTGGCAAATAACTCGTGCACAAGTGATTCATTTTATTTGAACTAATAGAAATAGTATTGTGTTTAAGTTGTCCCATCAAATGTGGAGGTCACTAATTTAGTATGAATACTTAGAATCCTTGAGTATTATGGCAAGTTTGACACTAATATTAGACTACCACATCGGATTTTAGGTAGTCCATAGCCTTTTGGAGATCCTCTCAAGAGAGCTTTGTATTTTTATTTTTAACCTACCTTATAATATAATTTCTTGTTTTGAAAAATTTAAGGAGTTATGATTTTTCATTCACGAAATCGTGTAAAAAAACATGACAAGAAACTTGAATTATAAATATAGCACAAGCCTATATCATTAGGGGAGAACTGGGGTCTCAAAAGGGCCTCATAAGGAATTGATTAAGAAATGGATTACATTAATTACAATTGAACCACTATGGTAACCCAGGGGCTAAGGGCCCCTTAGCATTTACTCAACTGACATGGTTTGAAATTGGTCAATCTTGGCCTTTGGATGGAGGTGGGTGGTGTATGGATCAAAGGCCTAGGATGGGGCTCCAAGTGGCAAGATCTGACAAGGGGAGGGCAAGGTTTGACTTTGTGGAGGCCTCATTAAGAGGAAAAAGGTGCCTTTTCATGTGCACCCTTGACCTAGATCCAAGATCAATGGCCAAGATTTTGAGGCGCCTCTTTGGAGGGCTAGGATGAAGGCGCATTTTGGATGGTGGAGATGAAGATCTGAGATCAAGGGGCCGGATTGAAGTGCCTGTTTGGATGACCCATATTGAAGTGCCATTTGCTCTCACCTCCTCCCTTGGATCTAACCTAGATCTATGGCCCAGATTGGAGCACATTTTGCACTCATCCCCTCCTTTGGATCCACACCTTGATCTATGTCCCAGATTGGAGCACATTTTACTCTTATCTCCTCCCTTGGATCAACCCCTAGATCCATGGACTAGATTCAAGCACACTTTCCCCTCATCCCTTCCCTTGGATCTACCCATTGATCTAATGGCTAGGAGTGCTCTACCATAAATTTGAATGTGACCCTTGGATTGGAGATCAGATCAATGGCTAGGAGTAAGGACCATGGGTCCAAACCATGGGTAAGAGGTCTCCCCAACCATAAATGCTCAATATGTCCTTTTGTACAACACAACATACCAGTGTCCCACACAAAGAAGCACTCTCATTGGTACACCTCAAATCCATCTCTAATCCCTTGAAATTAGGAAACACTAATTGGAGGCCCTTTTGAGACCCCATTTCTCCCCTAATGTTCATACTTACCTTTCATTTCAACGTTTCGAAGAGCCTTTCGAAACATAAATGGAAAAATGTTAACTATTCGGAGCATCTAGTCGAAGGCTTGTGACATCATCCAATTCTTGGGAATAAGAATGATGCATCTGTACAAACATTTATGATATGTTGTCTAGTTGAAATTGAGGGTATTAAAATATAACCCACCTTAGAAAAATACCTCATTCTACGGAAATCTTCCATTGTGAGACCCTCGCTGAGCGTTTTCTTCGCTCGTATCGCCTTAGCTTCTTCCTGTGATTGGTTGAGGAGTTCAAGAAGTTGACTTGTGGACATGATATTAATCAAGAAGATAAGCATCTTTATCCCACTATGCTTGGTATTCAAGATACCTTGAATTTTTCATAGCAATCAAGGTGGTTATGAAGGAAGATGAGCAATTACATCGTGTTGTGAGCTGAGGACTCATGACTGGCATTCAGGTACATCGATAGAAGGTCGATGATCTATGCATCTTCCAAACATCCATTCTCATCACTCACTGACATCAGAATATCCAACATATCATCTTTCCTAGGACCAGTTCTCGACTAAGCTTCTCTCCTTTCATTAATGGCTTGTTGAAGAAACTTGGTTAAGCAAAGATGACACTGTAAGAAATGAAACTTTTGGTAATTAAGGCAAATGTTAAAGGTGGAGTTCATGAGACAAATTCAGTCATGGGCTTGATATTACCTTGAGAGCTCTGTGGAATGCAGTTCCCGAGATATTTATAGCCATCGCTCGGAGGCCTTTATTCATAGGAGAGTATTGACTCTCCAAAACTCTGGTCTTGCTGCTTGATTCCCAGCTCAGGAATATGTTGACAATCACATTGAACGTAGACTGTAAAACCAAATTAGAAGCACAATATATTCAGGAGAAATGATCAGCTCTATAGTACTTCAGAAGAGCTCTCTAATTTCATACATTTCTCATTTCTTACAAGAAGATGACTTGCTCTTGATTTGCACAGTGCTCTAACGCTGCCTTTGCAAATCTCTTTACTCGAGGGAGGTACATCTTAAGTGCCTCCCTATTTAAAGCCTACAATGTTAGCTTTTGGAGATGTGCATGTTGGTGATCCACGTCTGTAGAGGTGGACTTCTCCCCCATCAACCTCACAGTGGCTGTTGGCCATCGTGAGACAAAGTTGTCATCGTTACATAGTGTAGCTTTGAGTGTCTCTGAAGTTGTTGCCATTATAGTAGGCTGCATAAATAGATATGCTTTGTAGAGGCCAATCCGGTTGTACCTGATATATTAGGAACAAGGTTTTTATGATTTATTTATCTCTCATATCAAACACTTGAGTGTACTATTCTAGAATTAAAATAAATGCAACGGTGCATATTGGCTGTAGCGAGGTCAACGCATATTCCATCTATCCTAAATGGGAGAGATCAAATACTGTAGCCAACTGTTGATGGGTGTTGTGGAAACGATCTATGCTCGCTTGTAAGATTTCTCAAGCACCCATAACTGCAAAGCGATGAGAGAGAGATAGACAGACAGAGACTTTTTGACATATCCAACAATGAAAGAGTCGGGATTCGTGGAGTTGAAAGCTTAGAGGAAAGCTAGCATGTTGCCAATGACAGGCCATCCCAAATCTCTGAGGGGTAAGGGGAGCCTGCTGGGGGAGAGTTTGGGCTCAAACCGCCAACTGTTGAGGCTTCGAAGCACCCAGGTGAGGAAGGTGAAGGCACAAACGAGAAGGCCAAGGGAAATTAGCGAGAGCTGGTAAGTTACGTCCATGGTAGGCAAAATAAACATAGGAGAGCGAGTTTTAGCATTTATATGAGAATCGACGAGATGCACGTGACAAGAATTAACCAATGAAAGATCCTAAGACTTCATGCATTTCCTATCATTATGTAGCCAAGAGCATCTCCTATATTTGTCTTCAAAGCATATTGCATACATTTTGTCTCTTACGTAGATACATCTCATCAACCCAACTTTGTTATCAGAGGGAAGGAGGTCCCAAGGAGGGCCAATGTTTTTTGGCTTGCCTTTAGGTAGCCTTAGTGAAGGTTCAACTTTCAAAAACCAAAAATAATTTCTATCATTTTCTAGACTTTTTTTTTTTGGCAAATTCTTTGATTGTTGGTGTGTTGACTTTGGAGCATGTCTTTCAAATTTGTGTGCGCTTTTTTTGGAAGTGCATTCATTCTCTCTCTCTCTCTCTCTCTCTCTCTCTCTCTCTCTCTTTCTCTCTCTCTCTCTCTCTCTCTCTCTCTCTCTCTCTCTCTCCGTAGGCCACATGAATGAAATTCATCTTGTCATTTCAAACGTACATTTTATATCAATTTACATCGATTTAATGAGTAAAACATCTACTTTTGTCGTCAAGGTACGCTGATTACTTGGACCGAGAGTATACCATTGATATATCATCTTAGCACATGGTTCAACATACAAGTAATATGGTAGCACGAAATCCCATGGTATAATACATGCCATTAACCAATCCACCAATCGTCGAGGGAAAAAATCCTTGATTAGATGATATTTTTTATAGTTTTTATTTTAGATTTTGATTAAATCTAGTTGAATTACCATTTAAATCAAATGATTTAAATGTCATGGAAATCCTTGGAAAGGAGTCAGGCCAAAGGAGCCACATTGAGCCATGCACATTAGTCCTATGGTTGTTGAGATTCGAGAGCCAAACAGAAACCAAGGTACCTACCGATAGCCAGAGAGAAATAAAGGTGCCTCTCAATAGCTATGGTGATGGAGAGCGGGTGATAAAAGACATGGTCTCTCACGATAAATGCGTGGTAGATCCTCTCATGCTCTCAGGGCAAAAGTAGAGTCAAAATTAGAGCCCTTTGAACCCCTTTCATTGATAAAAGGGGTCTACGTGCCTCTATTTTTCCACAAAAGTTCAAAAATAGAGGCACGTAGATACCTTTCATCGACAAAAGGTTACCAAATTGGTTCTATTTTTAAAGAGTGTACAACTCTCTTTAAAGCTTTTTTACAACCAAATAAAGGGATCTACTAGCCTCTTTTTTCAAAATATCATGAAATAAATTAACATGATTACTCAAGTTCTTGTAATAATCATTATAATGATGGTTCAGTTTCACATCATGGTTGGTACATTTCCATTTTCCAATATGACTGCCATGTTCACGTTAATGATCCATTTCCTACGATAACCATTACAAAACATGCTTCATATTCAACATCATGGTTTTATAATGTTCCCATTCGCCAATACCAAATGAATTTAAATTATTGAAATGAGACACTACATTATTTTATTGTAATGGAAAATACAAAATACAGGGTCCAAATACCCCTTTCGTCAATGAAAGGAGTATTTACGCCATGTATTTTGCATTCCCCACCAATAGAAAATTTCATGTATTTTTATAGAGGAGAATGTAAAATGAAGGGCCCAATCATATGTAGTTATTTTCATAGAGGTGAGTGTTTTTATAGAAGTACTTTTATAGAGGGGAACACAAAATAAAGGGACCAAATACCCCTTTCATCAATATTTGAGCCCTTAATTTTTACATTCCCAGCAAAAAAATTCCTTGTATCACATGTGGTATTCATATAATTTGAAGCACACTTTATAATTTGTTAATTGTTTGCAAAGGGCTTCTAAGATATATGGCCGTTTCAAATTGGTTGGTTGAATTCTTAATATCATACCATGATCGTCTTTAAATCTATAAAAATCATTTGTTCTCTTCATCTTATTTCTCTAAAAGAAAGAGGTAATAAAATCCTTTCTTCGATAAAAGGGTCATTGTTTACTTGGGTGTAGCCATTTTTGTTGGATTCAGGAAATTTTTTGTATATAGGTATCTTGCATGACTCACAACTTATGCATTGCTTAACGAAATTCAACAAACTTTGTCTTTAAGTTATAGTACACATTCCAAACTTGAACATGAGAGCAAAAAATTATGGAATAAGGATTTGTAATGAGACTATTAAAGCATTACAAGTGCTATTTTGCATGTGAAGCATGCATCTTAAAAACTATAGGATATAGAAATTTATTTTAAAACTTCAAAATTTTATTATGTACATACATGCAACCAAGTAATCATTCAAAAGTACACTATGCGATCTTCTCCTCAACCCAAGGAAACACCTAAATGAGAACATTAGGCATGGGTTAATGAGCCTCTAATGTTGTGTTAAAGTGATGCATACCCATTTGAGGGCATGCTCCATAACTTTTTTTTGATTTGTTGAAAACCAAATCGGATTGAAAATTTAAAAGTGAAACTACTACATGGTAGTCTTAAAACATTGATAATTGTTGATATTGGTATCTACATTTACTCTAAAATAGAAGAAGTAAAAAATATGCAATTTGTGCATGTGCAAAGTGCTTTAATAAATCCAACCTATTTACAATTTTGAATTATTTATTTTTCTATGCACTTGCTTGCTATATGGCTCAAGCATGCCAAAGGTCATTGCATTTCATAATACATGGCATCAAACTTGATAGTGTTCCCTTTGGCCTATTGGTGTTTTGAAGCATTTTAGGCCACATTGCACTTGTTTAGGATATCCAATTCTGTTGATGAGTATCGCTAGAGGGGGCAAACCCGACAGCTGAAAATTTTGCTACTCCCGTAAATTTTCACATCTCTTGCCTATCAAATCTTAGAATATTAAGTATTTGCAACTTGGCCATATCCTGCAGCCCATACACACCTCGACGTGACCTTGCGCAGACTTTGGTTTGGCATTGTCTTCTTCGAGTAAGTTATCTTCTATTCTTTGCTTGCCTCACAAGCTAGCTTCTCTGGGTCTATTCTAGATTGATCGTGACCATGCTATCAATGGCAACATGCAGCTCGCCATGGCTTGTAAGAAAAGCAAACAGAGACCGTGAGATAGGAGAGCTGAAAAGCCTAGTGAATGCCAAAGGTCATTGCATCTCATAATACATGGCATCAAACTTGATAGTGTTCCCTTTGGCCTATTTGTGTTTTGAAGCATTTTAGGCCACATTGCACTTGTTTGGGATATCCAATTCTGTTGACGAGTATCGCCAGAGGGGGCGAACCCGACAACCGAAAATTTTGCTACTCCTGTAAATTTTCACTCCACTTCCACAGCTCATTGTATCAAGTTTTTTACAGTCTCATAGATCCATCGGTCTTCTGAAGACTGTAATAAAGTCTCTCTCTCTCTCTCTCTCTCTCTCTCTCTCTGTGTGTGCATGCGTGCGTGCATGTGTCTCCTTGTGATTCTATCCTAATAGACAGTATTATCATTTTTTTGGTAAACGCATGCTTAGTAGAGGAGCCTTACATGCCCCCTCTAAATAGACACATGCTTAGCAAAAGCACCAGACACTACTTTGATAAAATGCAAGAAGGTGAGGTTGCTAGTTGTTGCCAATTAACCCCTCTAGCTACACCTAAGGCAGTACCTTGGGAGGTCTAAGACAACCCTTTTTCTAAACTCGGCCCTATCCAAAGTCTCTAGAATCTCCTCTAGTAGGACCTCCCTCCTCCCCTTCTTCCTCCTTCCTTCTATTGGGAGGCCTTCACTATCCCCATGCCTCTACTCTAGCAACCCCCCTTCCTCTTATAACGCCCTCGAAACAGACATATACCTTAGGTTAATTACCATTTGTGGCCCTTGAAATAGACCTATACCTTAGGTTAATTACCATTTGCGGCCCTCGAGACACATATAAATAAATATTCTACCCCCCTTCTACTGACGGGGGGCCCCTATTAACTACATTTTCTTCCTTCTTTCTAATGCCATCCTTTTGATGATTGTTGTGCTCTTGAACACCTTGCACATACTCTACCTCAACTTCTTCTACCAGATGCACGAAGTCAAACCACAAACCCTCTTCAATTTGTTGCATGTCCTCTTCTAGTAATGCCTTTATAGGGGAGATTCCCACCTCTTCATCAAGATGCTTAAAGAAATCTAGTGGGGTGGTTTAGTTGGTCAAGGACGACTCCACTTCAAGATCAAAATCCTTCTTCTCCACACATAGAGACCTCCGTATCAAATGTATAGGCATCATCCTCTGTCTCAACATCATCGTCATTGAACTTCCATAGTTGGAATTAGATAAACAAAGCTTGTCTTCATTCGGCTCCATAAAAGTCTCCTTTTTCTCTACACTTCTCTTCTCTTTAGCCTCTTATTACCCCACATAAACCTTCCTTCCTCCACCTTCTCTAAAACCATCATTTCCACTTCTTTCTTACTTAATCTAGTCTTATCTTTGACTTTTATCCCAAGATTGGTTAGATTGTTTGGCAAACAAAACATATCCCTACCTCTTCCAAGTGGCTTGTCACAATTGGGACGAGTTTGACCCCCGTCCTTGTAATTGAAACACTAATACGATTCATATCGCCTTGGATAAGCTCCTCTCCTTGGACCAGCACCTATATACTCATGGCCTTGATAGGGAGGCCGAAAGCCTTTGCCTCGACCTCTTCCGGTTCCATCCATAAGATTGAGGCTAAGGTTCTTGAACATATCCACTAATTCATGTCAAATTTAACTTTAACTTAAAACCTATACCTATTAAACAACATTAAAATTTAGGCATGATCATGTACCTAACCCATCCATCCCCACCCCCACCCACCAACACACATACATACATGTATGCACTTGCATGTACATGTTCATGTTTGTATGCACACGCACACGCACACGCACACACACAGACACACACACACACACACACATGCGCACGCACGTGTGCATGCATCATGCATGCACATGCATGCAAACTCAACATGTGCACATGTGTGCACACAACCCCTCCCCATAGAGACACAAGCATAAGCATATTCACCTGTGTCACACATGCACAAAAACATATGCACATGCCCATGCCATGTACACATGCACTTTGTCCTATATAGTAATGTTTAACTATGGCATTCATCTTAGTTCCACTATTTTTAACTATGTCCTGTATAGTAATGTTTAACTATGGCATTCATCTTAGTACTCTGGCATTTTCTAGGAAACCTTACTTCATGAGGATATTTGGAAATTGTTAATATGATTTTTGTAAATTATTTCTCTATTTCTTAGTTCCTTAAATACACCACAACATTTTGATGATATTTAAAAAATTTTGATTTTGAAGTATTTTAGAATTCAATAATAATGGAATTTACTAGAGAAGGAAAGATGTGACCATGCACAAACAGAAAGTTGAATCAATGCTATTATGTAATATTATTCATAGTTCTTTCCTAGTCTTATGTTGTAGAATTAACAGAGGTTCCTTGTCCTTGATCTTATATTTATTTTTCTTCAAGGAATATATGGACTAATGTTGTATTGCATAGCTTCAATTGCACTTTTTCTTATGTTCTTTTCATTGTATCTTACATATTAAAAATTATGGACACTTTTGCATGTGGTACTTCCTTAATTCCTTGCACTCCTTATTTAGGACTTACAATACCCAAGCATCACTTTGTGTGAAATGATGTAGTTATAATATTATACATACTACATATGTCCTATAATGATCAAAGCTAAGGATTTTGAATACTATGAATTCATTTTATGGAGAAATGTTGAAGTGATACAATAAAGGATATATTTTCTCTTCTATGAAGCCATATTATGTAGAGATATTATAGCTAGTCTTGAATAGCTTGATTAACCATTTTAAAATTTTGTCTTTTAGAACTTCACTCCAAAAGTTGGGATGTATCTACCATTTGGCATAGGGACAAGGATATGCCCTGGTAATGAGCTAGCCAAGCTAGAGGTGGCTGTAACCATGCATTACCTTATTTTGGACTATAATTAAGTATTGAATTTCCATAAATGCTTGAATTGTGATTACTAAAATTATCATAATTCCATGATTATAACTAGACTTAAAATTAAAAGCTAACAATAAAATTTTTCCTCTTTATAGGGTCGAGCCTCTTAGCCCTTACTTGAAGATGATCTACTTACCACATCCACAGCCTTCCGATGGCTACCTAGTTCGAATAAGGGCATTGTGAGAATAGTTTATTAATGGTAACATATGTAATTTTAAAAAGCAATATTATTGGGGAAAGGAAATTCCTTTAAAGTCTCCATACATAGCATCTAAAGGTAGCGTTCCCTAAATCTTTATAATGCATTGATGCTTGCTTCTTTTTATGATCTTGTAGAGATTATCACAAACACACTAGTCAAGTGCATATAACAATATCTTTTAAGAAAAGTAAGAATTATACTTCTATACACGACATATGAATGCATAAGACTATGTCGCCATTGAAAAATTTTTAAACAAAATATGCTTCACATATAAGGAAACGTTTTAAGATCATGAGATAAAAGTTTAAATTAAAAACGATCATGGGATGGATCCTAGTTTTGGTTATGGATTTAATGAATGATTACAAATAGAGATGAATATGGAGAAATGAATTTAGGTCATTATAATAATCAAATATATGAATGCTTTATTATTTGAGGAAGAGGAACCCTACTAATTTTCAAGGTCATGTAAGGTGGTGTTCTTTTGAAACCTAGCATTGTTTATTTCCACATGGAAAAAATATTCATCACTTGCATTATCCAAAATTTATCAAATAGATGAATGCAATGTTATATAAGAAAGATAAGTCTTGAGCAATTGATTTTAAGGTCATGGAAAGTGGTTTTTCTTTGAAATCTATTAGATATCAATGCTCCACTCTCGTGTAACTACGCGAGAGCCAGCTAACTCTACTTGTAAGCCCCCCATATGAGGAGAAGGCATTTGAATAGCTCAGTTATCTGGTAGGTCTTGGTTTGGACACATGTGGCCTGATGGCTGGATGACTTCAGATAGAGTTGGCACACTACCAACTAGGCTACATGCAAGTGCAGGAAGGCATCCCATGATTGACCGCATTGAGGGTAGATGGAGGATTTCCTGGGGCAGCCCACTCTCAGGTTGCGGGGCCCGTTTGAAGCCTCAGATGATCCCAGATGGCTCTGGGCCGAACGGTGACCATAGGTTAGTTGCTCTATATTGTGCCACAGTTCTATCATGGTTAATGGCCTATTTTGAGATCGACCCCTAGTCGGCCGTTTTGGGCGAACTGAGTTGGTCACCCAATTGGGTCTAACCGACTACGACTGGTGGCTATATAAGAGCAAGGCTGTGAAGCCCATCATCATCACTAGCTACAACAACCCTGATTCCTTAGCATACAGCCTCTGTCCTTTACTGTTTCCAGCATGCCATCGAAGCTTCTCTCACAGGAGCACATGGCTGGGAGGCAGCGCCATCTATTGTATCAGTTCTACAGTAATCAAAATTTTGATTCTCCATACTATCTGCATTTCTCTCTTGCATACGAAATCCTTTATCTGTTGAGCACAGACGTTGTATTATTTTCTTACATGGTATCAGAATCCCACCGTTTGGCAAAAGCGAAAAGTTGGATGGCACTAACTATCCACTCTGGAAGTTCAAGATGAAGGCCATCATCCTAAGCGCATACGAGCTTTGGGATAGTGCTACTGGGGTGGACCTGAAGCCGGTTGCGAGACCGAATCTAGCCAATGCAGCACAACAGATAATACCAACTGCGAATGAGATTCTCGCATGGATAAGAAGAAATGCAGATGCGCTGTGTTCTATTGTCTGTAGTGTAAGTGATTCTGTCATGGCATTAATTCAACATGTCACCACAGCAGAGGAGGCATGGACGGGGTCTTGAAAAATCAGTACGAGACCACGAATCAGACACGGATTCAGAATTTGGAGACTCAACTCATGAACGAGAAACTGAGTCTGAAATGACAGAGAAGTTCATCACCAGGGTGAAGAATCTGCGCGATCAAATGACTGCGATTGGCATCACCATCACCAGTGAGAATCTAGCATGAAGGTGCATACAGATTCTCCCACCAAAGTATGACGGTCTTGTTATGGCGTTGAATACGTAGAATAAAAATTCGCCCCTCAACTTTGAGGATTTCAGTGCAATGCTTCTCGAGGAGCAGATGCATCAAAAGATGAGGACTAGAGAAGATTCAGCTTTCTCGGCTGGATCAAAGAAAGGCAAGGGTAAGGACTCTGGTAACCCATCTTCTTCTGATGATAAAAAGAGAAAGAACAAGATCAAGTGCTTTTATTGCAACAAGGCAAGGCAAAAGCAGAATGAGTGCCAGAAGAAGATTGTAGATGAGAAGAACAGAGTAAAGAAAGAGTCCAGCAACAGTGCACAAGCAGTACTAGTAGAGCTGTTCGTAGCAATTGAGGAGATTTGCATGGAGGCAATTCATGTACCTACGAATGAACCTTGGATTATTGATAGTGGTACCTAGCCTCCATCCTCTACTATTGCTAGCATGCCATTGAAGCTTCTCTCATAGGAGCGCACGGCTGGGAGGCAGTGCCATCTATTGTATCAATTCTACAATAATCAAAATTTTGATTCTCCATACTATCTGCTTTTCTCTCTTGCATAGAGATCCAATTATCTATTGAGCACAGGCGTTATATTATTTTCTTACAAAATCTAGCAATATTGAGCACAAACGTATTGTTTTCTTACAAAATCTATTCAATATCACTTTGTGCGCAAGCTCATCGTGGATGGAGAGGTCGACTTGGTGTACTGTCCGACTATAGAGAATGTTGTGGACATCTTCACGAAGGCTCTTGGAAGAGACTTGCTAGAGAGGCATCTTCATTGACTTGGCATTGGGCCAAAAAAGTAAGTTCACTTGTAGGTGGACATTGAGGGGGGGTGTTAGATATCAATGCTCCACTCTTGTGTAACTACGCGGGAACCAGCTAACTCTACTTGTAAGCCCCCCATATGAGAAGAAGGCATTTGAGTAGCTCAGTTATCTGGTAGGTCCTACTTTGGACACGAGATGGAGGCCATGTATGGCTTGATGGCTAGACGGCTTCAGATAGAGTTGGCACACTGCTAACTAGGCTACATATAAGTGTGGGAAGGCATCCCATGACTGACCGCACTGAGGGTAGACGGAGCATTTCTCGGGGTAGCCCACTCTCAGGTTGCGGGGCCTGTTTGGAGCCCTAGATGATCCTAGATGCGAACAGTAACCGTGGGTCTATTGCTCTATTTTGTGCCACGGTTCTATCGAGTGGTCGGTGGCCTATTTCAGGACCCGACCCCCAATTGGCCATTTTGGGCGCAGACTAGGTCGGTCACCCAATTGGGTCTAACCGACTATGATTAGTGGCTATATAAGAGCAAGCCCATGAAGCCCATCATCATCACTAGCTATAGCAACCCTGATTCCTTAGCATCCAGCCTCTATCCTCTACTATTTCTAGCATGCCATCGAAGCTTCTCTCACAGGAGCGCACGGCTGGGAGGCAGCGCCATCTATTGTATCAGTTCTACAATAATCAAATTTTTGATTCTCCATACTATCTACTTTTCTCTCTTGCATACGAGATCCTGCTATCTATTGAGCACAGGCATTGTATTGTTTTCTTACAAAATCTAGCAATATTTTTTTCCAAATGAAAAAAGTATTTATGACTACCATGATTCTAAAATCTATCACTACCATTATCTACAATCTATCAAATAGATGAATGCATTGTTATATGAGATAGAGAAACCTTGACTAATTTTCAAGATCATGTAAATTGGTGTGTTTCAAAATCTAGCATTATTTATTTCCAAAGAAAAAACTAATTATCAGCATTATTTAAAAATCTATCACTAGCATTATTCAAACACTATCACTGGCATTTTTTTTTGCTAAATGAGAGAAATATCACCACAGTATTTTGTCTCTACTTTGCTTGGCTCACCTAGAGAATTTGATAATGCATTCTCCACATGTGATTTGATCACATGATGAATTATCCTGATATTTATCATGTTGTTTTCACATTTGTGTGTGATGAACTCATAAAAGATCTATATTATGCTTTTTTCACATGTAAGTGTGATGGACTTATACATGATTGAATACCATCTTGGTTAACTATGGATATTATCAGTCTTTATTCCATAAATGTGTGATAAAGTCAGAGTGTTTTCAATCATGACAGCATGATATTGTGTTTTAATGTATGGAATTATGTGGGATTGCATTTTATTCTTCCTTCATGCTCCATACAATTGACTCATACACCTTTTGAGCATGCTGCATTAAATTTATGCATCTAGCAATTTGCCTTGGGGTTTTTGTTCTTCACACTCATGTATGATTCAACCATAATAAATTGGCTTTCATTTTTTCACACATGATTGCAAAATGCTTTATAATCATACAATGCATTAAGACCATAATGTTAACATCAACTTGCATTGTTATTTTTCCATTTAGGTTCGATCAAAGCATACATATCTTTTATCTTGTATTGATGTTTTTTCCACGTGCGTGTGATCAAGGCATAAATATTTCAAGAATATTCTCTTATGTCTATGTATGTCACCATTATTAGATTTGTTGAGCACTTGGTAGTGAGCCTATTTTGCACAGGTCTACTAGAGCTAGGTATCTTGTGGATAGGCTAAAATATGATGGATTTATAGCCATTCATTGTGCCTATATGGTCAAAGTGATACATGAACTAGAACCCACTTCTTTTGAGCAAGCCATGGGAAAAGAAAAATGGGAGAAAGCCATGGATGAAGAAATGGATGCCTTGGAAGCAAATGCTACATGGGAATTGGTGCCTTTGCCTAATGACAAGAATGCAATTGGCTACAAGTGGGTTTATAAGGTGAAGCACAATGCAGATGGTTCTGTAAACAAATACAAGGCAAGATTAGTTGTCAAGGGGTATGCACAAACATATGGCATTGATTATGAAGAAATATTCAGTTCGGTTGCAAGGATGGCAACCATAAGAGTAGTCATTGCTATGGCTACATCAAAGGGATGGTCTTTACATCAGATGGATGTAAAGAATGCTTTCTTGCATGGTGATTTGCAAGAAGAGGTCTATATGGAGTGGCCACCAAAGTTATGTTCATGCTGTTCATCCTGAGTTTGTCTGTAAGTTGAAGAAAGCCTTGTATGGCTTGAAGCAAGCACCCAGAGCATGGTCTGACAAGATAGGGCGGTATCTTGTCACTATTGGCTTTCATATTTCCAAGGCAGATTTCTCACTTTATGTGAGAAAAACAGAGAAAGGCATTATGCTGCTTATCATTTATGTTGATGATTTGATCATCACAGGTGATAGTGATGAAGATATTCTTCATGTGAAAATGCTATTGGAGTAGAAGTTTGAGATGAAGGATTTGGAAGAGCTGCGTTACTTCTTGGGCATTGAGGTGATTAGATCCACAAGTGGGATATGGCTCTTGGAGAGGTAGTATGAATTGGACATGTTGTCCAAATATGGGATGACAGGCTGTAAGCCTATTTCAGTTCCTTTGGAGCAGAATGTGAGGTTGAGCGTAGATGCAAGTGAGCTTCTGGAAGACCCTATTATGTACAGATGCATAGTAGGAAGTTTAATTTATATGACTACATCCCTTGTCTTCCTTACTATAGGTGTAACAATAGAAGGAATACCCAACTCATCATCAAGGCTATGTTCTAAGCCATTGGATTCACCATCCACATAAGAGTGACCTGCATTCACATCAACCATGGGCCGATCTACTTTCTCTTTTCCTTTTCATTATACTTGCATACCACTATCTACATTACTTTGAGGAGATCCTCTTGATCTCAATCTGCCTGTCCATGGTGAAGTATGTGAACCACTGCTAGAGGACACTACAGGTCCACTAATATTTTGTGATAATTGCTATGAATTTTGTGCAACATTACCATTTGTTGCATCTACATCATCAATCACATTTATTGGTTTATACCAGCTACTCATCTCATCAAAAACAACATCTCTACTTATTGTAAACTTACGAGTAGAAGGGTTATAGCATCTATACTCTTTTTGTTGCAGAGAATAACCAATAAAGATGCACTTCTCAGCTTTTGGATCTCAACTCATCTAGCACATGAACATAGGCAAAGCAACCAAAAACTTTCAAATGAGAAATATCTGGTTTCCTATCTGTATACCTCTCCTCTAGCGTCATGCCATGTATTGCTGCAGTGGGAGTGCTGTTCATTATGTAGACTATTGTAGCAACTACTATAGCCCAATAATAATATGGCAGGACTTTTTCATTGAGCATGGCATGAGATACCTCTCCAATATGCCTGTTTTTCCTTTCTGCAAGTCCATTTTGTTGTGGGGTATGACTGCATGAATATTGCTGCTTTACGCTATGCTCCTACAGGAAACTTGCAACCTCATTTGAGAGGCTCTTCCCCTCCATCTGACCTTAGGCATTTTATTTGTAGGCCTGTTTCTTTTTCAACCATAGCTTTAAAAGCTTTGAAATGCCCAAACACTTCACTTTTCTTTTTCATAATATACACCCAAACTTTTCTGCTGTAGTCATCAATAAAAGTGACAAAATAATGATAGCCTCCAATAGATGCAACTTTAGTAGTCCACACATAAGAGTGGATTAATTCCAATGGCCTCTTACTCTCTTGAACATGTCTAGGAAATGGTTTCCTTGCCTGTTTTCCAAATTGACAGGCTTCACATACCTTATGCATTTTTGCAACCTTGAAGTTAGGCAATCTTGTAACAATATTTTGGGCCTGCATTAATTTAAGTCGCTATATATTAACATGACCAATGCGTTTATGCCAAATATCAATGTTTGCAACACTGGTCCCATGTGCAAACATTGCTGCACTCAATTCAGGCATGTCCACATCTTGCCCTTCTTCTTCCCTTTTGCTATCAAGTGACCTTTATTTTTCATATCCTCAACAAAGCATCCATGAGGATTAAATATTATCTGCAAGCCCTGCTCAACCATTTGACAAACATAAACTAGGTTCTTGGTGATATTCGAGACATGAATTACATCAGACATGTATTTCTTTTTTCCATCCTGTATAGACAAAGGAATTTTACCAATCTGCACAATAGGATGTGCAGTATCATCACCAATCTCCCCAAATCTTGGTCTTTCCGATTTCCTTGCATCCTGCATCCATTCTGCATGACCTGTCATGTGGTTTGATGCACCTGAGTCAACATACCACACATCATTGCTTTCTTCTACACTTGTCACAAAATTGGTCATGTGGTGCACCATAAACAGATGCTCATTTCTGTCATCACCCTGTCTACTAGAGGATGCATAATTGCCTTGCTGCAATTTTCCACTCATGATGCCATTCTGCTTTTTATAGCAGTCTTTAACCATATGACCCATTTTACCATAGTAATAGCATTCAACATTGTTGTTTGCATTTTGGCCTCTCTGCCATCCACCATGACCTCTTTGGCTCCTCCTTCCTCTAAAGTTACCATGTCCTCCTCCATAGGACTGGTTTTCTTGAATTTGTGGCATATTTTGATTTTTGCCATGGCCTTCAAATCGACCTGCTCTACCTCTGCCTCTACCTCTTCTAGCATTTGAGTAGAAGACAACTTCTTTTGAAGTTCCTCCTGAAGAAGATGCACCACCATTTCTCCGCCCTTCAAAAATTAGAAGAGCAATCAACTCCTCAAAACAAAGAAAATTCTTACAGATGGCAATGGATGTCTGGAATTGCACATAATCCTTTCCTAGACTATTCAAGGTCACAGAAACTAAATCATCATCTTCCACTAGCGACCCAATAGAAGCAAGTGCATCTGCAATCTTCTTCACCTTCATGTGGTAGTCATTGATGCTCATATTTTCTCTCTGCACATTATGAAACTCCTGCTTGTGGGCTACATTTTTGTGGCTTGCATATTTGTGCTATACATTTTTGTCAAAGTATCCCATGCCTCCTTTGGCATACTTGCATCCTGAATATGCACAATCATAGAATCTGAAATATTGATAGATAGCCAGTACATAACTTTTCTGGCTCTCTCATGCCAGCCTTTAAATGCCTGTAACTCCTGTTGATTGGGAACATTAGGAATAACTAGTTCTTGTTCAGCTCCAGTAATGAACTCCCAATAGCCTTTTCCCTTAAGGAAATTCGTCATTCTAAAGTTCCATGCTTGGAAGTTGTTCTTTATATGACATGCAAGAGTGTTGAGAATGTGCTTCTTAGCCTATGTATTTGTTTTTGATGGGAATGATGCTTTAAACTTAAGGCTTGTGCAAAGTATTAAACCATTCTTTGGCATGATTTAGAATTTAGATTTTACTTATTTTTTACTCTATGAAACTATCCTTAACCCTACACCCTACATCCTAAATTCTAAACCATACAACTTACTTCCTATATTCTAAACTCTTAACCTTAGATACGAAGCTATAAATCCTAAACCCTAAACCCTAAACCCTAAGCCCTAAAGCCTACATCATAAATCACAAACCATACAACTTACTTCCTATATTCTAAACTCTTAACCTTAGATACAAAGTTATAAATCCTAAACCCTAAACCCTAAATCCTAAACCCTAAATTGTTAATCATAAACCATACAACTTACTTCCTATATTCTAAACTCTTAACCTTAGATACAGACCTATAAATCCTAAACCCTGAATTCTACAACCTAGATCATAAACCTTAGAACCCATATCTTAGATCCTAAAACATAATCTCTAAACCCTAGACTCTAGATTATAAAACCTAGTTGAACCCTAAAATACAAGCAATAATTTATAATTTTTGGTGATTTGTGCAACAGGTTGGGGTACTGCCCAACCTGTTGCATGTGCAACACATTGGTGGGTGCAATCCCAACCTATTGCAGAAATCAATAAATCTTGGTGATTTGTGCAATAGGTTGGGGTTCCCCAATCTGTTGCATGTGCAATAGGTTGGTGGGTGCAACCCCAACTTGTTGCACAAATAACCAAATTTTGGTGATTTGTGCAACAGGTTTGCCAAATTTTTTCTCAATTTGAGACATCATATCCTCCAACCTGTTGCACAAATAACTAGAATTTGGTGACTTGTGCAACAGGTTTGGCGGCCCCCAACCTGTTGCATAGGTTGGAAGATATGATGTCTCAAACTGGGAAAAAATTTGGCAACTCTCGAAAGGAGGAATCAGTGGCTATCTTGGAGAGAATGGTAGGTTGGAGGGCATTCATAGAGCCACATTTACAAGGGGGAGATGAAGCATTAATAGGGCACACAAATCCACGCTATTTTCAATTTAGCATGTATAATGATATTCCAGTGATGCAATGGAAGCACTACACAATGGATGGAGATCATTTATGGAGTGAGCCATATGCTTTATTACAGAGAATAACTCCATTGGAGGAAACTAGATTTGTTCTTGCAAAGAACAAAGCACTTGATGTAGATGAAATGAAAGGCTTGAATGACTTTATTAAACATCTTCAAAGTGTGATGCAAAAATATTCTGAGCAAGCAATAAATAATGGGAATATAATCAAGTCAGTTAAGGAACTTGTCAAATCTTTACAAAAACAAGAAAATGTAATGAGCATTGAATACTCTAAATCTTTTTGGCGAGAAGAAGCTATGGCACCAAGATCCACATTGGATACAAATACGGCAATAGATGAGGAAGAAGCTGAGCAATGCCTTTTACCTTGGAAATATTGTGGTAGGAAGGGGGATAAACCCTTACCATAGTTTATACCCTTTGATGAGATTGAAGAGAGTATGTTTGTTGCAGTTTGGGCATCTGATCTAGATTCAGATTTGGATGAACAAGGTGGCCCAATTTGGGTGGCAAAGGTTGCTCATATAGCAAGGGATTAGAAGGGAATGCCTATAGCATTCACAGCTTTATGGTATGAACCAAAGCCTTTGAAAAGTCTTACTAAAAAATACACAGTAAAACAATTGTATGAGGTTTGCTTGCAAAAGAAATGTGAATGGATTCCAAATAAAGAGGGCTTGATAGAGGTGGAAGTGGGTAGCATTATTTATTGCTGGAAATCAAAGACTCAAAGTTACAAAAAGAAGCATGGCTATGATGTTGAAAAATGTATCACAATTCCTGATCCTAGCCTTGCATATATTAAACATCATTTGGCTAGGCTTAACCCATCAAGTGAAAATGCAATACCAAAATCTCATGACTCTAAACGAGATTCAGAAGCATAGGATAATATATTGTATGCCTTGTTCTGGAAAATTGTATATCTATACAAATGGTATTCAATCAAATGGTGTATCTATACACCTCCCATATATTGAATTTGACAAACTCTTTTCCATACAATCAAATGGTGTATCTATACACCCCCTATATATTTAATTCAACCATTGATACTTTCCATAGATTGCATATTGAGTGGAGGCGCACAACATTTTAAGATTTATTAGACCATATTTATGAGGGGGTGATTCATTTTTTTGTAAATTTACCCATGATGTATCAAGTAGAGGTCACAACTAACAACCTTGGGGATTTTTTAGGTTTATTATGTGGAACTTACACATCTAGTGTTCCCAAAATACCCAATTTATGAGTCTACTAATGATATTGATCACAGGTGACTAGTTTAGAAAAAAAGTCCAAATGAAGCGAGAAAGTACAAAATTTTTGAATACAGTGTTGGGTCAAGAATATCCATGGGATCTTACTCTTCTCCCCAAAGACATGTCACGTGCTTTTCCACAAAAAAATCTCTTCAAAAAGTCAAAGATGATGGAGAGATAATATTTGAGCAAAATTGGAAGTTTTCATTAGGATTTGATCTACATGTAAATTTCTTACTTTTGATTTGCTTAAGTTAATTATGGTCACAATCACTATAAAATGCATCCTCATTGTGTTAATGATGTTATTTTGTAGTACAAAAAGTAAAGTGCAATATAGACATATGGATGACCTTTTTGTCTAAAATGCATCCTGGAATTTACAAAGTACATTTAAAAAAAATATAATACGTACTTCTTGATTAAAAAATGCATCTTCACGTCCTAAATGCAAAAAAAATATTTTTTCCACTAGTCAAAGGTAACCTGTTGACTAAGAAACTACTGCGTGGTATGACTGGATACCATGCGATAGCTTTCTTGATTTACCATGTGGTGTAAGATGACACCATGTGGTAGCTAGCACATAGAATGGTGCGATACCATACCACAAAGTGTTTTTTAGGGTGTGATGCATCGAGACTAGGACCCTCAAATTTTCTAGGGTTTTCAATCAGGACTATTGAGCTATCACACAGTTGGTTGAGGTACCGCATGGTAGTTGTGCGATATGTCATAAAAGGACCTCACCCCACATTCTTTGCAAAAGAACCATTTTGTGCTGTTGCTTTTGGAGAGCCAGGGTTTTTTGCTTTAGTTGCTCTTTTGGTGTCAACTAGTCGATTTAGATGATGGCCTACCTCAATCGGTCATCATCACCTTGCCCTAGACTGTAGGATGTTAGAGAGAGAGGAAAAGAGAGAGTGTGACTGTGAGGTAGAGAAAGAGAGAGATGCATTTTTGTGTGTCAGTTGGGCGAGGAGATGACCCACTTCGATCGATTGAAATCACCTCACCTCGCTCGACATGTGTTCTTGTCAAGCTAGGTGATGGCTCGTGTTTGCCAATTGGTTCCCCGACCTTCAATCTAATTATGTATCATATTTATTTATGTATAATTTATATACATAGGGGTCAATAGAGCCAGTTTTTATCCAAATGATGGCTAGATTTTGCCAATCGGTTCATCTCTATAACAATCCTTCCCAATCAGATATATGATTGGAAAATCTAATCTAGATCATCTTGGTTATGTGATGGGTGGTAGCAAGCTAAGGGTGTCCACTTTTTGTTCACTCCCCAATCCTAAGGAGGTGGAAAAACAAGCTTTTTAGCACTCAAAAATGCAAATCTCACCTACTTCCCTATGGATCTAGTCTTTGAAGTCTTCTGACACAACATCACACTTGCTATTGTGCACACAATCGTATAGTCTGATCGAAAATTCGATGCACACACAAAAAATTTCTTTGTGTCACACGGCATGGTTCCAGGGTGGTCACACGTTTGTCACGAACAAAGAGTGTCATATAAAATTCTAAATTTCTCACTCATTTTAGATTAAATGTTATTTAAACTTTGTAAGTGGTCTCTTTGCATTATGTAGAGCTTAACTTGATTTATTGGTAATTTTTTGAATGATTTATCTAATTATAAATAATTATTTATAATAAATAAAGTCATAAAATACATGCATTTTAGTAGCACACCACATTTTTTTAGTATTTTGAATAATTAAGCAAATCCAATTCGGTGGAAGGTTAGTAGGCACATAAGGGTGTGTGGTTGAATCATCAAATCCCAAATCCAACGGTTAGATTTAGGAAGATTGAAGTTTAATTTTTACTTTTACTCCTCAGAGGATCAACAAAGAATATTAAAAATAAATCTAGTAATTCTCAAACATAACCAAACATTTCAAAAATGTCAATATTTTTAGTCCTATGCATGATGAATAAGGGGAAAAAATTTTGGTTAAATTTGAGTAAGGGAAACGTACGATATGGCCTCCAAGAGTTAAATCTCCCTTTTGTGGGGGAAAAAGGGCCACCCAAGCCTAATACCAAGACAAGGTAGGCTTGGTATTAGGCTTGGTGATGTAGGCTAGGAGCATCACCGATCCTAGTGGCAAGCCTTTGGAGTTTGCATGCTGCCCATGTGGAAGGCTGAGTCATCAAAACCATGCCACATTGTTAGACCACGTGGTGCCATCTCATCAAGCAGATGTGACATCACTCCTTGCCATGTCACCTTACATTGCCACACGTGCTGCCACATGTGCCACCTCATCATTCCACATCATCAGCCATGTGATCACACAATGCCACCTTGGCATACCTCCTCTCCTGGCCACGTCACCAATCCTCCACCGCAATTTGCCATGTCATCTACCACCTCATGAATGCCAACTCATCATGCCACATCATGCCCAGTACCACATCATGACCATGTAGGAAGAGACTATATTACCACATCATGACCATGCATGGTGCCACATCAGCAAGATGTATACACATGACGATGTGCGATGCATACAATACCTCGATCAAGGTATGTATGATGGGGGATTCATACAATACCTCGATCGAGGTATGTATGATGGGGGAGGCATAGAATACCTCGTTCGAGGTATGTGACCGAGGACCGAGGTTCATACATACATGCATGCGCAATGCACTTAATACCTCGATCGAGGTATACCTCGATCGAGGTATAAGATCTGATCGTGGCTCCGGGCATAGCAGACCTCTCCACCAAAATTAAGCCAATTAGTATCAATCTTAGCACCTCTCCACCAATAATAATGAAGAGCAATCTAAGAGCAATCTAGTGGATGAGTTGAGGCTCTCTATAAGACACCACGTTTTGGTTCATTTCACCCATTCTTAGCCATTCTTGCCTCCTCATCACTTTGTCACACCTTCCATCCTACTTTCATTGAGAATGGGTTCTCAAAGCCGTAGAGCTAGTAGACGTGAAAGATGTAGGAACCCCCCCCCAAATCTCATTGACGAGGAGCGCAAGCGGAAGGCTCGTGAGCGCAAGAGAGCCTCTAGAGCTCGAGCTCGCGCTGCCACCACTGATCCACCTCCAGCTCTACCTCTACATCCCACCTCCACCCCCACCCCCACCTCCATTGTCCCCCCATGCTCATCCGCTCCCCTACCTCTAGCCTCCGCCCTTCCCCTAGCCACCTACATTTTGGCCTCCACCTCTACCTCTTCCCCCTCCACCCTCCCCCCTCCCCCTCCCCCTCCCCCTCCCCCCGCTCCGCTTGGCGCCTCCCTTCCCCCGTCCACCCTACCATCTCCCATTGATCCCGTTGCCCCACCTTGTAGCAGCAGTGTTGCTTCACGACGTGACTTGCCGAAGTCCACTATCCGTCGTCGTACTAGCAAGATCGTGCAGTCTTTTTTTTGTGACCTCACGCCAGCTTCGTAGTCTTCTCTTCTTACGTCCCTGATTGATCACCCTGACTTGGTAGAGTGTAGGAGGCTTGCTGGTCTTGGTGCACGTAGAGATAGGGTTGTATCTAGCGAGGTCCTTAGCAGTGTTCGACGTTCCTATGCTTCTATTAAGCATAGGAACTCCAGTGATGCCTTGGCAGCACGTCGTGCTATTGTGGCTGCCATTAGTAGACCTCATATGATAGGCCATGTGCGTACCGCTTCACGTCTTCTTCAGATTGCACCGCGCACATTGCGAGCAGGCATTGCGAGCAGGCATCATTAGGAGGCAGAGTCTAGAGGATAGTGAGACTGATGCTCTTTGGGCTTCGAGTGGTCGTGCACATCGCAGCGATCGATTGTTGGATGATTCCGCTAGGTCCTTCATACAACAGTTTTGGGAGGAGCATTGCAGAGCATCCCCGGTGTTCAAGAAGGCATTGCGGAAGAGGGTGTCACGCGGTGTGTACATTGAGCATGGTGCATGTTTTTTGGAGTGTACCCAGACTGAGTTGTACACTCAGTTTGTAGAGGCGCACCCGGAGTTCAAGATTGGCCAGAGGTCATTTGAGCGATGCAGGCCATGGTTTGTGCGATGCTCTCAGGAGCGTGACACATGCTGTTGTCGCTACCATGTGGATTTTGGATTGATGTATGACGTATTCCGTTCCCTTGATGGTCATAGGGGAGTGGTTCCTACTAGCCCTCGCGACTTCATTCATTCCATATTGTGTACACGAGATGGTGATGCTTTATTCCACTCCCTTGATTGTGTGGAAGGCACGTGTACTTTGTGTGGTGACTTTGCCAGAGTGCCACGAGTTGCACTAGATACTTGTGATGTGCAGATGGTTCGTTGGCAGCAGTATGAGTACTGTACCTTGACATTAGATGGTGGTGCACAGTCGAGGAGGTTGCAGCTTGTGGGGAAGGAGACACCACGTGTTGTATTCATCGACTGTTTTCGAGGGAAGCTGTACCGCTACATACGCCACTCGCACACTGCGAAATGGGAGGATCGTCAGTTTCGTGCATGTTTGAGGACATTTCCTATAGGGGTGGTTGTCTCAGTGGTGGACTTTGCGGAGAATTACACCTTTGCACCATAGCATGAGATCCAATCGGAGTATTATTTCTCCGAACAGGTGACGTGTGATTGAGTATTGATTTTTTCCCCGCCTCATTATATTGAATTATTTCAATAGTCATAATTTTTTTTCAATGCCATATTGCAGGTTGCTATATTTGTGCACATTAGCTATCGTCATGCACAGGCTCATGTGGATGGCATTGATAGCACCATGGACTCACGCATCATTGTGCGAGAGTATCACTTCTACATTAGTGATGATCGATCGCATGATGCCCATTTTGTGCAGTATTGCTTCACTTTGCATGATAGTTTCTTGAGGGATCATGGTGTCACATGGCAGCGGCGCTGGATCTGGTCAGACGGTTGCGGTGGTCAGTTCAAATCCGCTAGACAGTTTTATTGGTTCTGCAGATGGCACCGTGAGACAGGCATTCCGATCACATGGAGCTACTTCGAGACAGGGCACGGTAAGGGAGAGCACGATGGTGCAGGTGCTTGTGTGAAGCGTGCTTTGCGTCGATACCAGTTGCGTCACAGTGCCGATCGCTTCAAGGATGCACATGATGTGGTGCGGTGGTGCAGCCAGCACTTATCCACTAGTGCTACGTCCTCGTTTCAGTCGCGTGACGATAGGGTGGTGAGCCGGTATTTTTGGTGCGTGGACATTGGGAGTCTTGATCGGTCGCGACCTTTTGATTGTCGTTCTGTGCCTGGCACTCTTGATTTCCATTCCATCAGGAGCGTAGGTGAGTCTCACCCCGCGATCTTTTCTCGACGGTTTGCATGTTTTTGCTCTGCATGCATTGATGATGATTGGGGAGGGTGCTCCATGATACCATGGGCCGATCCATGGGTACGGCGAGTGCTTTCTCCCTTCCAGCCTTGGGAGGAGATACATGATGATCAGGATGCGGGATTCAGTTCCTCTAGAGATTATGACCAGCTTACAGATATTTTGCGTATTGGTGATATCTTCGCGGTTATTGCTTCGGAGGGCAATGAGGAGGGTGTGGATTATTACTTGTTGCGATGCTCTATGCTGAAGAGTGTGCTGAATGAGGATACAGTGGACGGGCATGGGATGCACTTCAATGCTCATAGCATGATCGTCGGTGGCCACTATTTTCAGCAGATACAGAGGCGTGGTCGCTATATTGAGTTCCAGGAGTACATGGCGGATCGGGAGGCATACATGTATTCTCATCTTGTTGTTGGGATCAAGATTACTTTGAGTCGTGTTCGCACTCGCAAGGCGACGTCCACTCCACGATGGCGCCTTGCAGTGGCGGATCACGAGAGCATACTTGCAACTATTGGCATGAGAGCTGATCCTGAGGAGTAGCACATTACATATCTTATTTTTTGGGATCATCAGTTGATCAGATTGATTTTTATTGGGTATCACTAGTTGATTACACTTTTTTGTATTCGATATGTATAGGCTCACTGTGTGACCGTACCATTGTATTTTTCATGGACTCATATTTTGTATTTCACTATGATGGCTGTATACACGTTCATTCACATCATTGTATTAGATTCTATTTTTAACATGATGTCCGATGTCTTGTCAATGGGATTTGTTGTGTTTGTAATACAAAAAATTGTTTATTAGTAGTAATGTTGTAATTTGTTTTGTGCATTAGGACATTTTAAAAACGTGACTAAGAAAATAGCTCACGTACTAACGAAATACGCGTGTGGACTTGCTTGTTGGGGATGAAACTTCGCACGACTCTTAGGCCACCCTAGCCAATAGTCCACGCGAGATTTGGTTTGAATTGATTTGGTGTGCGCCACGTGGAAGGTACAATGCGTACATTTTTACAATCCCTACTAGCACTCGTGACTACGTATGAGCTATGGCGCATGTACTAACGAAATGCGCGTGTGGACTTATCTGTTGGGAATGAAACTTCGCACAACTCTTAGGCCACCCTAGACATACATCCACGCAAGATTTGTTCTCCAACTTATTTGGTATGCGCCACGTGGAAGGTATAATGCGTACATTTTTACAATCCCTACTAGCACGACTACGTGTGAGAAATGGCGCACGTACTAACCAAATATGCATGTGGACTTATCTGTTGGAGATTAAACTTTGCACGGCTCTTAGGTTACTGTAGACGTACATCCACGCAAGATTTGGTGCCCAACTGATTTGGTATGCGCCACGTGGAAGGTACAATGCGTACATTTTTGCAATCCCTACTAGCACGACTACGTATGAGCTATGGTGCATGTACTGAGGAAATACGCGTGTGGACTTATCTGTTGGAAATACGCGTGTGTACTGAGAAAATACGCGTGTGTACTAAGGAAATACGCGTGTGGACTTATCTGTTGGAAATGAAACTTTGCACGACTCTTAGGCTACCGTAGGCGTACATCCACGCAAGATTTGGTGCCCAACTGATTTGGTATGCGCCACATGGAAGGACAGTTGCGTACATTTTTACAATCCCTACTAGCACTCGTGACTACGTATGAAAAATGGCGCACGTACTAATGAAATACACACGTGGACTTATCTGTTGGGGACGAAACTTCACACGCCTCTTAAGCTACCCTAGATGTACATCCACGCAAGATTTGGTCTCCAATTGATTTGGTATGCGCCACGTGGAAGGACAAATGCATACATTTTTACAATTTCTACTAGCACGACTAAACCCTAAACCCTAAACCCTGGACCCTAAATCCTAAACCCTGTTGGGCATGAAACTTCGCACGCCTCTTAGGCTACCCTAGATGTACATCCACGCAAGATTTGGTCTCCAACTGATTTTGTTTGCGCCATGTAGAAGCAATCCCTACTAGCACGGCTAAACCCTAAACCCTAAACCCTAAACCCTGGACCCTAAATCCTAAACCCTGTTGGGGACGAAACTTCACACGCCTCTTAGGCTACCCTAGACGTACATCGACGCAAGATTTGGTCTCCAACTGATTTGGTTTGCGCCACGTAGAAGCAATCCCTACTAGCACGGCTAAACCCTAAACCCTAAACCCTAAACCCTGGACCCTAAATCCTAAACCCTGTTGGGGACGAAACTTCACATGCCTCTTAGGCTACCCTAGACGTACATCCACGCAAGATTTGGTCTCCAACTGATTTGGTTTGCGCCATGTAGAAGCAATCCCTACTAGCACGGCTAAACCCTAAACCCTAAACCCTAAACCCTGGACCCTAAATCCTAAACCCTGTTGGGGACGAAACTTCACACGCCTCTTAGGCTACCCTAGACGTACATCCACGCAAGATTTGGTCTCCAACTGATTTGGTTTGCGCCACGTAGAAGCAATCCCTACTAGCACGGCTAAACCCTAAACCCTAAACCCTAAACCCTGGACCCTAAATCCTAAACCCTGTTGGGGACGAAACTTCACACGCCTCTTAGGCTACCCTAGACGTACATCCACGCAAGATTTGGTCTCCAACTGATTTAGTTTGCGCCACGTAGAAGCAATCCCTACTAGCACGGCTAAACCCTAAACCCTAAACCCTGGACCCTAAATCCTAAACCCTGTTGGGGACGAAACTTCACACGCCTCTTAGGCTACCCTAGACGTACATCCACGCAAGATTTGGTCTCCAACTGATTTAGTTTGCGCCACGTAGAAGCAATCCCTACTAGCACGGCTAAACCCTAAACCCTAAACCCTGGACCCTAAATCCTAAACCCTGTTGGGGACGAAACTTCACACGCCTCTTAGGCTACCCTAGACGTACATCGACGCAAGATTTGGTCTCCAACTGATTTGGTTTGCGCCACGTAGAAGCAATCCCTACTAGCACGACTACACGTTAGCGTACCACCAAAGTCAAAAGAAAATAGTAAAATTAAATTGTGGCCTAACATGTCACACCTTCCTTGTACTCCCATACATGAGTGGAGTTTAAAAGGGAGAAGTGGGATTGTTAATATGTATATATTTTTTTGGTGCATAGCCTGTGCAACAACCCTTTCTTTTTACATAAACCAAATACCAACACTTTTCCTTATACCAACCGCCAATCCTTTCTCTTGTACATAAACCACTAAATGCAAAAGAAAATAGTGAATAAAATGGTGGGCTAGCATGCTACACCTTCCTTGTATTCCCGTATACATGCATTAATTGCCAATTGTGTTGATTTCTCTTCTTTATGTTCATTATCTTTTATACATGCATAATAATTAGATTGGTGCATTGGCAAATGTCATATTAAGGAAATTGAAATAGTCCTTAGAAATATGCGATTGTGATTTGGAAGGCACATGTGATTGTGGTTCGAATATGACAAATATTTAGGTCTTGTTTTCTTTGATCACCAATTAGCACAAGTATTGTTAACAATAACAGACAAATTAAACACTGAGTCATAATAAATAACAGCAAAATCATGCAGAGGACAAGTCAGACTCCATTTTTGAAAAAAATCCCCTAAAAATTTATATTTTTTAAAAATTGTAGGGACAAAATATACGCTTCATGTCAATAATATTAAAAAACTAGATTTGGAAGCATGAATATGACAATAGTTGTCTTTTTGAAAAATTGATGAAAATTTGGATTTTGAAACACACTTTATTGACAAACATGAATAGAATAAAATTTTTGTTTAAAAAATGAAAAACTTTTATCCGCAAAATAAAATTTTCATCCAAAATAAGATGAATTTTGATATGTTTAATGTTTAATGTTTGCAATTAATGTTTAATGTTTACAATTACTTCACATGGCATTCTTTTTTAAATACCTTATGTATTAAACAAACTATAAACTGAGATAAACTGAGATAAACAAAGTGCGAAGAACATCATGAAAGTACGAAAATGCTCATACATCATAAAAGTGGGAACAATATCATGAAAGTACCAAAATGAATCTGTACATCATCATCATCATGCTGCAAAAGTGCATCCCTATACAAGAAACGTGTGAAGCCTAAACAATCAATCTGAATCTGAATCTGATAACTCTACATATGATCCTCTAGTGGAACGCTGACGTGGCTCCTGTATGACTCGCTGCCCAACCGTCCGCTGTGTGCCCTCAGGCAATGCCGGCTCAGATGGGCCAGCCTCATCATCTGCATGAGATGGGCCAGCCTCATCCTGACGAGGAGGGCATGCTGCACGCGCCACTGCTGCCATCTCTGCATCCCTCGCCTCCTCTATGTACGCGCGTCTCAGCTCCCATAGCCGTGCATCTGCGAATACTCGTGCCTCAAATCCAGCGCGAGTAATCGTCTCTACATGTGAAATACGCTGGTCTCGGCCCCGCCCTAGCTGCTGCTCCACCCACTGCTGCAATGATGTCTGCAGCTCTGCCTCTCGCTCAATCCGGCGTGCCTCCTCCGCTCGTGCCTCGTCACCTGGCATGAAGTCACCGTACGAAAAGCGGCGTGGAACGCATGATGCAACCACTGATGTATCCGCACCCTCCTGCATCAGCAATGCTCTCTGTGCCTCCTCCCTGTAGTGCTCTGTCAGGACTACACGGGCGAATGGATCAACAGCCTGACGATGACCAGGATATAGATCATCCATGCCCAGTCCTCTGTATGTCGCCACATCAATGTCGGCAAAGCATACCGGGCACACTGAACGTGCCACCATGTGGCGGGTCATGCAGTGGAGATGTGCGATGTGGCCGCACCCTAGTCCAAACCACCCTACGGTGTCAAAGTCCTCGTGGCAGAGGACACAAGTGGAGGTAGGAAGCCTCGCTACGACTGCTGCGTCTATCGGTGTCCTAGTCGGCACATCTACAGGAGGAGCAGGGTATAGGGCCACACTGGGGTCGATCCTATGGCGCGACGGATCACGACTGATATGCCTCAACTGCAAGATATAGTGCTCTGCGCGATGGTATGCTATGCGTGTCCGAATCCTCTGCTCCTCCAAATCTGTCTGCAAGAGTCGTACGCGAGACTCCATCTCCTGACGCAAGAGTCGTACGCGAGACTCCATCTCCTGACGCAATAGATGTGCCTGCAATGCAAACATGTCGCATACATGGTGAGAATTAACCAAAAAACTTCAGCTCAAAACACGCTACAAAAAAATAAACTAACATAATCAAAATAACTAACCTCGTCCCTAGACTCGGCCAACACAGCCTCCAACTCTGCAATCCGTCTGTCTCGAGCCTCCAACTCGTGCTGAGGCGCCGTAGATGTGGGAGGTGGTGTAGATGTGGGACGCTCCATCGATGATCGAGGTGGGGGAGGTGGAATCGCAATAGATCTCGATAGGGCCGAGACCATGTGCTGCAAGGATGATGCCACTGAATGAACATCCCCCCTAATCTGTCCTCCCACCGCTCGCAATGCCGGTGCAGGGATGGTGTGCAACTCTGGTCCCTCGCGTCGACGCCGAACACCTACAATCTGCCGCTCCTGGCGCCCCATCCTACCACGTCCAGCTCCTGATCCTGGACGGGTACTGAGGTAGTCCACCCGATGACCAAGGACAAACTCAGCATAAAGCTGCATGGCAAACGACCTCGCTATCTGGCGGTTGTGAGGCAACCGACCACCATTCGCAGCAAGATATCTCGGATAAATGTGTGCTGCTATGATGGGGTGCCTACACCGTAAAATATGCAAGGGGAGCCCTGATCGTGGTCGCTGGCCCTCGGTGTGACCATCCCAAAACATGTCGTCCAAGGCCTCCCTGTGATGTGACTCCCGCTCAAACAACTGTCGAATCGCTCTCCAATCCAAGCCACCACCAGTGATCTCCGCCTCGGCCTGTGCCTGAAAGCTATCCACAACATCCTCAACTGTCTCCAATCGACTCAGAGCCTCAATAACTGAATCCAGGCTCGCAACCAAGTGAGGGGGTGCCCTAGCATCCTGCAGTGCCCTCATCTCAGCTCTCAGCATCTCTATCTGCATACGAATAGTGGTGCTAGAACCTGTGCACTGGCTGGCGCATGCACAAAAAAAACACATGGAAATTAATATTCTATTTGGGTAATGAAAATAATATTCTATTCAATATGACTTATAATCTATTTACGCAATGAAAACTATTTGTACGTACTCCTTGATGAGGTAGATCCTATGCACCTACCGACCGGTAGATGGGCCAAATGTGTGGCTCAATATTAATCAATATTATTAATAATTCTTAATTTTGATTAGAATTTTTTCACTCTAGTCGTTGCATTTTAAAACTTAGATGTCTCAAATATTTTCTCCTTATATGTTTCCCTTTTTTCACTTTTTATCCAATATGAAACTTTTCCACATGTGGTGTAAGGACCACATTGTCCACTAATGGCCCCTATACTAAGGACAGATAGTGGAGAGGTTTGGTTAATAAGACCTTCTTTGAATGCTTTACTGCCTTGGGTTTGCAATAGATATGGAGGAGATAGAAGGATACCTAATACATTACTTTGAACGATACACAAGCAAGGCGCATCTAGTATTTCTTAGACTACACATTAAAAATGAGAGCGGGTTCACACTACAAACCTTTTAAAGCGAGAACTTTGAGAAAATAATTAAGCCTTCTCAATATTATCTATTTTGGTTGGGCAATCCACCTCAACTACTGGCCATTCCTATAGATCATCACTTGGTTCAAGACATTTTGTATAAGACAAACAACATGGAATGGGATGCTTCAAATGTCGACTCTTGAAGGTTATGGAGTTCTCTCTCTCTTAAGTCTCTTATCTATGATCATTAAGGGATGATTAGGAGAGATTCAGTCATTAACAGGCTCTATTTGAACTTAGGTCTATAGTTGATCAAAACACTTGCATATATTAGCATGAATGTGGAATGAATATAGATCCACTAGAGTCCCATGTGCAATGAATGTTAGGTATTCTAGTTAAACTTTCAGTTTCTCTATGGCGTATTTCTTTCTTCTTATACATATAAGAGAAGTAGATGAATTATGGAACTAGACAACAAACATGATCAAAGTGCTAGATCTAAAGCATGCCATAGTGATAGCATAAGAATCTCAAACAGTTTATAGGCACAGACCGTAATATTCGAGTTCTTGAAGACCCATCCAAATATTCTCAATCTTGTAATATTCTTTTTTCAGTTATGCTAGAGTCTATGCATAACTTAGAAGAATTAGACATTTGCAACTCCATGTCTTCTTAAGGTCTAAGCCACTATTTCATGTCTTCTTAAGGGATATTGAAGATTTGGACTAAGCCACTATCTAGGCATTTCCAAGCTATAGCCTTATCATGCATGCTTAGTCTAATCAATCTATTGACTAATAGGGGACATATGCCTTCAACTTATTTCCTAGTAGAATCGATCCTTACTAATTGCCAAATAGTTAAAGGATGATTTATCATTAGTAATTTCCCAATATATTAGGGATGATTACCCAAGCTTAAACCTAGTTTCCTTCTAAAGAACTTGCTTGTCCCAAAGTGTCTAGTCAACTTCAAGCTTTGGTCACCAACCATGTCACTAGTCAATCTTTAATGTCCAACTCCAATAGTTGACTAGTAGGTTTATGTTTGTGTATTAACTCGATAAGTCGAGCGAGTCTTATACAAAATGTCTTATTAATTTGATAAGTCGAGCGAGTCTTGTGCCTCATTAAACGTTTTTTAAATTTAAAATTTTCACATTTTAAATTTTAAATGTCGTAATTCAAAATAAAAAAAAAATTTACAAATGCATTTCAAATTTATAAATACTTAAAAATTAGTCCTATGAACGTTTTTTATTTAATAGAAAGAGCTCTATTTACCAAAAAAAAATCTCATTTCACATTTTAAATAAAAAATGTCGTAATTTACAAATTTCAAAAAAACATTAAAATGCATTATAAATTTTGAAATTTTTTATAATTTTCCTTATAAACTAAAATTTAATTAAATTCTACCAAAAAGAAAATGCTACATTAAAAAAACAGAAATATAGAACTCCTAATTCAAAAATTTTAAAAAAATTTACAAATGCATTTCAAAATTATAATATTTTATAATTATTAATATGAACGTTTTTTTAAAATACAATTTCATATAAAAAAGCTCTATTTTGAAAATACAATTTCATTTTCACATTTTAAATAAAAAATGTCGTAATTCATAAATTTCAAAAAAACATTATATTGCATTTCAAATTTAGAAAATTTTTATTATTTCTCTTTTAACCTAAAATTTTTTATTATTTCTCTTTTAAATTCTACCTCATAAAAAAAACAGAAATATTTAACATTTTCACATTTTTAATAAAAAAAGCCTCATTAAATGATTTTTAAATTTAAAAATTTCACATTTTAAATTATAAATGTCGTAATTTAAAAATTAAAAAATAAAATTTACAAATGCATTTGAAATTTATAAATATTTTATAATTATTAATATGAACTTTTTTTATTTACTAAAAAAGGCTCTATTTAAAAAAAATAATTAATTTTCACATTTTAAATAACAAATCTCGTAATTTATAAATTTAAGAAAAACTAAATTTATAATGCATTTATTATTTTTCTTATAAACTAAAATTTTAAATTACGTTTTTTAAAATTAAAATTTTCACATTTTAAATTATAAATGTCGTAATTTAAAAATTAAAAAAAAAATTTTACAACTACGTTTCAAATTTATAAATACTTTATAATTAATAATATCAACGTTTTTTTATTTACTAAAAAAAGCTCAATTTAAAGAAAAAATAATTAATTTTCACATTTTAAATAAAAAATCTCGTAATTTATAAATTTAAGAAAAACTAAATTTATAATGCATTTTTTAATTTTTCTTATAAACTAAAATTTTAAATTACGTTTTTTAAAATTAAAATTTTCACATTTTAAATTATAAATGTCGTAATTTAAAAATTAAAAAAAAAAATTCAACTACATTTCACATTTAAAAATATTTTATAATTAATAATATCAACGTTTTTTTAATTACTAAAAAAAGCTCTATTTAAAAAAAAATTTAATTTTCACATTTTAAATAAAAAATCCCGTAATTCATAAATTTCAGAAAAACATTAAAATGCATTTTATAATTTTTATTTTAAACTAAAATTAAATCAAATTCTACATAAAAGAAAATGCTACATAAAAGAAAATGCTACACAAAAGAAAATGCCAACCTGGACTCTCCCGCTCCTGCTCCGTCCATGTCCGTCGAAGTCCGTTCGTCGCTCTCCGTCGCTCGCGCTCTTCCGTCGAAGTCCGGCAAATCCGAAATCGTTGAATGAGACAGAACTCGATCGAGGTATGCGGAATGAGGGGGGTCGCTCTCCTTTTATAATAAAAATTAGGGTTTGCCTACCTCGATCGAGGTATTCTTTCCATGCCCATACATCCCGGCTCATATACCTCGATCGAGGTACTCTTGACATAACCATGCATGTCGTTGGCATGCCACAATACCTCGATCGAGGTATTGTTTCCATGCGCATACAACCCGGCACATATACCTCGAGCGAGGTATGGCCATGCCACGATACCTCGATCGAGGTATTGTGACATGCCCATACATCTCGGTACATCCACGTCGATGGAGGTTTTGACATGCCACGATACCTCGATCGTGGTGTGTTGGCAGAAACGGGATGCCAAGTCATGTGTCCACAATACCTCGATCGAGGTATGTCATCTGCCCTGTTGGCTGCCCTTTCGGATGGCCAATACCTCGATCGAGGTTTGCTGGACATGCCACGTGACCTCGATCGAGGTTGAGCTGGAGGATCACAATACCTCGACGAGGTAGATGTGGCATGTGTAGCTGGCTTGCCAGCAAACCTCGATCGAGGTACAGGCTCGGTTCGGCAAAATGATACGTACCTCGATCGAGGTATGGGCTAGGCTCGGTTGTGCTCGTGTGTGATTTTCATTGGAGCTTTTACCTCGATCGAGGTATAGGAGACCAAAGCAAAACCTTTGTATTTTCACTCGAGCGGGTGTCACACTCACCCGAAAGTGGTCCGGAAGTGGACACCCTTAGCTTGCTACCTCCCTGATGTTGTTACATATTTCCTATTCTAGCCTCCACCATTTGATAGGTTGATACTAGATAGGATGGAAAATCTAATCTAGATCATCTTGGTTATGTGATGTTGTTACATATTTCCTATTCTAGCCTCCACCATTTGATAGGTTGATACCACGGGGGATTCACTAGTAGTAATAAGGAGGCGTCACTTGCGTGCAATAAATATATGAAAATTCCCCTTATCTGCCCCCTACCTTACCTTATAAAATGTACCTTCCTTCCCTTATATAACCCCCCTCCCTTACACTCACATGGTACCATACGATAAACCCTAGTGGACCCCCCAGGGTTGATACTAGATAGTGACTTTACAAAGAATCCTAATACGTTAAAAAAAAAGTTTGTATCATAATAGTGGATTATGTAGTGGCCTACGTATTACTTGACATAATATTCCATTGTTCTAGAAAGCAAAACATATGTAGTATTTTTTTATTCTATGGATCAGAACTTCTATGAAAGTTATTTTGGATCGTGACAGTCAATTGTGTTGCATGTCATTTGTGAGTGGCTTAATTTACATTAGCAATGCATGTGTAATCTTTGTGTTCTTATTTTAAAGTAGTTTTAGTGCTTACAAAATGATCGTTGCATGCATCAAATCACTGCACACCCATCCTTGATGGCAACAAAAGAGAACAAGGTAGCCCAGATGAAGGTTGACATTATAATGCTTTTTCATCAATTAATAATTGAACACTTGGAAGGATTGAGCAACGAAGAAATTCAGGCCATTGTGACATCAAAATATTTATGAGATCAATTGCAAATTCGACTATTTGACATTCTGTACATGGACTGGAAAGGACATGGTGGAATGTTAAGGTCCGATGTTAAATTGATAGTTGAGCAATTTTTCCCTCGAGTATTGGGAGATCCTATAGGTCAATGGGAAATATATGTGAAGAGAAACAATGTCACCATGCCTGTCAAGGGAGAGGAGAATCTTGCACTATGGATGACTGAATGAAGGCATTACAAGTTTCTACTCGAAGAGAAAACATAAAGGAGAAAGGCGATGTAGGAAAGGCAACATCTAGTGCTCTGGTCCATATGACCAAGATGGCTAGTGGGCCAGATGTAAATGCCAATCCTAACCAAGCTAAAGGGAGAGCATAGATACAACTATGTACAACATTTTCCAACATGTGCTCTCACACAGTGCACTTTCCATTGCAAGCACAAACCATGCATGAACTAATGGGGGTAAGGGAGGAGAAGGAAAGGTTTTTTAGATATAGGTTGTGTGTGTCCCAAACATTGTGGTATGCTGGCAAGAGGAGTAATAGAGGTGATGCCCATGCATGTGCAACACTAAAAAATGAGCTAGCAATGACAGTAGTACATAGAGCTATCTGTTGGGTGTTAGGGTATTAGGGTACTCACACACCCAAGAGATTTGGGTTGTCACTCCATTTTTCAATGAAATGTGCAGGATATGTTGACGTGTCTCCCATAGTGCTATGGAACAGATGTGAGATCGGTTAAGACCACACATCCAACAAAAGAACCTTGCTTTGACTAGAACTCTTCACTCACCAGGTTGCATGCAAGGTTGTTCTATCAGTATGCTTTGTCTATTACTACTGCTATTTCTAATGTAGTCCACAAACACTAATATGCTCACACTGATCTACAGGCAATCAACTACATGTTGGATTTCATAGGTGATGATGAGTCTATGTGCAAGTAGGGATTATTGATTAGGGAAGAATCCTCCACTTGACTAAAAGACCCAACTTATGCTCCTCTAAAGGCATGGTTTGCACCAAAATCACATGCCAATCCAAATCCCGAGGGCACATGGGCACAGGAGTCATATTTCTTTGATCTTGGTTGGCTCTTTAGAGAAAAAGGAAACTTTCTTATAGATGCTGCAAGAGCTCTAGGTGACAACTTGGTGAAGGGAGACATTGCAATCAAACTCTTTGTTGATTGCGAAAACTTGCTATGCAAGATTGGTCCAAAGGATGGAGCTACCATGGAAGCAATTCTAACAAAGCCGCATAGTTTCAATGTAAAGGAGGATATGGCTGTAGAAGTTGTGAGATGACCTTCTCTAGAAATGATGAAGCTAGGGCTACTGCCATGGCCATTGCTGCCAAATCCATCCCACTACTAGATCCTAACAGCAACATGATAGATGTGGAGAGCATGCAAGAGAATATTGCAGTAGGTTCGACCATGCCAATCATGTAGGGGACTGCCAGTGGCAAAAAAGACATAGAAATGACATTTGAGGATGATGACCAACACATCCTGAGAGTGCTCTCAACGGAAGCAAGAACGAAAGAGGGAGAGAGAGTGAGAGAGAGAGACAGAGAGCCACACAAGTTTTGGTGGGTGCAGAACCACCCTAATCTTCTTTTTCATTCATTTATATATGTGTTTGAGTATTGTACATAACTGGGGTTAAGGCACAATGACCTTTAACCCCCACAACCTCCCACTTAAAGGACAATGTGCCTTTAAGGGAGAACAACCAGTGAGCATACTATCCAATGCCCATCAATACACGACAATACTCAAACCGCTGACTAGGTAGACTCTTCGTCAGCATATCTGCAGGGTTATCATCTGTATGAACCTTGACAAGCTCTATGCGCTTGTCCTCAAGTACCTCCCTGATGAAATGATACCTGACCTCAATGTGTTTGGTCTTTGCATGAAAGACCGGATTCCGTGCTAGCTGAATAGCACTCATGGAATCACTATGCAATGTCGGTACACTTGTATGAATCCCCAAATCTCCCACTAGCCGATCAAGCCATATAGCCTCCTTGCAACCCTCTATGGCTGCAACATACTCAGCCTCTGTGGTAGACAAAGCCACGCACTTCTGTGCACGAGACATCCATGACACTACACCACCTGCAAAGGTGAACACATAACCAGAAGTGGATCTCCTACTATCCACATGCCCTGCATAGTCTGAATCTGTGTACCCAAGTACACGCATGTCTCCTTTACCAAAGCAAATGCACATCTCCTTGGTACCCTTCATGTACCTCATGATGCACTTAACTGCCTCCCAATGCCTCTTTCCTGGATTAGCCATATACCGGCTAACAACTCCCACTGCAAATGCAATGTCTGGTCTAGTAGCTATCATAGCATACATAAGACTCCCAACTGCTGATGCATAAGGAACCTTGGCCATCATGGCCCTCTCCTCATCTGATTTGGGACTATCTGTATGACTCAGTTTCACATATGGAGGCAATGGAGTACTCACTGCCTTCCCCCCCTCCATATTGAAACGCTGTAATACTTTTGTAACATACTCTTTTTGTGAAAGCCAAAGGAGTTTCCTACTCCAATCACGCGTGATGCGCATACCAAGAATATGACCTGCAAGTCCCAAGTCCTTCATATCAAAGGCCTCATGCAACTTGGCCTTTAATGCATCTAGCTCATAAGTATTCTTGCTAGCCAATAGCATATCATCCACATATAGTGCCAGGATTATCAGGCTATTATCCTTAGCCCTTTTAGTGTAGAGGCAGTGATCAATTTCACTCCTTCTAAAACCCTGGGATCGAATGAAAGCATCAAACTTCTGATACCATTCTCTAGGTGCTTGCTTAAGACCATAGAGACTCTTCTTCAGCTTGCAAACTAAATGCTCTTTGCCCTTTTCTTCAAAGCCTTCCGGCTGCACCATGTAAATTTCCTCATGCAAATCCCCATGCAAGAAAGCTGTCTTGACATCCATTTGCATAAGCTCCATATCCTCTACTGCCACTAGTCCAAGGATGCATCTAAGTGTGGTCATCTTCACAACCGGAGAGAATATCTCATCAAAGTCCACACCCTTCTCTTGCTTGAACCCTTTAGCAACCAAACGGGCCTTGTACCTAGGCACATCATCACCTGTGACCTTCATTTTGTAGACCCATTTACATGGCAATGCTTTCTTTCCATGTGGCAAAGAAACCAAGTCCCAAGTCTTATTCTTCATAAGTGAACTCATCTCTGATTGCATAATAGCATACTCCCACTTGCGTTGATCCTCACACATCATAGCCTCTCTGTAGCAAGAAGGCTCCCCGCAATCAGTAAGCATCACATAGTCTACCCCTGGAACAAACCTATCAGGCGGTCTAGACACTCTAGATGATCTTCTCAATGGCATTTCAGCTTGCTGTCTCACCTGCATATCAGCCACATTTGGCTCATCATTTCCACTAATAGATGATCCATCATCTACCCTTGATTGTATACCTGTGGGAGTACTTGGTTGTACCATTTCTTGCACATTTGGTGCATGGACAGCTTGCTGTCTATCAACATATGCAGGTGGATTCACATCCTGGAAAGTGATTCTCCTCATTTCCACATCCCTCATGGGTGCCTTATGCATCTTCTTCTCATTGAAGACCACATCATGGCTGCGTATGATCTTCTTTGCTTCTGGATCCCAGAGACGATAGCCCATCTCTCCACTTTCACCATAACCTAGAAAGATGCATTTCCTAGACTTAGGATCTAGCTTCTTTCGAAGCTCTTTTGGCACATGTGCATATGCCTCACACCCAAATATACGCAAATGAGAGTAAGAGGGCTTCTTGCCACTCCATGCCTCTTCAGGAATACCACCATCCAAACTCTTACTAGGTGATCTATTGATCACATGCACTGTAGTCTTCATTGCCTCAGCCCAAAAACCACCAGAAAGACTTGCATTGGAAAGCATGCATTGCAACCTTTCTTGAATGGTACGATTCATCTTTTCTGCAACTGGATTTTGCTCTGGAGTACGAGGGGATGTGAGCTCCCTCTTAATCCCATGTGTATCACAGAAATGCTGAAAGTCATGAGAGAGATACTCTCCACCATTGTCAGTCCGTAGGCATTTAAGCGTTCTACCTGACTGATTCTCAACCAAGGCCAGCCATTTCTGAAATACCTGGAACACATCACTCTTCCGAGCTATAGCATAAGCCCACACTTTCCTAGTTGCATCATCAATGAATGTCACATAGTATTCAGCCCCGCCTAATGACCGTGTAGGCATGGGACCACATACGTCTGAATGCACCAAATCAAGCATTTCAAACTCTTTCTTTCCCCTTCTTTTATGGGCTGATTTAGTCTGCTTCCCATAGAGACAGTGCTCACAAAATTCAAAATCAGAGAAACTCAAATGCGGTACATAACCCAAACGGCATAAGAGTTTCATTCCATTCTGGCTCATGTGCCCCAACCTGCAATGCCACAAAGAAGTGCTTGGCTGCTCGGTTATTGCAACAACATGATCAAATACCCCTGATACATGTAAGGGATACAAAGTCCCACACTTGGCACCCCTGGCCAAAAGCATAGAGCCCTTCTGAATTTTCCAACTCTGAAAGCCAAAAGTGGTGTGAAAACCAGCATCATCTAGCTGACCCACTGAAATAAGACTCTTGGTCAGCTTAGGCACATGTCTCACATGTTTCAAAACAAATGCAGACCCATTTGCAAAAGAAAACTTTATGTCACCTGCTCCCACTATGTCACATGCATAGTCATTTCCAAGATGCACACAACCTGTCTTTCCACTATCATAAGTGGAGAACCATTCCCTATGGGGAGTAACATGGAATGAAGCACCAGAATCCAAAATCCAATCCTGGGAATATGCATCATCTGAAGTGGTAAGCAACTCTGCAGATAAAGTAGACATGAAGAGAACATCATTGTCACTTTCACGTGTGACTGCATTGATCTCCTCGATCTTCACTTTTCCTTTGTCCTCCCTTGGACTCTCTTCCTTTTGATTTGCACCCCAATTTGCATTCTTTTTCTTATTCTTTTGCTCTCTTTTCAGCTTGTAGCAATCCTTTTTCATATGGCCCTTCTTGCCACAGTGGTAACACTCAATGTTCCGTGCCCTGGATTTGCTACGAGACTTCCCTCTTTCTTGGGACTTCCCCCTGAACTGTGATCTGCCCCTTTGCACATTTAAGGCTGCATCTTGCTTGTTGCCATCCATAGACTTCCGTCTAATCTCCTCGGCCAACAAGCTACCCACAACATCATCAAATTTCAGTACTCCACCAGGTGCAGAGTTACTGACAGCTGTACGGAAGGTATCCCATGAGGATGGCAATGAACATAAGAGAAATATTGCCTTAGTCTCCGCATCAAAATTCATTTTCTGAGCCTGAAGCTGGCTGAAAATAATATTGAATTCATTCAAGTGAGAAGCAATGGAGACCCCTTCCTTCATCTGCAGCTCAAACAACCTCTTCATGAGGTAAACTTTATTAGAGGCAGTTTCCTTCTCATAAGTGGCACACAGTTTCTTCCACAAATCTTCCGTAGTCTGCTCATTTACTACTGTGAAATAAACTGACTCTGCAAGATGAAGTCTAATAGTAGACTTTGCTAATGCATCCAACTCATTCCAATCATCCTCAGACATATCCGCAGGCTTAGCTTCAATACCTGCCAAGGGTTTAATCTGCTTCTTTTGAATAAGCACATCCCTTATCTGCTCTTTCCACAAAGAAAAGTTTGTCCCATCAAACTTTTTAATGCTGAAAAACTCCTTTTCAGGCATGGAAGAGGATGCCATGATGCAAATGAAACAAAATGCCAAATGCTAGTGCCTGCAAGAGAGAATCACACCAAATACCAGGTGCACCCAAATGTGTATGCCACAATAGACTGAAATATCACCAAACTCAAAGCTCAAAGCATCAAAAGATGCATCTGACTCATGTGCATATACTATGCATCCATATGAGCAAATCTGGCCCAAAAGAAAATGCCAATAAGTGCCAAATGACTCAAGCATAAACACTGTCCACTGGCATATACATCAATAATGTCTCATCCAAGAGAGCATAGCACTATCAGTGCATCACCTGCAATGTTTCAAAGCTGTCCCTCAGCATAAAATAGCATCCATGTGCAAAGCGTCCATAAAAATAGCATCCCACAAGGCAATTTGGGCCTATCAGTGCATCCAACAAGGACCGCAATGCATCCAAATGGCCTATAAATCATCCACTGCAACCTAATGCACACCACAAATGAGTGCACATTGCTCAAACTGCAACCAGAGTGATCTGCATAAGGTATGCTCAAGAAATCATAGTCCCACGGTAATGAGCGCTACTGAAAATAGAACCTGAGATGCCTCAAAACATGGGCGCCATTGCATAATCGGAATCAGCAAGAAAATCTGCAAATATCTCTCTTCTGCCAAAACTCCAAAATCCCAACCGATGAGTGAAAAATGGGAGTCAACACTTATCCACTGCCATGTGGCATAAATCTAAGGTTTCAAAACCTTAGTATGAAAAATGCATAACAGAGAGACGAAATCGAATACACAGAGATTTATAACTCTGAAAATCCTTCACCGAATTATGCAAGAACTGATAGGTAGGGGTTTTTGGGCGTCCGGAACGCAATGGGACAGACGGTTTTGGAAACCGTGGTCTCAATCACTGGGTCCAACACACGGACTGAAAAACGTTTTTGGAAACAGAGCTATCTGTAAACTCCACCGGAGTGCGAATGATGAGCAACATAGAAGTTTTAGGACCTCCTAAGTCCACCGGAACTGACAGATCTGCAAATGGTTGCTCCAAACTTGAGTTCCAACACCCGGGCAAAAAACGCAGGAACTGACACAGTGACTCAGAAATCCAATGAAATGATCCCAGATTCAGGAATGAAGATGTTTCCAGGCTCCTGAAGTAATGTGGATACCAAAAGCAAGCAATAGTTGCCTCTACAAGTCAATACGGAGTCTCTGTCATCGAACGGAACAGGGAAAAGCTCAAAAAAATGACTTTTTCTTTGAAAGCTCTTAACAAGCTCTCAAAACCACTTCGTAAAGCCAAAGTGACTTTTCCAAAGGTTCCTCCAAGGTCTCTGCACACTCGGATGCAAGTAAAGTCACCCACAAAGCTTCCCACAAAGCTTCTCCTTCCTCCCACAGAACTGCTGAGCTTCCAAGCATTCACGCACGCTCAGCTAGATCACCCGGGCTCTGATACCAGTTGAGAGTGCTCTCAACGGAAGCAAGAACGGAAGAGGGAGAGAGAGCGAGAGAGAGAGACAGAGAGCCACACAAGTTTTGGTGGGTGCAGAACCACCCTAATCTTCTTTTTCATTCATTTATATATGTGTTTGAGTATTGTACATAACTGGGGTTAACGCACAATGACCTTTAACCCCCACACATCCCAAGCAAGATCATATGCTTTCTCGGCTTTACACTACACCTCGAAGGAAAAGACTTGACGGATGGGTCGAAAGAGGCAATCTCTCTACAATGGTTCCTATCAGAGATAAACATTAACACACAGATGAAGAAGGTATTGGAGGCAGCAGAAACAAGCTGGGTGCAAAGAATGAACCAGAATTTGCGAGCCCATAATAGTAGCACAAACACCTACAAGAGCAATGGAACACTGCAAACGCAAATGAAAAACCTCTAAGGGATGGGAATCGTGTGTGAGTTGCAAGGCAAACCATCTTATGTCAAAGTAGTTCAGAGTGGCAATTGAAGCTTACTTAAATCCACCCCACTACCAAGACACACGTTGTGGGAAGCCCTCAGCAGCAAGGTAAGGAAGATCTTCCAAGCCCCTCCCAAAAGAAATGGAGACAAACAACAGAGTCAAGGAGCTCATAGAAATGATACACAAGATGGAGAAAACTTGTAAGGTAAGATCCCCTATGTTAAAGTCCACACCAGTGTGGTGAATGAAACAACAAATTGGCTTAGCTCTTGCATAGTGGTTGGATACATCCATGGCCAAATCCACTAGTGGTATTTCTAGAGGTATGGGTGCAAAACTCTTGGTCATGAAAGGGCCTAGTAGTAACCAATGTACACTTCTTGAGGAATGGATTCACAATCTTCCTTTTTGAAAAGCAAAAGATGGCAAGCTCAGTGGTGCAAAACATAACTTGGACCATTAGAAGTTAGCCATTATATATGCAAATGTGGAATCGCTCTTTCTCCCCCAATATGCCAACTCGATCCAAAGCACCCATTTGGGTCGAGTTCCCTGACCTCCATCTGTCTCTCTTTCCTTATATGGGGATGCTGTGCACACCACTTGGTCAGTTCTTGGGGATAGAAATTGAGATATTTATTAATCTGCGAGGAAACCCGTAGGCACATGTGCTAATGGACTTAGCCATAGATCCCCCCGGTGATCAAAATAGTCAATGGAGATGGTTGTGAGTTCATCCAAAAGGTGTTCTTCAAGAACATCTCAAACTCGTGTTTTCTGTGTGGATTAGGGGGTCATTTTATAAGAGATTGTCCCTCTCACACATATAGAAATGTAGCAAGAGAAACTAATGAGGCACCTACAAAAACAAACAAAGAGTTTATGACCAAGTTGACCTTGACACATAGGATGGTCAAGTGCAACTATGACCTTCATAAAATACTCTCCTTAAATTTTTAGAGTGTCATACATCCAATCAATCAGCATAAGTAGGGAAAGCATTTTATCCACTTGTTTGAAGGCTTGCATGCATATATACATCAGAAAGCATAAAAAGGTTATTAGGGGATGCATTAAAGTCATTAGGCATGCATAAAAAGGACGTTAGTCCTACATATATATACAAGCATGTACCCACACACTCTCCATAACTTGGAAAGTCATGCATGTACACATGAAAATTCTCTTAATCATTTTGTCATTTTCATGCCTCGGAGCTCTACAAATATGAAAGACATGTATGCCTCTTGACAAGGTTTGGAGCTCCCCCATTAATTGTGCCATGTACATGTCCATAAGTTGAATTTAAAAATCCCACTTGTTGTTGTAATCCTATTAATTTTGTTCCATAAGTTGAATTGAAATACCCCTCCTTTTGAATGAATCTGAGCTACATTAAAAGTTTGTGATGTGAACCCCCGAGCTTTATTGTGAGCCTTGGTGGGACGTTATAATTCATCAAAAGTATAGGTCATATTGACTAAGATGATGACTTTAACCCAAAAGGATTCACACCATCCATCGCAAGCCCAAGGTATAGGTTATGAGGCTCCTTTTTCAAACTCTGGCCACATGTTATCTATATGCATCCAAGCAAAACAATCCAAAGGAATCCACAAAATGTCATTAGTGGACCATATTTAGCATGCCATGTCATCAATTTTGCTATGGACTTGCACCTAAACATATGCTATATTATTCTCTCAAAACATTTACTGATATTTTATCACCCTGTAAGTCCTATCTATAACTAAGTATCTCACACTTTAGACAACTAATGTTCTTCTCATGCTCATGAGAAAAGAGTATTAGGACAAGCGGTAGTATTATAATCCATCCCACCTTTGTCAACATCTTTTTCAATTTATCCCTTGATGCAGGCATGGTGATTGGTGTAGGCAACACTTTTTGGAGCAACCTATTGCAATTCATAAGATATGAATTTTTAAAGATAAGATCCAAATATTAAGATATGAATAATTGTTAAAATAAGATCCATATATCAATTGGTATAAAGGTAGTTACACCAATAAACCTAAGAAACTAGTGTCTGACCAAACATATGTTGCTTGCAAATTTAGGATCAAATCGTAGAACCATCATACAAGGGTGTAGATTGTAACTCTTTCATGATGCTCTCAGGGACTTAGACATCACGTGTACATATCTCATTATGCATTAACAAATTGCATCCATCATGTCATCCATGCCTGCATCTTTGACATCAAGAAGAGTATTCTCATTTTAAACATCAAGAAGGCCATCCTCTGGCTTCAAGGGTGATCTATGGATCCCTCAATCACTCCTTAAATTTCACCTTTCTCTTTGCTTGCACACCCAACTTGGGTGTAAGTGTAATAGGTGGTCTCCTCCCCTTCCTATAATATGGGTTTAAACTTGTAAATAATGTTAGTTTGGCAATACACAACTAATCAAGGACTTGAGCACCATCACCATTGAAGACCTATCAAGAATTTGAAAGCATCTCAAAAATCTCCCCATACTCTCACATGTGTTTGAGAACAATACGGTGCTTGTTGATAGCCATAGAGTACAGTCTCGCCAAATGCAAGGTAATTAATGATTAAAGGTGACCAGGCCGCATGATCTACTTCAACGGACAAGCGCATGGAGTTTGACCCCCAAATACCCCAAGGCCAGTGATTACAAGAAATGTGCACATGGAAGGAGCATAGCTCAAACTTAGGGAGTTTGATCCCCAAATATCCAAAGTCCACCCCAAAGTCCAAGGATTTGAGGATTCTAGGCACAGGTTGTATGTTCTAGGTACAGGTTGTATGTTCCATCTAACACCAAGATCTAATAGTGTAGGCAACATGCACATTTTAGGTCCACGCCCATGGGAATAGCCACGCCAACAAAAATAGCCATGAAAGGAGTATAACTCAAAAATCAAGGAGTTTGATCCCCAAGTATTCCAAAGCAAAGGATTCCACACAATGTGCAGAGTTGCCGTGGAGTGTCTCACGGAACTTAAGCCTCGCCACTCCAAGTTTTGAGCCTCAGGTGTGGGATTTGAACCACAAATGGTTTAAGACGTGAGGGCACTTAGGGAGTTTGAGCCCCAAATCACCTAAGCCTAGGAGGCGTGAGGCTAACACAAGCGCTATTTGGGAACTAGTTAGGACCACCTCCTAATTCTAGGTTTTTCCCAAGTGCTCTAATATGGTTAACACAAGTGCTATTTCTACTAGTAGGGAGAGATGGAAAGAATAGTAATATGCCTTAGCACCCTACGGGCCCAAGAGCATTTGGTTGTAAACAGAGGAAGAGTGTTGAAAAGGAAAAGGTTGGCCCTCCCTTCAAAAGGTGACTTGTATAAAAGGCCAAATGGTTGACTTTGGTCTTCATTATTGTTTGAACAAGTTTGAATACAAGCTCCCTCTTCTCTTCCAAGAGAGTGTTTTGGGTGCTCTTGTTTCCATTGTAGTGCCCTTGTGTCTGCCATTCTATCCCCCTTCGCTCTGCTCTCTCCTTTCCTCTTCCTCTTCTCTTTTCCCTCTCCCTCCCCTCTCCCCTCTCCTTTCCCCTCTTTCTCTTCCCTCTTTCTCACATGGAGACACATTGCAACAATCTGGAGGCCGCTCAAGTGACACTTGTGGATGACTTGTGCTATGCATTGCTCCCACAAGGAGTAGCTAGGAGTGGAGGCTCCATCAGCATATCTTCAACATCCCCATGTTGCGTGAGTCACCGTCGAGACCCATAATATTTGTGGCATTGCTGTCGGGGATCAAAGGTATGCTTTTTCATTTGCACGTGTTTCCCTTTAACATCTATCCATTGTACAAGTCTTCAAGCTTAACTTGGAGCTTGTTAGTGGAGTTGTAGGAGAAAAGAGAGGGAGAATGGAAAATTGTTTTGGCTTGTAGGAAAGCCATTTGAGAGTATTTGAAGCTTGTCTTTGATGCTTTTTAGCATTTCAAGTTCATAGGAACTTAGTGGGTGTGATTGCTAAGGTGTGTGTGAGGTCCAAACACCTCAAAAAACAACAAAAATGAGGATTCTTGCCAATCTTGAAGTAGTTTTGTGTCTTAGAACTCACCCTTTATGAAATTTTGCATTTTGACTTTCAAAAAGTGTTTTGTTTTCAAGTTGTTTTCATTGAGTAGGTAGATTAGGTAGTTTAGCATCCCCCCATCACAAAAAACATGAACAAAAATTTCTAAATCTCTAGAAATCATAAAAAATCAATCGACGACATAGTGCTTTCCTATCTCACCAAGTCGATGCCATAGACCCATCCCACCGACCGGTGCGTTAGCCATATTCTGCTAGTCAAACCACATCGACTTGTTGCCATAGTGCTATCCCTCTAACCTAACTTTTGATCACGGCCTAACCCGTCGCCCCAATTTAATGCGTGTCAGAATTATTATCTGGCTGACTTGATAGCTATTGATCCATGGCTTTAGCGCTATCCCGTCGATTGTTGCTATCCCGCTACTCCATCATCGGCATGATGAAGTCACCTCCACACTCATGGCCATAGTCGTAACCCTCCAATCATCGCTCTTTTTTATCCCTCTGGTCGTTGCTCTTTTTATCCCTCTGATCATCGCTCTTTTTCATCATGTTGCTCATCGGGATATGCTTATTCCTCCGATCGCTACCATTTCGATCGCCACGGTCGTTGCGATAACTATACCACCGATCGACGCATTGGTAAGATCCCACCGATTCCATATCCCACTGCCCACTTTCTTAACCATATCTCTACACCCGTAGGGGTAACACTTGCGACTGTTATCACCGACCATGTGGCAAGATCTATCCTACCGATCATCGCGATATATATATCCCTCTACGTGTGCGAGATGTGGAATAGAGCATCTACTGCCCCATGAGGAGACCAACCACCCCCATCATTCCACCAAAGAGAACCAGCCTCAATCTGCTCAGCATCGAACAAGGCCATGTGGACACAATGCCACTACAAGTCATTATACAAGGATGCAAGCCAAGGCATTAGGCAAGGCAATGAGGAATCTCAAAAGGAAGGGTAAGGGATCCCCATTGCCTGTCCCCGAGATTCCCCCACATCATCTAACCTGATCTAAGAAGGCCATTCGAGTAGGTGATGGCTTCAACTAGGTGCTCATCTAGGATGGCTCTAATGAGGAGACAGATACTCTTGCCACCTCCTCTGCTTTTGAATAGTCTTCCACCCAGGATGACCCTGAGGTACCCTTGATCCCAGAGGTGAACAAACCAGTGTATGCCCAAGGCATGTATGCCCAAGGCCTAACACCCTCACCCACCTATAAGGAGACCTATCCTGACCTGGCCTTAAAAAAGCAATACATAAAGGATGCCCAGAACTTGGTACAAGATTGCCAAGAGAAGTTTGAGCATAGACTAAAGGCCAGTAGGGGTCAGATGCTATTCATCCAACCCACCTGATGGGCCACCAAGAGGTGAAATCGCTCAAGGTGCCGGAACGGGTGGAGGAAGAGGAACACCTCAGCTTTGAGCAGTTAGAAGCTCTGGATCTAATGCAAAAGATGTTCCAAGAATACCTAGTGTTGCATAACCTCTAGAAGGAAGGAGGCCTGTATGGCTTCGAGGACATGTTGTCCATGGAGGAAGAAGCTTCACCAAGCCCTGTGACAGTGCCAAGTTGGTTGCCTTCTTATCGATAGAGGTGAAAATGCCGATCACTTCCTTATTAAGAGGAAATCCTAAAAAAAAATGGGCAAAGCCTACCTAAGGTTCCCATCAACAAGCTAGGCCAGTACTTTAAGGGTGATGACACAAGTGCCTCTATCCCCATAGTTTATCAAAACCAGAAGGTGGAAGCCATTCTGGATGGGAGAGTAGGAGTCAAGGAGAAATGGGGAAAACCTGTACTCGAGCAAACCCATCTGGTAAAGTTAGCCGATGGGGGAATTGCCGTTCCCCTAGGAGTGCTGACTAGCATAAACATTAAGGTATTTGGATTCACATACCTGGTCAGGTTCATGGTCATGGACTTCACTCGATAGCCAAGATATGAAGTATCCTAGGCAGGCCCTTCTTGCGAATGTCCGAACTCATGCATGACTAGTGTAGTGTGGAGCAAACCATGAGAGTGGACCTGCACACCTACAAGGAATACCCATTGTCAGGACACCTTTTTGCCACAGAGTCTGACACCACTGCTCGAACCACCTCTATAAATCTATTCCAATCCTATGACAAGGAAGAGGATGAGAAGGAGTCTGATGACTTCTAGTATCCCTGAGCCAAAATTCTTGCAGAACTGGATGCACATCTTAGCTAGTATAGATGTCCCAGAAAGAGTAGGGTTTCAGATCACCACCCCAGAGCTTGAGGGTCTGACCTTGGTGGTTTCCCCAAGAATGTTTAACATGCTCAAACCCCAAGAGGTAAGTAAGGGAGCCATGATGAGGGTAAATCCAGCCCCGATCAAAGAGGTAAACCTAGCCCTGGAAGGGAAAGACCAACAACTTTTCTCTTCCCCCTCTCCCTTTCCCCTTGTGTCATAATCTCCCTCTTCATTCCCTCCCCTTCTAATTCCTTTTCCCCTCCCATGATAATGTTTTTCCCTCACGTTCTCCTTTCCTCTATGGCCCTTGAGCATCGCCATGCTTAGCCTCTAGCCTTTGGTCCAGATTTCTTTCCTGGCTAATAGAAATGGTGTGGCTACTGGGATCAAAATCTCCATGACTAGTGGTATAAAATCTGTTACTCCTACGATTGGGTGCGGCATTGCGGCCCCTTCCGTGCGTAGTTCTCTTCTTTTGCACCTCCAAATTGCATGCCTTCCCTATTTCTATGGCTGCAAAACTGCCTTGCTTCTGCGCTTCCAGTCGGCCTGCTTTTTGCTTGTGGTTCCCACATGTATCTTGGTTGGCGAATCTTCTGCTTGTACCGATCGCAGCTGCAGAACTGCAATATCTGTGCTCCCACGTGCGCATTCATGCATCCACTATGTACACCCGTGCACATCGTAGACAGATCGTGATGTTTTCTGGGCTCCTGCATCTTCTAGTCGCAGACTGTTTTTCCGGGTTTCTGCAAAATTATAACAGATCCCGTGCCCCCCCTCTCTCTTCTTCTTCTTCTTCTCTTTCTCTTTCTCTTCTCCTTCTCCTCTCCTCTCCTCTCTTTTTATTAAAGAGTGGGATTTGAACCCAAGACCTCCCCCTTCACAAAAGGGAGACTTACCATTGGGCTAGCAGATAAGAAGTGATGAAATTGTAATGATTCTTGCTTATATATTGAAATCTTGGAAACTGTAACTCTCTAACCGTAGGGAGTTTTCACATGCTGTAAAAAGCAAAAGTACTTCACTTCATGTGCTCTACTTATATCTCCTACTAGATCACAGATTCTGTTTAGGTTTACTTCACGAATGCACACCACACAAAGAGGGTGGATATTTATGTCACTTCTTGACGAGTTCAAGGATTTGGTGCCTGGTCCTCTGTGCCTTATGGCTACCAATGGGCGAGATCTCTTTCTTGATCTTCATGTTGATCTGCAACAACTGATTGTACAGTGCATTGCTCAAGGAGACGACGGGTGGGATGATACACTGTGGATGATTCAAGGTGAAGAACTACTGATATGCTGAGAGAACTTTGATTTCAATTCTACTCATTGTACGGTGATCGAGCTACTTGCTACTTCGGAGGTAATTAAAAGGGTGTCCTTCGAAGGGTGGGATGCTGCCCAAGCTTGGGGGGAGATTTGGTGCATCTGCTTATTAATTCCTGTGGATAAGCTCATCTTGAATGGTTTATTCTCAATCTCACTACAAAGGTTTCTAGGCCTTGGCTATGGTTGGTAATGTTTCGACCAAGGAGTCCATTTGTACCTAATCAACCCTTTGTGCCTCATTTTGAGCTTCAAGTTGTAATTCTTTTTAATCTAAAGATTAACTATCAACAAAGGATTGCAAGTTTATTTGGTGCTGAACGTTTGGCTCAAGTATTGAATTCTCCCCACCCTCTTCTTCTACCTATCTTAGACCATTGAGAAACTTGGGATGTCCGGATTTTATTCTTGGTGTGATGACATCTTGGATCCTTCAATTTGATGGAGCTTACAAACCTTCGACCAAGGTTGCTGGTGTGAGTGTGAAGCTCACTTCACCAGGTGGTAAGGAGTATTGTTATAGCAAGTCTACACCTGCAAGTACATGCATACAAGCTAAGTACTCGGCACTCATTTTTGGGCTACAAAAGGCACAAGAGCATCACATCAAGCAACTTGAGGTGCAAGGAGATTCTCAATTAGTGTGTGAACAAGTTAGTGGAAGGTGGAAGGTGCGGAGCAAAGGCTTGGTTCCATGACATCAACAAGCATTGGAACTGTGCCAACAATTTGAAGAGGTAAAAATTCAGCATATCCCTCGAGCTCAAAATATAGTTGCTGATTTCTTGGCATGACAAGCTTGTACTTCAATCACGCATGATGTGAGTGGAAGCACCACCCCAACAAAGCTGGAAGCCACGAAGGAGGGTGATCATTTGTAAGGAATGCAAAGGTTGTGGTCATCATGAAACTAAGTGTTGGACATACTTGATACGAGTTTACTGACTTCGGAAGATCATCAGAAAGGTCCTCAAGGACATTGCTCAAAAGAAGGATGCCAAACCGCACACCCCTTGAAGAAATAGCATCGCGACTACAAGAATTGGAAGAAGTTGAAGGTGATGTGCAAGCTCTCCAACTATTGACATTTGTCATGGCATTCTTGTTTGCCTTGATGAACAACCTCATGCAGCACCACATCTCTAACCCTCGCTTGTAAATATGGCTGCGATATCATGAGGGTTGGTCCTTTTAAGATTGTCTATGAGCTATTCTATGTTGAAAATTCTTCCCGTGTAGTATTTCACAATACACCAGTCACAACCTACCCTACCTATGTGTGCTTTGTGGATGTATCTTCACCTGATTTTTAGTTCAAGCTACATCTTTCCATTGTTTGCCCATAGATAAGGCTCATTTCATCTCTCTCTTTTCCATTTTCCAAGCATGGCTGACATTCCCATGTTTTGTGGATGGGTTGAAGAAAATCCAAATGAGTATCTTGTGGCCTTCAAGTGCCGTTGTGTTTCTCTCAACTTTCTTACTGAAAACAGATGGCTGTTGGTTCTTCCCAGATTTCTAGAGGGTTTGGCTCAAGTGTGGTATAAGAAGCACACCGAAGATGTTCGCCAAATTTGGCCAAGGTTGACAACAGTGATGATTGAGTATTTCGGCAAAGAAGAGGAGCCATAGAATGTGAACCTGCAGGTGGCAAACTTGAAGTAGTCAGAAGGTGAGACGGCGCGTTGATATGTGGATCGAGCGGTCGTGCTCCTGGACCGTTTAATTGCCACACAGGAGGACAATGCTGGATTTCGAGCTAGAATGACTCAGCATGTGCTGAGCTACCTTGTAGCAGGAGCAAGTGACGAATTCTACCTCAAGCTTAAATGGGAGAATCCAGAAACTATGGTGCTAGCAAATGAGATTGCTCAAAAGTTTGATAAAGTTCAGTCTGATCCCGCTTCAAAGAAGATGATTGTCCCTCCACAACCCCCTCAATTCTTGCAACAACAACCTGGGGGGTCTAACTTAGGGGCATACCCCCACCCCTTATCAGGGATGTATCCAACACCTCCACCTCAAATGTATGGTCCTCCCTTAGATGCTTACCCTCAACAAGGTGTATATTCTCACCCTCCGCTCGAAGATTTTCCCAGCCTCACCCACGAGCCCCCTTCCTTTCTACTCCCTTGACCCTTCCAGCTAAAGAGGCCCCTCTTGCAAAAGAACTCGGAGTCAATGACCTAGCCAAGGCCTTGAATGATCTTTGGCTTGAGATGGTGGGCATTAGAAATCAAGCCAACCACCCTCCAAGAGATCGAGCTAATGTTGTATGCTATGAGTGCCACCAGAAAGGTCATTATTGCATAGAATGTCCCAATATTCCAAGGGTGAATCTTCTAAGTGAATCTGGCACTGAGGATTCTGTTGTAGAGATCCTTGACCTCGGGAAAAGAAGTCATACCACCTCAGACCCCTCTCCAAACCGTGGAGCAGGCCACCCCAGGAAGAAGGTGTCCTTCTCAGAGCCCCCAGATGCTGAGATGGCAGACCCACCAATAGAGAAGACTAAAAGATCTCATAGGAGTAAGTGGTCTCCCTTGAATTTTCCCATCAGCTCGGGACAAGAAGACTATTTGGTCGTCGTTCTTTGAGCATCACACTCCCTCAACTAATAGCATTAAGCCCTAAGGTGAGACATGAGCTATAGCAAGGGCTCTCAACAAGGAGGAACAAGAAAAAGGGAAAGGTAAGAGAGGTATCTTTCATCTCTGAAGAAATTGATCAGCACCCACATACAGTCAATGTCATCATAGATGATTGCCATGTCAAAAATGTGTGTGTTGATGGGGGAGTTGCATGTAATATCATGGTGCCTCGAATCATGAAGAAATTGAATTTGAAATGTACAAGGCATTCCTCCACTCGAATCAAGGTAGTAGATGGTCGACGACTCGCCACCCTGGGAGTCATTGAGGATTTTCCCATCACTGTCAATGGGTTGACCACCACCGTCAATTTCTATGTAGTGGACATTGAAGATACAGGTAGGAGTTACTCAACCATACTCGGGAGACCATGGTTGAGAAAGAGTGATGCAGTTAGCTATTGGAAGACAAGACACATGTCTTTTGGTGCTTCTAAGGAGAAGATCTCGGTTCAACCAGGTGCCACGGAACCAGAAGAAGAAGAGAAGCAAGACAGTGATACTCTCTCATCCTTGATGTCTGAATCAATGGAAGAATCAGACAGGGGGGAGGACCTCTCAGAGGAGGAAGTTTACATGATGGGGGTGTCTCTGACCCCGCCACCTATAGAAAAGGTAACAGGTAGTCCTCAACAGCTTGAATCTGTGCATTTCCCAGACCTCACTCCAAGTGAGAAAGACGAGTTCCTAGAAATGTTCTAAGATTTCCCTGACCTCTTTGCAAATAGCTACCACCACCTTTGCCATGTGACTGCCATAGAGCACAAGATAGAGTTGAAGCCTGATGCGAAGCTTGTGGCTCAGAAGTATCGGAGATTAGGGCCCTACAGGCCAATGCTTTGCACTCGAATTTGCAGAAGCTTGTAGAAGTTGGGTTTATTGTTCCGGTTCACAATACTGAATGGGTTTCACCAGTGGTAGTCACCCCAAAGAAAAACAACAAGTGGCGGGTCTGCATCGACTATAAGAAACTCAATGCAGCCACCAAGAGGGACCATCATCCTCTTCCCTTTCAAGAACTCATTCTTGAGAAGGCAAGTGATCATGAGATGTATACTTTCTGTGATGGTTACTCTGCGTTTTATCAAATCAGAATTGCTGAAGAAGATGTGCTTAAAACGGACATTTGCATTCAAAGTAATGCCATTTGGCCTCACCAATGCTCCTGCAACCTTTCAAAGATTTATGTAGATGGTGTTTGATCCTTATTTGGGGGATTTCTTGGAGGTATTTTTAGATGATTTTTGTATATTCTCATCACGTAAGGAGCACGCCATGAAGGTTAGGTTGGCCTGCCAAAGGGTCAATGATGTGAATGGCAATCTCGACCTAGAGAAATGCACCATTGGAGCCACTCAAGGGAGGTTACTTGGACATATTGTCTCATTCAAGGGTGTCAAGCCTGAGAAGGTAGAAGCCATCCTCAAGCTCTCCCCACCAACAACCAAATGTCAGGTATGCTCATTTGTCAATCTAGCAGGATACTATTGCTGCTTCATTGATCAATATGCTGCTTTGACACAACCCATGACTATGCTATTAAAAGATGGGGTTGATTTCTCTTGGGATGAAGATTGTGATCATGGGTTTGCACAAATCAAGAATGCTTTGGCTTCAGAACCCATTCTATGCAATCCAGATTGGTCAAAGACTTTCTATATCAATCTTGGCTTTGGTGAGCACACTCTAGCAGGTATTCTTCTCCAACAAGGGGAGGATCGGTTCATGTATCCTGTTCGATTTGCTTCTCGATAATTGCTCGACACCGAATGACGCTACTCAAAGGCTAACAAGCATGCCTTGTCTTTGGTTTTCTGCATTGAGAAATTGAAGCATTATGTGGCTGGAAAGTCCTTCATTATAATCTCTAGCAATGGTCTTGTAAAGCAGGTTCTTCAATCACTAAATCCCATGGGTCGGTTGGCCAAATGGTTGGCAGTTCTACAAGAATATGATTTTTCTTTCAAAATTGTAAAGGGGGGTTGTTCCAACTTGAAGAATGCGTTAATTGATTTAGAGGAGTGCCTCGATGTAACCTTGTAGCAGCCATAGAAGTGGGGGATCCATGGTATGGCGATATCCACACGTTTCTAACTGCTTTCTCCTTTCCTCCAGAAAGTACTAGCTATGAGAGAAAGAAGATCCGTAGAGATAGTAGGCACTACACCCTCTTTGATGGGGTGTTGTACTGTCAAGGCATGGATGGGATACTAAGATGGACCATTGATGCAGATGAAGTACCTAAGGTATTGAAGCATTATCATGATGGATTTTGTGGAGGCCACTATGCCAGTGACTATACAGCTAAGAAGATTTTACATGCTGGATACTATTGGCTGACCTTGTTCAAGGATGTCACTTTGTATTGCAAAACCTGTGAATCATGCCCATTCTTTGGTAGGAAGGATTTGCATCCTCGGCAACATCACCCAGTGATGTCCATCCATCCGTTTCAGAAGTGGGGAATAGATTTTGTCGGGCCCTTGCCCATGACTGCCCACAAAAAGAAATATCTTTTAGTAGCCACTCAGTATGTCACTAAGTGGGCTGAAGCTATTGCCCTCCCTGCTGCAAATGGTAAGGTAGTTTCAAATTTCATATTTGAACATATCTGCATGGGTATTGATCATCGCACTTCTAGCATCTATTATCCATCATCCATGGGTCAAATGGAGCAGACCAATGGCCTCCTTTGTAAAACCATGGGAAAAATGGCCACAGGGAATAGGAGCCAGTAAGATCAGAAGGTCACAGAAGCCGTATGGGCTTACAACATCACTCATAAAACATCTACAGGTCACACTCCTTTTGAGTTGGTATATGGTAATGAGGCCGTTTTACCACTAGAGATAGAGATTCCAGCTTTGAGATTGGCACAACGACAGAGGATGATAGAAGATGAACATGCAGAGGCCCGGTTGGTGCAACTTGAGAAGCTAGATGAAACCCGATGCCTTGCCCTACATCAAACAAAGATTCAAAAGAATCGACAAAAGTCCCACTTAGATGCTAAGATTTGCAAGGGATGGGAAAGACACTTTGCTGAGGGGGATGTTGTGCTACGCTTTGATAATAGATTGGACCACCAAATGGATAAGAAGTTTCTGCCACTATGGACCGGTCCATATAAAGTCATCAAGGAACATAGCAATGGGTTTGTACAAAATCAGGAGCTACATGAGCCATATGGCAGGAAGGTGATCAACAAGCATTATCTCAATCCCTTCTTTGTGTGTGATGGACCCAGGCATTCCCTGCCTGGGGGGGGAACTGTTATGGATAAATTTGTCTAAGAAAAAAGGCATTAATATGTGTGTGTGTGTTTGTATGTGTGGCAATAGTATAATAAAATATGGTGTGCATAGGGCCCAGGGTTGAGGTGGCAGGGCATGAGCATGTGCCACCCTTCCATGTAAGAGGACCCATAAGGTGTGATCCATGGTAGTAATATTATAAAATGTAAGGTGGCATGGCTCCTCCATGTGCCACCCCTCCACCTAGGCTGCATTTAGTGAGATATGGCTCAAAGTCCATGGGAGAAGTAATATAAAATAGGTGGAGATGGATATTATATTGGTTATTCCCTCCATATAGGATAGGCCCATGTGGGGGAGGTAAAGATAGTCCAAGGATGCAAGTTAAATAATGGGGAAAGTAGGATGAGGTGGCAAGATTCCTTGTGCCAACCCTCCACTTGTCCTCCTAGATGTTTGAACGTATTATAAAATTGGGAAGAGACCAAGGGAGTATCATAGACTTGGGATATGGGAGTTGATATATGTGGAAAAATGTGGCCAAGCATTATCACACAAAATTGAGAGTGCATAACCACCTAGCCCACATGGGAGACTCTTCCACACACACCATGCATGTGGGAGGATGCATTTATTAGGAGAGACCCTCGGGCTATTCCTTGATGAGACACGCTCTATGTAGTGCCTAGCCTCCATCTTGCTGTGAAGGAAAGACTCATAGAAAATGCGCTAGCAGAATGGCTAATCGACCTCAAAAAGTTAGAAGAGACAATGTTGCATGTAGCCTACTCTCTCCAGGTAGAATTTAAGGCTTGACATAAAAAGTGGTTCGATCGTAACCTCAAGAACAAGGACCTAGCAAAAGGAGATTTGGCGCTCCTATACAATGTCCATAATACTAAACATAAAATTAAGTATCAAGGTATGAGTCCTTACCACATAGTTGAGATCACTCCCCTGGGGTCATGTCGAATAGCCACCCTTGATGGGATAGAAATGGATGGCTACCTTAATGGGAGCAAATTAAAAAGATACTACAAACAACTCACTCTCTCCACCCTTCAAGCCATGCATAGAGAAAAAGGACTCAAGGCCGAGGTGGCCAGGATGAAATGCGAGGCCATCGAGGAAGCTAGAATCCATAATGCTAAGCTCCGATAGCATAAGCAAATGACACTGCTTAAGGCATTAATTGAATAGGTGCAACAAATGGAGGAGCTAATGGTAGAGCCATCTAGGTTACATGCACATCAAAGCACTCATGGATCCAAGAGTGAGCCACAACTTCCTCTCCTGAGAAGTATCGAAAAGCTACAAGTACCCCTAACCCTCACCGTCGCTTCAATAAGAGCTATAAATGGCCAACTTCTACAAATTTTGGGTTTTGTAAATTTAAGTCTAATGGTTGTTTGCAAGCAGTGGATATACAATTTTATGTTCTCCCCACAGAAGCAACCGAAAAACATATTATACGATAGGAAGAACCTTGTGCTACGCTGTAAACTATCAAATCGACCAGCATGCCTGAACTGCTTCACTCACCAATGGTGGCCAAATAGCGGAAGTTTTGCTGTGTGGACCAAGCCCCCCTCTTTAGTTCCCACCTCATCGATCCATGATAATGAAGCTACACAGCAAGGTAGATCAGAAGCCCCAGCCTCCAGTAGCACCCCACTTAAAGTCCTAGCTCGAAAGGGGATGAAAGCTAGCCGCAGTGGTGGTAAACCAATGCCATTGCCTGTTCGATGAATGCCACCATCCTCTTCCCAAGAAATCCATGAGCTATAAGTACAAGATGCTATCCTATGTGCCCAACGTCACTTCGGTTGGACCCAACTCCCAGCAGCAAAATGAAAGCTCCGGTTGCCCCAAGAAAGCCTCTTCCAAACCCATCCGTTACAAGAAGAAAGCCGCACTATGCACCCACGCCCCCACCACATCCACTGCCACATACCACCAACAACTCGATCAACACCACCCGCTTGGGTGGCCAAGGCAAGAAAGTCACCTGGGTCCAAAAGCCAATGGTGCAAACCCTGAAGGTTTTGAAGGTAGCATGACAAGAACCTATGTCTCCACCACGAGATACATCACCACAAGAACCTACCAATGAACTGAATGAAGTAGGCCAATCCTAAGGTATCGAATAGACACTAGTGCCATGGATGGTCCAACTCAACACAAGTATTGCCACAACTAGTTAAGGAACTCCACAGGAATCGAATCCCCCACATGAAGAGTTACACAAGAACCTCCCTCTAGGGTAATGGCAAACATACCCCCTCTAATGGTACCATCCTACTTGTGAAAGCAAGGTCAGCGACCCCGCGGGTAGTAGACTCACGAAAGCTCACTTCTCCCAAGAAGATGGACCATGCTGCAACAATGAAGTCCAACACAAATGTGCCCCTAGCATCCAAGGTTAAAAACAAGCTGGACATGTACTCTACATGGCTCCTTACATGCCGTGCCATAGTATGGCATTGGCCTACACCGCATTCATCATAATCATCCAGTCCAGGTCTAGGTGATTCAGTACAGTAGGCATCTCACCCAACACACCCGCAGCCCACTAGTCCCTGTCGAACACACCACACGCACACACATGGTTAGCACCAGCAGGTGATTAGAATCCATTTTTGCAACTGTTCATAATCTTGCACGTTGACCCCACTATCACATCCGCACCACACAAGTGCACTCTACTCACTCACCCTCCCCCCCTTCCCACACACCACTCCCTCCTTCTTTTACTCTTCTTACACAATCAGTATCCCACCAGTCATTGCCATAATGGTATCCTACCAACCATCGCAATCCCAACATCCTGCCGGTCATCACCATCACCATTGACAAATCATGCCGATCATCACCAACAAAGTATCCTATAGCCCGTCGCAATCCCAACATCCCACTAGTTGTTGCCATAATGTCATCACACTGCCCATCACAATCCCAACATCCTGCCAGTCATCGCCATCGCCATTGACAAATCATGCCGATCATCGCCAATGAAGTATCTTGCCACCCATCATGATCCCAACATCCTGCTAGTTGATGCCAAGGAAAGACACCTTCGATCGTCACCATTCCATATCGCACCGCCCATCGCCATCTCGAACCTCGCCGATCGTAGTCTTGGCCACATCCCATCGATCGCCTCCATCGATTTACTGCACCGATCGTCACCATACATGTATCCCGTCGATTGAGGGGATAGGAAATCTATATAAACATGCTTATCCAACCTGGTCATCACCATAGCAGTTGCCCCCAAACTCTTGCAAAATTTGCCTAGAAATCTGACAATTTCTTGTCCCCTTCCACACAATCTAAATAGCTTGTTTATGTCCTCCAGCTCTTCCTCATCCACCGACTCCCTCATCACTCAACTTCCATCCCTTTTTTTGATGGATACTAGACAAGAGATCTTCGAGTTTGTAACAGACCTAGGACTCCACCCTCGCCCTATCCCAAAGGCCACTAGCCCATCGGACTCCCAAAGCACTCTGTCTACCACGATGCGCATGCCTTCCGAGATCCCCTTGCAAGACTTGCAAGGTGAAGAAACATCCACCAGGTAGGCCACTCAAGAGGATCCAACCACAACAGGCACCCTCCCTCAAGGATAACTTAAAGTGCACCCCGACACCAACAATAGGGGAGTATAAGGTCGTGCACTCCCAAGCACACTTGCCACTTGGAGAAGCATGGCTCCAAGAATTGGATGCTTGTGTTATACACATGCGCTTTGCATATGAGGGCCATGACTACACCCTCCACTACCATATAGTAGCAACATACGCTACATTCCAAGACCCAGTAATGGAGGAGGCACTCAGATTTGTAGCCTTGAGCACAGTGGGCGCCCATATCTCATGCCACCTAGACATGACACTACTGGTAGAATTCCTCAAGGTGTACAACAACAACACCAACATTGATCCCCACCACTACCAAATCAACCAAGACGTGGTATGAGCAACCTTCAACCTGTCGGTGGTCAGCGAGATACTCCAAGAAGAAAAAGCTCGATGCCCTCAAAACGGTTTGTCACTATGACTACCACAAGTGCAAAGGCTGCCTCCAATTCATAGCCATCCACAAGCCCGAAGTGGAACGACCAGCAAGAGCCTTGTAATGGCTCACTCAAGTCAAGCACACGGACCATCATCGGTCCGATCATCGGTCCGTTGTGCCAAATATCCTACTGCACATGGTGGAGGTCTAGGAGACCAACTCGGCTCACTACTTCTATAGCCAAATGAGAGACGATCTCAGCACCCACAGGGACATTATCGGCATCCCATGCTATACATGCCAGTCCTCTACTACTTAAAGAGTCAACATTTGCTAGTCGCCTTTGGCCTAGCAAAGAAATCCACCATCGGCCCAGTATAGATCGAGAGCCAGAAGAAACGGAGGTGAAGCCCAAGAGAGCAAGGACAACACCCAGTGTCACTCCGGCAGTTCATGTGCAACCAGACACAAGTCCACTGCTCGACCAATATGAGGACCACCAGTTGCACAAATTCATGCACCAACAACTATGCTTACAGCGGGGGATCCTCAAAGCAAGGGACAATGGGTTCAAGAGGAGCCTATTCTCATTGAAGACCTCCAGGCCGATGAAACAATCAAAATCGACCTCCATACAGGAGCTGGAGCTACACTGACCACCCCCGCTGCACCTTGCATCTTAGTCTCCACCACCCCTCAGGAGACCACATCCTTCGCCACTGCCACCTCTTCTGCTCCATGGGCAAGCCTAGCAGAGGCCTTATAATTTTGCAATGCACCCCAATATAGGGCATCAGGTGGCTATAGCCAGATGATGACAGAGCAATTGTCACGTGCAGACCTGATGGAACTAAACCTCTTTGAAGCCATGGCACAGCTCCCACAGGTAGCCCGCACAATTTTATAGAGGAGGCAGGAACAAGCCTCACAGCTCTCTGCTAGTCTCATCAACTTTCTGCACATGAAATCCAATCGACAATGGTTGTAGCCCAAGCAAGAATACTCGGCCAAAGTTGAGGAGCTTGAGCTCACTCTTACAAGGCTCAAGGATGACCTTGCCATAAGTGAATCCCTCGTCCAAACGCTCATGGACTAGGCCGACAAGGCATAGTCAAACTTGCGCACAATGCTGAAACAATAGGCACAGGCAGAGGAGTGGTACCTCGATCATAGGAGCACCACAAACAATAGATCAGATCTTTACAAGATCTCCTAGCACAAGAGATGAACCTGATGATCTCCCTCTGAATTCCAGTGCACCACTAGTCAATTAAAGGAGTCAGGATTGGAAGACCAAGAGTAATAGGAGTTTGAGATGTAAAGGGAGTTTTCCACACAATTAGCCACATACGCACTCGCACCACGCACCATCCCTATACCATGAATTAATTGAAGGTAATTCAAATCCTGAACATGTACACCGAGATCCTTGGGAGCAGGCCATCCAAGAGTTACATGAAGTACAAAAAAAGTGCAAAAAATGAGAAAAAGCAACATGAACCCTCTCATGAAAGAGAGGTTCTTCATGCCTTGGGATTGGTGGGAGATCTAAAACTAGGCAGCACTGGATTGTAAGTATTTGTGCTATATACATCTTTTGTAATTTTTAGTTTCATTTGAATACATTATTTTTAGGTCTAAAACTCGGTAGTGGATTTGTAGGTATTTGTCCTACACACATCTTTTGTAATTTTTAGTTTCATTTGAATACATTGTTCTGCTCATAGCAATTGATCTACCATATTTTATTTATGTTCATAGGAAATCAAGGATTGGGTAGGCTCCGATAGAGGATAAATGTACTATTCATGGAGCCATGGCACATATGCTCTTTTCTAGATGTTGGAGAGGGAGGGAACTACAATAGATTAGATGGTTACTACACGCCCATGTGTAATTCTTCAACTCTTTTCTTCTCAATCATCTTCCTTTCCATTTATCTTTAGCATATTTTCTAAAATGTTACATGCAACATTCTTATGACACGAGTGGGCTACGTGATGGTATAGGTGGGGGCTTAGAGTCTAGAGATGCAAGTGAGAGTTTGGACAAGGGAGGTAGAGATGGAAGAGATCTCTAGAAAAAGGATGAGGGTGATGAGGATGACTAGTAGATTTATGGATTAGTATATCTATGGTCTTGTACATAGCCATCTTTTGGCCATTTCGCCATCTTGTACATAGCCATCTCGATGTGAGGTTTATGTAGTATTTCTGCCATTGTGTAGCTCTTTTTTGGCATGTACATTTTCATTTTGATACTACCCTCTTTAGAAGGGAGCTATGATGCTCTCAAGGGGGTCATTCACAGATATGTAAGTGTAGCATGTGGGTTCAAAAGAAAAGATTTTAAAAATCTCTATTTTTCATTTTTCTTTCCATTCAAAGGGGTGCCATTTAAAGGGGGTATTCAAAGATTGAATAGAAAAAGGGTTTGTTTTATTCATGATCAAAAACTTACAAAGGAGGGACTTTCAACTTAGGCCCACAGAGGATTTACACATAGTGAACCCCCGGACCATCTATTATGAAAACCCCCAAGTGTTGTACTACTAAGAGACCCTAGATTTGATATACCCCTTGCCTATAATATTTTCATTTATAGAAAGACCACTTCTTCGATATGAACTTACAACTTTTTCCAAAATTCAATTAAAATCCCATATATAAATACATTTCTATCAATTTACTTTAATTTTTTGAGTTACAAGATTGCTCCATGCCATTTGGACCCATGTGGTATACTTATATAATTTTGGGTGATCCCCTCAACTGCAAACTATGTGTTCCATCAACAATGCCTGAGTCATATTTGTTTCTACTTTGTAATTCATCCACTTCATCTCATAGAACACACTATAAACTAAACTATTAATGAGGCCCTATCTATTGTATTTGGATTGTGACATTTTGGAGAGGTTACATGTTATTGCATCATGGTCATGACATGGCTAATCTCGAGGGAATATTAATTACAACACCACATCCATCATGTCCCGCCTTTCCATGGACGGACTCAAAATTCCTCTATGACATGTAGTTTAGATTAGTCAGGAAATTAAACCTTCAAACAAAATAGAATGGCTAAGTTAAATTCAAAAAAAGCACCAATTAGTCACAACCAAATGATTTTTAAACTATTTCTTTTACTTCTTGAGATCATGTTTATTAACCAATCTCATAGTGCAATAGAAATCCTCATAGAAAAGCATGATGGACAAGAAGTGTTTCATGTTACTTATCATTTGTAACATAGAAATGGTATGTGCACTTCAGTTTCTTGAATTACTTGGAGCTTGTAGACATAGGTAGATTGGAATCAATCATAGAATCAAGTAAATGGTTATAGATGATTTGCATTAAACTATTTGCTGCATTATTGTACTTATTCATATTTCATGCTCATTTTGAAACAAGTAGTTTTTAAGACAATTTATCTTAGAGATGATTTTGACCTTCATGAAATTGATAAGGCACATCCCAAATTGATTTGCCCAAGGGATTTCAATAAGGTTTTGAGTTACTTTATGTTCTTTCAATTGATATCCGCAACTAAAGATGTAAGGAGAAGACAAACTATTGGCATAAAAACATTTCTAGAAATGATCAAAATTAGTATTTATTAAAGGATTGGAAACTATTGTTATGAATTGAAAGAAATTGACTGATATTATGGTCATAAAGTAATTAATTTGACTACAATGTCACAAAAATATGATGACTTTAAACATAAGATGCTATTAATTTGGCTGAAGAGAATAATTTAATGGGGCTAGGTAACCATTGCACAACATAAGAATGCTTTATAATTTTGTATAGGGAACATTTTCTTTCAATATCATGTGCGATTTGTGTAGATTTCATTATCTAAAAAATAAAAGTTACAAGATAAATTTAGAATAATGAAATTGATTTAGAGAATCAAGAGTATATATACATATCTCATGCCTATACCAAAATGATTTCAAAAAGGACATTTTTAAAATTAATGCTACATTTACCTGAAAGGTGGTTCCTTTCTCCACTCTCATATATTAGCATGAAACCTACACTCAATCATCAACTTGTTTTTTTGGGCAATTTCTTCATCACAATAGGGTAGCCATCTATGGGCCGTGGGTGAGGTAAATGGATCATCTTGAAGTGAGGGTTAAGAGGCTCAATCCTACGACCCAACAAACAAAGGAATATTTTTGGTTAATTTTCTTTTTTGAATTGTAATATAAAATAGCACTAATGGACCTTATTTATCTCATGTATAAATCTAACATTAACTAATAAATATATAAAGGATCTAAAATTGACAAGTAGATTTTGAATGACAATTAAACACTTACTCATAGTCCAAGATAAGATAATGCATGGCTACAGCCACTTCCAACTTAGCCAGCTCATTACCAGGGCAGGTTCTTGTCCCTATGCCAAATGGTACATACATTCCAACTTTTGGAGTGAAATCCTGAAATGCGAACCCAAAAGTAGTGTGGTGAAACTAGGGTAATACCTACTGTAATCATTATTTACACATATAAAGGTTGGACTAGAACAATCTATCTTTTCCATAACATTCCATTATAACTCTAAATATTTAATTTGTCTTTTAATATTGTTGAATATGTTTTAAATTCTACATCATTTTGTCAAAATTATAACTCAATATATTCCAAACTTAGACCATTTTCTTCATATCACATCAATGCCACAAATAATAAAGAGATAAATAGTGGATAGTGCAAAGTTTATCCCAAAAAATGTTTCCTTACAAAATTATATCCAACTAAAGTGCATAGAGTTAGGGGCATTATATGACAAATATACTAATTCAATAGTTTATAGCAAAATGCAACTCATAATTTGAAAGCATGCACTATTTCTATATGAATGATTTAAAATACTTCTATATGAAAAAAATTGCATTTATTTTGTATAATCTTCCATGCATATACATGTAGTAATTTTAAATTTATAAACCTCCTCTGTGCTTGTACGTACCATAATTATATTAGGCAAGGTTTCCTCTTGTCTGTAAATAGCCTATAAGTCTACCATATTAAAAAAATCCCCTTCCATTAATGAACTTGCTATGTTAGATGCTATATAGAGTGACTATCCTTGGCATATACACACACTTATTAGATTTGTAAATATGTAATAATAATTGTACTTTAAGCATTACAGAGTGAAAATAATGATGTGGTTAGATCAAATGTTGGATGATGATCTAGTACTCAAGAAAGGTTAAAAGCATCATTCTCTCCATGGTCCGGGCAAGAAATCATGCTGCAACTAAGAATTTACTCGTGGAGGCCGTATGATTAGTTTAAGATGGTATTTGTATAGGGTTCATTTATGCATGAACTATTTCTAAATTATAGTATTGTGAAAGTGGTCTATGTGAGGGTTTGTAGTTGGGTTTTTGTGGGTGAACACACAAGAGGATGTGCAGCATGATTGTTTTAATTTGCATGATGATGAGCTAGTTTAGTTAAAGAGATGGTAATTTTCTGAACACTCAGCACTCAAGAAAGGCTAAAGGAGTCCGTGTCTCCACGATTAATTGGAGAAGAAATCATGCAAGAGAGGATTCTATATACTCCTTGGGCCCTAGGGTATTTCTATAAGGTCAGTTATGCGTGTACTCTTTCGAGAGTACCGGCTTTTGAGCCGTGTGCCCAAAGCCGTTGATAAACCCTCCTACCATGCGCTCAAAGGATTGAATTAGAGGTTTGCGAAAGACTTACATCCCAACGATCAGGGTCGAATTTAAGGGGATCGGGATACAGCACGGGATCTAGGTGCACCTGTCGAAACCACGTTTCCACGGTCCAGCCTTTCGGTATTGTGAACCCTGCAAATTCCAACGGAAAATCTATGATTACTGAAAATCGAGCAAAACGCGTATGAATTCGAGGCAAGGATCTCAACGATAATGTAGCTACTCGGCAAATTAACGACAAGATGCAACGGTTCTCAGCGTCATATATCCAATCGTAAGAAATTAACCAATGGTAAGACGCACGTGAACCCTTATACAGTGGTATTCCTTCATTACGTCGTACCGTTCATTTCAACATCTCGAAGCGCCTTGCGAAAGACAAATGTAGAAAAGCTAACCACGCGGAGAGTTTCGTCGAAAGCCTACACAACAGATCCAAAGGAATTAACACGGAATTATTTACATTATTTCTAGGTTGATGTGCATCCCTGTGGCTACTACGACAATTACCTTGGAAAAATACTTCATGCTCCGGAAATTTTCCATTGTGAGACCCTCGCCGGGCAATTTCTTCGCGCGTATAGCCTCGGCTTCTACCTGTAATTTCACCGCATATTGAAACGATTTGAATGTAGATTTGTACATGGCTATTTTGCCAAACGAGATTGATGAAGAAAACTTGCAGGAGGAGGCACCTTGACGGCACTTGTTTGTGATACCTTGAATTTCCTGTAGCACTCGGGGTGGCTACGAAGGAGGATGAGCAACCACATTGTGCTATGAGCTGAGGACTCATGACCGGCATTCAGGTACATCGATAAAAGGTCGATGATCTGTGCATCTTCCAAGTGTCCACTCTCATCACGTATTGACATCAAAATATCCAACATATCATCTTTCTTGGACCCGGTTCTCAATCGAGCAGTTCTCCTTTCATCGATGGCTTGTTGAAGAAGCTTGGCTAAGCGGACACGAGACTTAAAAGAAAAACCAAAACTTTTGGGGTTAGTATAGAGTCAAGGCATATATGGAGTTCATGAGAGAAACAAAATTCATGAAGATTACACACAGGAAACCTTGAGAGCTCTGTGGTATGCAGTTCCCGGGAAATTTATAGGCATTGCTCGGATCCCTTTATTGAGAGGAGTGTATTCACGCTCCAAAGATCTGGACTTGCTGCCTGGTTCCCAGCTCAGGAATATGTTGATAATCACATTGAACGTAAACTGTGAAACCAAAACAATTCAGGAGATTCAAATGATAGTTCCAGCCTACGAGCAGCCTACAGCCCTGCAGTACTTAAGAAGAGCTCTCTAATTATCTTACATCTCTCATTTCTTGTAAGAAGACGACTTGCTCTTGATTTGCACAGTGCTCTAGCGCTGCCTTTGCAAATCTCTCCACTCGAGGGAGGTACAACTTAAGTGCCTCCCCGTTTAAAGCCTGCGACGTTAGCTTTCGGAGACGTGCATGTTGGTCTCGGTCTATGGACGTGAAGGACTTCTCGCCCATCAACTTCACAGTCGACGTTGGCCATCCCGGGTAAAAGTTGTCATCGTTACATAGCGTGGCTTTGATTGTCTCTGGAGTTGTTGCGAGTACAGTAGGCTGCATAAACATATATGCTTTGTAAAGGCCAACCTGTTTGTACCTGAAATAAAGCGTAGCAAGGACCAAGGTGTTAACGATTCAATTAGCTAAGAACAAGATACTCGAGTGCATTGTCTCTAGTTGAACTGGAAAGACGCAAAGCACCTAAGATAGGACGTTGTATATTTTCTGTAGCGGGGTTCAATTTATCTGGCTATTATGGACAGGTGAGAAATGCTGTAGCCAAATGTTGATGGGTGTCTTAGCGTGGGAATGCTCAAAGCTACATACGGAACCACGCAGCATAACAGAAGCAGAAGCACAAACAGAGTTATTGATATCGAAAGGCAGGTACGAATTTCCATCCTTCCTCCTCTGACCGCGAAGCGATGAGAGAGAGAGAGAGAGAGAGACCGACCTTTGAACATATCTGGCAATGAACGAATCGGGATTCCTGGACTTGAAAGCTTTGAGGAACGCAGGCATGTTGCCCACGACAGGCCATCCCAAATCCCCGGGGGGCAAGGGAGGCCTGCTGGCGGAGAGTTTGGGCTCGAACCACCAGCTGTTGAGCCTTCTGAGCACCCAGGCGAGCAAGGTGAAGGCACCCACGAGCAAAGTTAGGGAGGCAGCAACACTTAGCTGGGGGATTGCACTAGAGTTCTGTTGGGACGCCATGAGGGTCGAATGGATCCATGCATTCAATCACTGCTATTTTATATATCTGATCCTTGTACACAGTATGTCCCGCAGGTGGTGCAAAGCATCGAGCTGAAGCAGATCACGACAATGGATGCTCTGTTGTAGTAATCGATTCAGATCCCGTCGCTATATAAAGACTCTTCATTTAACTCTATGAATTTGTATATCCATTTGTAGAAGTGCCTGTCTAGCTAGAGCTTCGTAGAGGAATCAAATCCAGCTGGGGACGCTTACGTTTTAGAGATACTCATCCATTTTCAGTTTATGCAAGTCTTTGTAGCATTAGCGAGGAATCAAAACCCAAAATGTTCCATAGATATCGTAAGCATGTGGTGTCAGTCTTCAACTAATCTTCTATATTAGAAGGACGAGTAACCTCCCTCTCTCTCTCTCTCTCTCTCTCTCTCTCAATTTACATGTTCTATATCTGTGTCTAAGCCACTGGAGTGTCTCTCTCTGTGCCTCTTTATATATATAAAAACACGATTATTAAAATTTAAATCTAGTGCCTTATTACTTTTACTCTCTCTCTCTCTCTCTATATATATATATATGTGCGTGTGTGTGTGCAGGTGCGCGTGCATGCACATGTCTCCCTCTCCATTGTATACGTATAAGAACACAATTATTAAAGTTTAAACTACTTGGAAAAATACCTTTATACCAATGCATCTCTCTCTCTCTCTCTCTCTCTATATATATATATATATATATATATATGGATGTATAATAATACAAGGATAGAAATTTCACTATTGAAACCGTACAAAAAAAACATGAAAATGAAAAGTGCATGCATATCCCAAAGTCCATAAAGCTCCAATAGCCAAATAAATATGCAGGTGCACATAGAGGTTCACTAATGAAATAGACATCCTGTAGGACATCCTGGATGTGCTGGAATAAACAAATGTCGACAACGCATGGACCCCAACATGCCAGTGACTTGGCCATTATCAAATCTTTTAGTTGACAAAGAGGTCTATCGGATGAAAATAATGTTAAACAACAAAATGTCCTATCTTACTAATAATACTCCTTTGAATTGTCCTCATCCTCCTCACCCTCCTTGTCTGCAAGATATCTACATAGGCCTACTCCCTCACCCTCCTCCAAGCCTACATGCCCCTCATCTTTTGCATGAGATCCAGTCTACAAGTCTGGATCTGCGGATGGAAGGTCAAAGTTGCCTCTCTAAGAACAAAACTTAGCTAGCAAATAATAGAAGTTGGAATAGGCACTAAAACTATTGTAGGTTCCTCAAAACATGATGAATTATCATGAATGATGACCTCTCTAGAGATTATCAATCTTATATAATTTTTATGCTTTGGACTCTCTTTAATATCCCATGAGTACAAATTTGAAGTCATACTTCACATCAAGCTCATTTCTAAGTTCATATGAAATGCACATATGCTAGAGAGCCAAACACTCTCAAATGATCATTATAAGGTTTAATTCTTGGAAATACCTCTTTCGGTGTAATATTATATTAGCTAGCTTTACAACTTCTATTCCAAGAAGTATATGGCTTCTACTCAATGACACCTTCATGATATGCACCTAGCAATTCTACAATAACCCCATTATGTCTTGCTACTACTTCATTTCACTATGGAGTATGGCTACATGTAAATTGATTAATGTTTCTGAAGGGATTGCAAAATGCATTAAATTCATTCGACTTATATTCAGCTCCATTCTCTTAATTGATGATCTTCACAAATTCTCCAATCTAAATTTCAAGAAGTCCCTTGAAATTCTTAATGCATGGAGGGGTTCTAATTTTTCCTTTGAGAAAAATATCCAAGTCTAGAATAATCATCAATGAAACTAAAAGACTATACATCTATACTTAATCTATCAAAGCATAAACCCTAGATGTCAAAATGAATTATGTGGATTACATTAGTGCTTTTTGACCAAGATGTTTGAAATCAAAGATGAATCTACTTACCCATCACTACAAGGTATTGAGGAGTTTTTGACACTAATTTTGATAGAACTTGTGAAAAAATAAAATTCTTTCTAAGTGTGGAAGTGTTGGTACAACTGTCGATATATGCATCAGGCGCCAATACAAATTGCACAAAAAAAATCCTTAATGTATTTGTTGAGACAATGCTATGGAATTGTTTATATAAAAAATAGTGGGACATAATGGGTTTGTTACCCCAATGTAATTCAGCATAGAGAGTGTTCAAAGCTATAAAACACTACTACACACGGGCCTTCTTCTGACATTTAAGCACCGACGTTTAGCATGCGTGGGGCGCTAATCGTCTGTATGCAAAGCGGTCTTAAAAAGTGTCAGTATATAGTGACACTTGCTAGACTTGTATAAGGTCGTTATATAGCGACGTTTTGCAGAGAGTGTTTTTTCCCATACCGACCTTTATAGATAGTTTTACCCAATGATAAAAAAAATTCTTTTCATACATGTTTGATCCTTTGAAAGAATAAAAGAACAAGAGCATGTACATCAAGTTTGAAGCTCATATATTCATGTCCACATTTGAGATGAAAAAAATCAGTGAAGAGCATTTACATCAACAGCTTCAAGTGTAGTGCACCAAACAAGTCTATCTCCAACTCTATATTGAGTTGATCTCCTATATCATCATCATACTCTGGCATCGTACGTTCACCATAGACTTAATCATATTCTTCAATAAAGTCGGGTGATTCTTGATGATCGTCATCTTCTTCCTCAATATCGTGATCTCTATCTTCCTCCCATATGATGTCATTATGCACATCTTCATCTTGGCTCATATTGTGATCTTCATCTTTTTCACTAGATCCATCTGGATTAACTGGATCTAGCATTGGTAATGGCATCTCCATATCCACATCCCTATCTTCAAAAATTTACTTACTTCGTGGTGCAACTTGGATCATGTACCACCATCTTGGATCAGAATAATCCGGATGAAAAACCACCTATATTGAAGATGGGTGCCAAATGCCATCAATTATATGAAACTATGCTTAAGTACATGTACCAATTGATATTTAAAAATGAAAGATTCAATTAATTAAATCATTAGTATGCACCTGCTCACAATGCTCGGGAAGAACAAAGACCATCGTAAATAGTTCTAAACCATTTTACATCAAGAATGAAAATACTAAATAGTCTGAAATCAATTTCATAGATTTTGTATATGGTCCCACAATAATCCAACTGCGAGGAGGAAAGATTGGTATCCGAAGCACTTGCTCGGATATCTTGTGTGAAGTTAGCCATGACTCCACAATCATGCATGACTCTCTTTCAATCGATGTGTTCCACAAAAAAATGTCATTGGTATGTCTAGGAGCTTTGGAAATATCAAAGACCCGCACTCCTATCCATAAGATCTTGACTCCTCTATCAAAGGTACCATGTACACGGCCTCAGACTCGGACATCACGTGCATTGTCCCTAAAAATAAAATCCATCATGTCCACCATACCCTCGTCATCATCTGGCACATTCGGGAGACTATACTCCTTCTCAAAGTGTGAAGGTATATGCACACCACCCTTGCCACCCTCCTCATCCTGTCTCAAGGTTTCGTGTAAATATAAGAACTTGTCTCAAGATTTCGTGTTGTGTACGCATGCAATATTAATCACGAACTCAAATAGCATTGACCATCCAACGATCCATCACCACATGCACCACCAATGGTGGGTATTGGTTTGGGCTCCTCCCTATACATCCTTAAGTGGCGCATGACAATACGGCATTGATGTCATACTTCTCGCTTGCAATGAGTGCAATGACAATACAACCTCTCCATAAGCCACTCTGTGCTCCCGAGCATTGGTGCATCATCTAACAAGCTTCCACTCATCCCTTCCATTTGTACACCTCCAAAATCATAACACAAAATGCAATGAAATCCATTAAGATCCAAAAAATAGCCACCCATGAGCTCCTTCCCTCTCTTCTTAGATCAAGTGCCCTGAACCGTCGCTATATAGCAACACTTTGCCCTGTTTTGTGTGAAGTTAGCCATGACTCCACAATCATACGTGACTCTCTTTCAATCAATGTGTTCCATACAAAAATGTCATTGGTATGTCTAAGAGCTCTGGAAATATCAAAGACCCGCACTCTTGTCCATAAGATCTCTAACTCCTCTATCAAAGGTACCATGTACACAGCCTCAGACTCGGACATCACGTGCATTGCCCCTAAAAATAGAATCCATCATGTCCACCATACCCTCATCATCATCTGGCACATTCAGGAGACTATATTCCTTCTCAAAGTGTAAAGGTATATGCACACCACCCTTGCCACCCTCCTCATCCTGTCTAAAGATTTCATGTAAATATAAGATCTTGTCTCAAGATTTCGTGTCGTGTACGCATGCAATATTAATCACGAACTCAAATAGCATTGACCATCCGATGATCCATCCCCACATGCACCACCAATGGTAGGTATTGGTTTGGGCTCCTTTCCACGCATCCTCAAGTGGCACATGACAATATGGCATTGATGCCGTACTTCTTGCTTGCAATGAGTGCAATGATAATACAACCTCTCTCTAAGCCACTTTGTGCTCCCGAGCATTGGTGCATCATCTAACAAGCTTCCACTCGTCCCTTCCATTTGCACACCTCCAAAATCACAACACAAAATGCAAGGAAATCCATTAAGATTCAAAAAATAGCCACCCATCAGCTCCTTCCCTCTCTTCTTAGATCAAGTGCCCTGAACTGTCGCTATGTAGCGATGCTTTGCCCTATTTTTTGTGAAGTTAGCCATGAATACACAATCATACATGACTCTCTTTCAATCGATGTGTTCCACGTAAAAATGTCATTGGTATGTCTAAGAGGTCTGAAAATATCAAAGACCCGCACTCCTGTCCATAAAATCTATAACTCCTCTATCAAAGGTACCATATACATGGCCTCAGACTCGGACATCATGTGCATTGCCCCTAAAATTAGAATCCATCATGTCCACCATACCCTCATCATCATCTTGGCAATCCAGGAGACTATACTCCTTCTCAAAGTGTGAAGGTATATGCATACCACCCTCGCCACCCTCCTCATCCTATCTCAAGGTTTCGTGTAAATATAAGATCTTGTCTCAAGATTTCATGTCATGTACACATGCAATATTAATCATGAACTCAAATAGCATTGACTTTTCGATGATCCATCACCACGTGCACCACCAATGGTGGGTACTGGTTTGGCTCCTCCCCATACATCCTCAAGTGGCACATGACAATATGGTGTTGATGTCGTACTTCTCGCTTGCAATGAGTGCAATGACAATACAGCCTCTCTGTAAGCCACTCTATGCTCCCGAGCATTGGCGCATCATCTGACAATCATCCCTTCCATCTACACACCTCCAAAATCAAAAACACAAAATGTAAGGAAATCCATTAAGATTAAAAAAATAGCCACCCATGAGCTCCTTCCCTCTCTTCTTAGATCAAGTGCCTTGAACCGTCGCTATATAGTGATGCTTTGCCCTATTTAGTTGCTATATAGCGATGCTTTTAGGGTATAGGTATATAGCGACACTTTTAGGGTATAAGTGTTGCTATATTAGGGTATAAGTGTTGCTACATAGTGACACTTTTAACGCAGCTCTCCCAAATCCTTCATCTCAAACTTCTACTTCAATAGCATTTTCACATGAAGGATATCTTCATCACTATCACCTGTGATGATCAAATCATCAACATGAATGACAAGCATCATAATACCTTTCTGTGTTTTTCTCACATAAAGTGAGAAATCTACCTTGGAAATCTGAAAGCCAATAGTGACAAGATACTATCCTATCTTGTCAGACCATGCTCTGGGTGCTTTCTTCAAGCCATACAAGGCTTTGTTCAACCTACAACAAACTCAAGATGAACAGCATGAACATAACCTGGTGGCTGCTCCATATAGACCTCTTCTTGCAAATCACCATGCAAGAAGGCATTCTTTACATCCATCTGATGTAAAGACCATCCCTTTGATGCAGCCATAGCAATGATTGCTCTTACGGTTGCCATCCTTGCAACCGGACTGAATGTTTCTTCATAATCAATGCCATATGTCTGTGCATACCCCTTGACAACTATCTTGCCTTGTATCTGTTCACAAAACCATCTGCATTGTGCTTCACCTTATAAACCCACTTGTAGCCAATTGCATTCTTGTCTTTAGGTAAAGGCACCAATTCCCATGTAGCATTTACTTCCAAGGCATCCATTTCTTGATCCATGGCTTTGTCCCATTTTTCTTTTTCCATGGCTTGCTCAAAAGAAGTGGGTTCTGGTTCATGTATCACTTTGACCATATAGGCATAGTGAATGGCTATAAATCCATCATATTTCAGCCTATCCATAGGATACCTAGCTCTGCTAGACTTGCGCAAAATAGGCTCACTACTAGGTGCTCTCAAAACATCCCTTGTCTTCCTTACTTCAGGTGTAACTACAGAAGGAATACCCAACTCATAATCAAGGCTCTGTTCTGAGCCACTGGATTCACCATCCACATAAGATTGACCTACATTCACATCAACCATGGGCTGATCTACTTTCTCTTTTCCTTTTCGTGATACTTGCATACCACTATCTGCATTGCTTTAACGAGGTCCTCTTGATCTCAATCTGCCTATCCATGGTGAAGTATATGAATGACTGCTAGAGGACATTACAAGTCCACTAATATTTTGTTATTGCTACTGTGAATTCTATGTAGCATTACCATTTTGTGCATCTACATCATCACATTTACTGGTTTATACCAGCTACTCATCTCATCAAAAACAACATCTCTTCTCACTGTAAACTTATGAGTAGAAGGGTTATAGCATCTATACCCTTTCTACTACAGAGAATAACTAATAAAGATGCACTTCTCAGCTTTTGGATCCAACTTGGATCTCATTTCATCTGGCACATGAACATAGGCAATGCAACCAAAAACTTTCAAATGAGAAATATCTGGTTTCCTACCAGTATACCTCTCCTCTAGCGTCATGCCATGTATTGCTGCAGTGGGAGTCATGTTCATTATGTAGACTACTATAGCAACTGCTTCAGCCCAATAATAATCTGGCAGGTCTTTTTCATTGAGCATGGCATGAGATACCTCTCCAATATGCCTGTTTTTCCTTTCTGCAAGTCCATTTTGCTATGGGGTATGATTGCATGAATATTGCTGCTTTATGCCATGGTCCTGCAGGAAACTTGCAAACTCATTTGAGAGGTACTCTCCCCTCCATCTGACCTTATGCATTTTATTTGCAGGCCTGTTTCTTTTTCAACCATAGCTTTAAAAGCTTTGAAATGCCCAAACACTTCACTTTTCTTTTCCATAAAATACACCCAAACTTTTCTGTTGTAGTCATCAATAAAAGTGACAAAATAATGAGAGCCTCCAATATATGTAGCTTTAGTAGTCCACACATCAGAGTGGATTAATTCCAATGGCCTCTTACTCTCTTGAACATGTCTAGGAAATGGTTTCCTTGCCTCTTTTCCAAATTAATAGGCTTCACATACCTTATGCATTTCTACAGCCTTGATCTTAGGCAATTGATCTTAGGCAATCCTATAATAATATTTTGGGCCTGCATTAATTTAAGTCATTGTACATTAACATGACCAATGTGTTTATGCCAGATATCAATATCTGCAACTACACCAGTCCCATGTGCAAACATTGCTGCACTCAATTCAAGCATGTCTGCATCCAATGTAAACATCCTGCCCTTCTTCTTCCCTTTTGCTATCAAGCGACCTTTATTTTTCATATCCTCAACAAAGCATCCATGAGGATTAAATCTAACCTACAAGCCCTACTCAACCATTTAACCAACATAAACTAGGTTCTTGGTGATATTCAAGACATGAAATACATCAAACAAGTATTTTTTATTCCATCCTACATAGACAAAGGAATTTTACCAAATTTGCACAATAGGATGTGCAGTATCATCACCAATCTCCACAAATCTTGGTCTTTTCATTTTCCTTGCATCCTGCATCCATTTGCATGACCTATCATGTGGTTTGATGCACCTGAGTCAACATACCACACATCATTTCTTTCTTTTGCACTTGTCACAGAATTGGTCATGTGCTACACCATAAATAGATGCTCATTTTTGTCATCACCCTGTCTACTGGAGGATGCATAATTGTCTTGCTGCAATTTTCCAGTCATGATGTCATTCTGCTTTTTATAGCATCTCTAACCATATGACCCATTTTACCACAATAGTAGCATTCAACATTGTTGTTTGCATTTTGGCCTCTTTGCCATTCACCACGACCTCTTTGGCTCCCCCTGCCTCTAAAGTTACCACGTCCTCCTCCATAGGACTGGCTTTCTTGAATTTGCTACATATTTTGATTTCTGCCACGGCCTCCAAATCGGCCTACTATACCTCTGCCTCTACCTCTTCCAACATTTGAGTAGAAGACAGCTTCTTTTGAAGTTCCTCTTGAAGAAGATGCACCACCATTTCTCTACTCTTCAGAAATTAGAAGAGCAATCAACTCCTCAAAATCTGGAAAATTTCATGGATGGCGATGGATGTCCGAAATTATGCATAATCCTTTCCTAGACCATTCAAGGTCACAGAAACTAAATTGTCATCTTCCACTGGCATCCCAATAGAAGCAAGTGCATCTACAATCTTCTTCACCTTCATGTAGTAGTCATTGATGCTCATATTTTCTCTCTGCACATTATGCAACTCCTGCTTGAGCTGCATTTTCATGACTTGCATATTTGTGCTATACATTTTTGTCAAAGTATCCCATGCCTCCTTCGGCGTGCTTGCATCCTGGATATGCACAATCATAGAATCTGAAATATTGATAGACAGCTAGTACATAACTTTTCTAGCTCTCTGATGCCAGCCTTTAAATGCCTGCAACTCCTGTTGATTAGGAACATTAGGAATAACTAGTTCTTGTTTAGATCCAGTAATGAACTTTCAATAGCCTTTTCCCTTAAGGAAATTTGTCATTCTAAACTTCCATGCTTGGAAGTTGTTCTTGTCAAGCTTTTTAGTGACAATCTATGAAAGAGCATGAGACGCCATTACAAAACACTGCAAAATATTATGTCACTGCAAAACTAACGAGAGTGGTATTTGACCACACAGTCACTTCCTAGTGACGATTATGCATCAACAGGCAATAAGAATGATTATGTCACTCCCAATATCTCTGTGCATAGGTATACGATGTAATTTCTGTGATAACTTTCCACCGACCTACAGAACAGTGGTCGCACAACAAAAATAGGGCAGTTTCCTGATTGCCTACCGAAAACTTCCACCACAAAACGAGCTTCAAAATGGCCTCGAATCAAAAAAATAATTTTACCTAGGGCTTTGCCCTGTCCCATAGCATATATTGCCCTTTTACCACACTACAAAGGGCATCTCAATATGAGACAGTGCACTCTTGCACTTTTCGGCTGTGCTACCTGCAGAGATTTTCATGCTAAGGAAATTTGTCATTCTAAACTTCCATGCTTGGAAGTTGTTCTTATCAAGATTTTCAGTGACAATCTGTGAAAGAGCATCAGACGCCATTACAAAACACTGCAAAATATTCTGTCACTACAAAAAAACACAACTTCTACCTCACAAGGGCAAATCTCCAAAACTGACGAGAGTGGTATTTGACCACACACTCACTTCCTAGTGACGATTATGCATCAACAGGCAATAAGAATGATTTTGTCACTCCCAATATCTCTATGCACAGGCATATGATATAATTTCTATGATAACTTTCCACCAACTTGCAGAGCAGTGGTCACACAGCAAAAATAGGGCACTTTCTTGAGTGCTTGCGAAAAACTTCCACCACTAAAATAGGCCCCAAAATGGCCTTGTAGCATATACTACCCTTTCGCCACACCGCGAAGGGCCAATCTCAGACAATGCACTCTTGCACTTTCCAGCTATACTAGTGTACTTGATTTCATGTTATGCCTAGTATAGGCCTGTGTTTTTTGATGTGATAAAGAAGATGCCTAGAAGAACTCCTCAGAAGAGATTGCAGCCCGTTTAAGAGAACTAGAAGATTGTGAAGGTGATGCTCAAGCTATTCGCACTGTCATCATGATCATATCCTTTATGTTTGCACTCTTGAATATTTGGTGAATCGACAATGCCGATAGCAAGCATAATGATAGATTGGGGATTGTTTCATGCACTGGTAGTTTGGTGTGAAGAAGAGTTGAGTCTTTGGGTAGTTTTTGACTATAACAATGGAGTGGTGATTCTCAATGCTTTCAAATTCTTTTGCTATGCAAATGATGAAGAGTACAATATCTTGAAGCTATTATGTGCACTTCCAATTGTGACAAGGGTGATTCTTGAATGCATGTATACACAATGTTTTCATGGTGCTGGTTGGTCCCTTATTTTTTAAGATTTTGTTGAGGATCACATTGTGGAGGGTTTTCAACAAGTGGTTATGCATAATAAGTTGGTCTTGGTATACTTAGGCTATGTGAGATCTTATAGGATCTTGTTTGGGATATTATTTGGATCTTGGTGTCTCCTTTTTGTGTTTCATCATGGTGAAGATTCCAGTGTTTCAAGTGACCCAAGAGAGATCCGATCCCAACTCTAGTTAGATACAACAGATACATGAATGGAGGCCCCAAAAGTGGAGATCATGATGGTGTTCGAGGATACCGGATTTCTAGATGGTCCATGAAGGATCGGGCAGATATTTTGCCTGATTTTCTTAAAGGTGTAGTTTTGAGTTGGCATGAGGCCTTGCCGGACTCTACCAAGTAGGACTAGGACCAAGTGGTGGCTACAATAAAGCAAAGATTTAGGGCAGTGGAGTCGCCAAATGCTTTGATGTTGCAGTTGGACTGGTTCTATCAAGGAGAGGGTGAGATGGTCCCTACATTGGCAATCCGATATGAAACTTTATGGACAAAGTATGAAAGGGCAGCTTTGTGCTCGAGCTGTGGCATCTACATCATCGGCCCCTCAAAGTCTCATAGGGATGGAGCACTTAAAAATGAGCAAATTTGTTATGGCTTTGGAGCCTCATCTTGGTGCTGATCGGGATGAGTTAGGAGTGAACAAGGTGGTGGTACAAGAAGATTCTGAAGAGACACTTCATGTGGAGGATGTGTAGCACACTAAACGATTCCAATGCAATGAAGAACTTCTTGGTGATTCTCTATCAAGTAGTGAGAAGCTCTAGTACTTGGATATGTTAGACGATTTTCCATATCTCTTTGCAACAAGCTATTCACAAGTTTGACCAGTCTCTCTTGTAGAGCATAAGATTGGGTTAAAGCCAGAAAGCAAGCTAGTTGTGCAATGCTTAAGGCAATTGGGAGTGATCCAAGCTGAGGCACTAAAGAAAGAGGTAACACAACTACTTGAGGCGGGATTCATCTTTCCTATTGATGATTTAGAATGGATATCTCCTGTAGTTGTCACACCAAAGAAAGGAAATAAGTGGCGGGTTTGTGTGGAGTTTCATCTTTTGAATGCATGCACTAAGAGAGATCATTTTCCTTTGCCATGTCAAGATGAAATACTAGACCAAGTAGTAGGGCATGAGATGTATTATGTATGTCATGGGTATTCTGGGTACTTTCAAATTCACATTCGGGAGGAAGATCAAAAGAAGACATCATTTGTCACACCTTGGGGAGCTTTGCTTATAAAGTCATGCTTTTTGGGTTGACCAATGCACCAGCTACATTTCAAAGGTTCATGAGTCAAGTCCTTGAACCTTACTTGGGAAAGTTCATAAGGGTGTTTTTGGATGATTTTTGCATTTATTCTCGGTGCATAGATCACATGGAGAAGTTAAAGATGGCCTTAGCTAGGATTGATGAAGCAAAAGGGTGTCTAAATCCTAGCAAATGTCATTTGGCTCAAACAAAAGTAGCCTTGTTGGGGCATATTGTGTCTGAAGAAGGCATGCAAATGGATCCTGACAAGGTTCAAGCAATCATGGCATTGCCAAGTCCTGAGAGTGTCACTGGAGTTTGTAGAATTCTAGGAAAGAGCAAGTATTATCAATGCTTTTGTGATGATTTCATAGAGATAGTGCATCCCATGAACTTGTTGACAAGAAAAGGAGTTCCTTTCTAATGGGGTATGGAGCAACAAGAGTCTTTTCAACAACTTAAGGAGGCCATGAGTAAGGGCCCAATATTAAAGCCCCTTGATTGGTCTCAAGACTTTTATGTAAATCCAAGTGTATTTTTAAATTGAATTGGTGTTGTATTGCTACAAAAAGGAGAGGCAAATAGAATGCAACCCATCTATTATGCTAGCCAACAGCTTATAGACGTGGAAACAAGGTATGAAGAAATGGAGCAACAAGCTCTCTCTTTGGTGTTTTTAGTCAGAAAGTTTCGCTCCTATTTATTACCTCGACCATTTTTATTCCTTATCTCTCAGTTTGTATTAGAATATCTAGTTCGCAAGCCTAATCCTGGGGGGAGATTTGCAAAATGGTTGTTAGAGCTTTAAGAGTTATCTTTCTCTTTTGTCACTGAAAATACCACTAAGTCCACTATGGCAGATTTGCTCGTAGGATGGGAGGATCTAGGAGAAGAAAAGAAATGTAAGGAGAACATTAAAGATGAAAGGGATACACCACCAACAGCTTTTGTTTTGTATTTTGATGGGTCTTTTAGTCCTTCATGCCAACAAGGAGCCGAGGTAATAGTCTTGATGAATTCTGAAGGTCAAGAGGTGTGGGCAAGAGGACAAGAGCTTCGAGGTATCACAACTAACAATGCAGTTGAGTATAATGCTTTGATTCTTGGTTTGGAGGGTTGTCTTCAAAGTCAAGTTAAAGAATTGGAAGTAAGAGGAGATTCTCAGCTTATTATAAAGCAAATGCAAGGGCATTACAAGACAAGAATCCCATGGCTTGCTCAAAAGAAGTGGGTTCTGTTTCCTTTATCACTTTGACCATATAGGCATAGTGAGTGGCTGTAAATCCATCATATTTCAACCTATCCACAAGATACGTAGGTCTGGTAGACCTGTGCACAGTAGGCTCACTTCCAGGTGCTCTTAAAACATCCCTGGTCTTCCTTACTCCAGGTGTAACAATAGGAGGAATACCTAACTCATCATCAATGCTCTGTTCTAAGCCACTGGATTCACCATCCACATAAGAGTGACTTGCATTCACATCAAACATGGGCTGATCTACCTTCTCTTTTCCTTTTCATGATACCTGCATACCACTATCTGCATTGCTTTGAGGAGATTCTCTTGATCTCAATCTACCTGTCCATGGCAAAGTATGTGAACCACTGCTAGAGGACACTGTAGGTCCACTAATATTTTGTGATTGTTGCTATGAATTCTGTGCAGCATTACCATTTTGTGCATCTATATCATCAATCACATTTACTGGTTTATAGCACTTGCTCATCTCATCAAAGACAACATCTTTGCTCACTGTAAACTTACAAATAGAAGGGTTATAGCATCTATACCCTTTCTGCTGCAGAGAATAACCAATAAAGATGCACTTCTCAGCTTTTGGATCCAACTTGGACCTCAACTCATCTGGCACATGAACATAGGCAATGTAACCAAAAATTTTCAAATGAGAAATATTTGGTTTCCTACCAGTATACATCTCCTCTGGTGTCATGCCATGTATTGCTACAGTGGGACTCATGTTCATTATGTAGACTACTGTAGCAACTGCTTCAGCCTAATAATAATCTGGTAGGCCTTTTTCATTTAGCATGGCCCAAGATACCTCTCCAATATGCCTTTTTTTCCTTTCTGCAAGTCCATTTTGCTATGGGGTATAACTGCATGAATATTGCTACTTTATGCCATGCTCCTGTAGGAACCTTGCAAATTCATTTGAGAGGTACTTTCCCGCTCCATCTGACCTTAGGCATTTTATTTGCAGGCCTGTTTCTTTTTCAACCATAGCTTTAAAAGCTTTGAAATGCCCAAACACTTCACTTTTCTTTTTCATAAAATACACCCAAACTTTTCTATTGTAGTCATCAATAAAAGTGATAAAATAATGACAACCTCCAATAGATGCACCTTTAGTAGTCCACACATCAGAGTGGATTAATTCCAATGGCATCTTACTCTCTTGAACATGTCTAGGAAATGGTTTCCTTGCCTATTTTCCAAATTGACAGGCTTCACTTACCTTATGTGTTTCTGCAACCTTGAATTTAGGCAATCCTGCAACAATATTTTGGGATTGCATTGATTTAAGTCACTATACATTAACATGACCAATGTGTTTATGCCAGATATCAATATCTGCAACTACACCGGTCCCATGTGCAAACATTGTTGCACTCAATTCAAGCATGTCCACATCCAACGTAAACATCCTGCCCTTCTTCTTTCCTTTTGCTATCAAGCGACCGTTATTTTTCATATCCTCAACAAAGCATCCATGAGGATTAAATCTGACCTGCAAGCCTTGCTCAACCATTTGACCAATAGAAACCAGGTTCTTGGTGATATTTGGGACATGAAATACATCAGAAGGGTATTTCTTTTTCCCATCCTGCATAGACAAAGGAATTTTACTAATTTGCACAATAGGATGTGTAGTATCATCACCAGTCTCCACAAATCCTAGTCTATCCATTTTCCTTGCATCCTACATCCATTCTCCATGACCTGTCATGTGGTTTGATGCACCTGAGTCAACATACCACACATCATTTCTTTCTTCTGCACTTGTCACAGAATTGGTCATGTGCAGCATAAATAGATGCTCATTTCTGTCATCACCTTGTCTACTAGAAGATGCATAATTGCCTTACTGCAATTTTCCATTCATAATGTCATTCTAATTTTTGTAGTAGTCTTTAGCTATATGACCCATTTTACCACAGTAGTAGCATTCAACATTGCTATTTGCATTTTGGCCTCTCTGCCATCCACCACGACCTCTTTGGCTCCCCCTGCCTCTAGAGTTACCATGTCCTCCTCTAAAGGACTGGTTTTCTTGAGTTTGCTGCATATTCTGATTCCTACCACATCCTCTAGATCGGCCTCCTCTACCTCTTCCAGCATTTGAGTAGAAGACAGTTTCTTTTGAAGTTCCTCCTAAAAAAGATGCACCACCATTTCTCTACTCTTCAGAAATTAGAAGAGCAAACAACTCCTTAAAATCAAGAAATTTTTCACGGATGGCATTGGATGTCCGAAACTATGCATAATCCTTTCCTAGACCATTCAAGGTCACAGAAACTAGATCATCATCTTCCACTGGTGACCCAATGGAAGCAAGTGCATCTGCAATTTTCTTCACCTTCATGTGGTAGTCATTGATGCTCATATTTTCTCTCTGCACATTATGCAACTCCTGCTTGAGCTACATTTTCCTAGCTTGCGTATTTGTGCTGTACATTTTTGCCAAAGTATCCCATGCCTCCTTTGGCGTACTTGCATCCTGAATATGCACAATCATAGAATCTGAAATATTGATAGACAACAAGTACATAACTTTTCTGGCTCTCTCATGCCATCCTTTAAATGCCTGCATTTCCTATTGATTGGGAACATTAGGAAGAACTGGTTCTTCTTCATTTCCTGTAATGAACTCCTTATAGCCTTTTCCAATAAGGAAATTCGTCATTCTAAACTTCCATGCTTGGAAGTTGTTTGTGTCAATCTTTTCAGTGACAATCTGTGAAAGAGAATCAGACGCCATTACAGAACACTGCAAAATACTCTGTCACTGCAAAAAACATAGCTTTTGCCTCACAAGGGCAAATCTACAAAACTGACGAAAGTGATATTTGACCACACAGTCACTTCCTAGTGACGATTTTGCATCAACAGGCAATAAGGATGATTTTGTAACTCCCAGTATCTCTGTGCACAGGCATATGATGCAATTTCTACGGTAACTTTTCACCGATCTGCAGAGCAGTGGTCACATAGTAAAAACAGGGCCTTTTTCACAGTGCTTGCGAAGAACTTCCACCTCCAAAACGGGCCCTAAAATGGCCTTGAATCAGAAAAATAAAGTTACCAAGGGCTTTGCCCTATCTGCAGCATATATTTTCCTCTTGCCATACCGCGAAGGGTGTCTCTGCACTCTTGCACTCTCGGCTGTGCTACCTGCAGAGATTTGCTCCCAAACTCGAAAAAGGAAAGCAACACTAGTCCTCTTACAGGGACACCGTGAACTTGGTTTGCTTTCTTGAGCTCCTTACTGTTGAGATATCAAGCTCTACCCCCGAGATATCTCCTGGATGACTATCATTTATGTCACCGCCTATGTTAGTTGTACTTGTGGTGTAGTTAGACTACCACGTATGTTTTTGGTTTGGGTTCACATATGAACCACGTATTCTAGGGTTTGACATATAGGGTATTTCCCTATTCTATTGTATTGTTGTTGTGTGCAAAAGTGAAGAAAGGCTTCACCCTCCAACCTTGTGTCCTCTCTCTTTTGTGTGTGGTGAAGAAAGCTGTGAACTTGAGTCTCCTATCTCTCTCCCTTATTCTTTACATGGTATCAGAGCCTTGTTCGTGGTAAGGAGCTCAAGAAAGCAAGCCAAGTTTGTGGTGTCCTGGTAAGAGGACCAGTGTTGCTTTCCTATTTCGAGTTTGGGAGCAAATCTCTGCAGGTAGCACAGCCAGAAGTGCAGGAGTGCACTGTTTCAGATTTGAGGCCGTTTCGGGGCCCGTTTTGAAGGCGCAAGTTCTTCGCAGGCACTTAAAAAAGAGGCCCTGTTTTTCGCTGTGCGACCACTGTGCGGCTAGTCGGTGGAAAGGTGCCACAGAAATTGCATCGTATGCCTATGTGCATAGATATTGGGAGTTGCAGATTCATGCCTATTGCCTGTTGATGCAAAATCGTCACTAGGAAGTGACTGTGTGGTGAAATACCACTTTCGTCAGTGTTGCGGATCTGCCCCTGTGAGGCTGTTTGCAGAAGTTTTGCTATTTGCCCTTGTGAGGCATTTGCTGTGTTTACAGGTTGCTGTTGCAATTCGTGATCTGTAAAATGTCTGAGAATCTGTCTACCATTGTCAGTGAGAAGCTTGACAAGAACAACTTCCAAGCATGGAAGTTCAGGATGACAAACTTCCTTATGGGAAAGGGAGTTTGGGAGTACATCAGTGGTGAAACTGCAGAACCAGTTTTGGGTGCTACTCCCACTCCTGCTGAATTGAAGGCCTATAAAGAATGGCATGAAAAAGCCAGAAAATGCTTGTATTGGCTGTCTGTTAGCATTTCAGATTCTATGATTGTGCATATACAGGATGTAGAGACGCCTAAGGAGGCATGGGATACATTGGTGAAGCTGTATAGCACAAATACCAAAGCACGAAAGATGCAGCTAAAGCAGGAGTTGCACAATGTGCAAAGGAAAAATCTGAATATAAATGAGTATTCCTTGAAGGTGAAAGGCCTTGCATATTCTCTTGCCTCCATTGGAGCACCTGTTGATGATGAGGACTTAGTGTCTGTGACCTTGAATGGTCTTGGGAAAGATTATGCACAGTTTCGGACATCCATTGGAGTCCGTGAAACATTTCCTGATTTTCAGGAACTTATTGCTCTCTTGCTGAGTGAAGAGCAAAGGAATGGTGGTTCAGCCACCTCAACTTCTCAAGAGACTGCTTTCTACTCGAATACAGGTAGAGGCAGGGGTAGAGGAAGAGGCCGTTTTGGTGGCCGTGCAGGAAATCAGAACCAACAGCAACAACAGGAAAACCAGTCCTATGGAGGAGGACGTGGTAGTTCTAGAGGCAGGGGGAGCCAAAGAGGCCGTGGTTCATGGCAAAGGAACCAGCAAGTAAATAGCAGCACAGAATGCTATTATTGTGGAAAGCCTAGACACAAGGAGAATACATGCTATAAAAAACAGAATGACATCAAAAGTGGGAAGTTGCAGCAAAGCAACTATGCATCATCAAGTGGGCATGGTGACGACAGAAATGAGCACCTTTTTGTGATGTAGCATATGGTTAACTCCATGTCAGGAGATGCTGCAGCTTGCAATGATGTTTGGTATGTTGATTCAGGTGCCTCTAACCACATGACCAGTCATGGTGAGTGGTTTCATGATGTTAGAAATTTGGATAAGCCAGGTTATGTTGAAACAGGTGATGATACTACGCACCCAATTACGCAGGTTGGTAAAGTGCCATTGGCTATGCGCTATGCAGGATGGCAAAACAAAGTACTTGGTAGATGTACTTCATGTTCCAAAAATCACTAAGAACCTGGTTTCAGTTGGCCAGATGGTTGAGCAAGGTCTGCAGGTTAGATTTAATCCTGATGGATGCTTTGTTGAGGACTTGAAAAATAAGTGCCGCTTGGTTGCGAAAGGCAACAAAAATGGCAGAATGTTCACCTTGGATATTGATATGCCTGAGGTGAAAGCTGCTATGTTTGCGCATGGGAGAGGTGTCATTGCAGATATTGAGATATGGCACAAGCGCATTGGGCACGTGAATATACAAAGGCTGAAATCTATGCAAACGAAAAACATTGTTGCAGGTTTGCCTAAATTCAGAGTTGAGGGAATGCAAAAGGTATGTGAAGCATGTCAAATGGGTAAGCAGGCCAGACATGCATTTCCCAAAAATGCTAAGGTGAGCAGAAGACCTTTGGAAGTGATCCATTCAGATGTTTGGACAACCAAAGCTGCTTCTATTGGTGGATGCCATTATTATGTGACGTTTATTGATGACTACACTAGGAAGGTGTGGATTTATTTTATGAAGCACAAAAGTGAAGTGTTCAGCCATTTCAAGGCTTTTAAGGCCATGGTTGAAAAAGAGAAAGGTGTGCATATTAAAGTGCTAAGATCTGATGGAGGGGGAGAGTACTTTTCAGAAGAATTTTGTGAATATCTGAAAGAACAGGGAATTCAAAGGAAGTACTCATGCAGGTCTACCCCTCAGCAGAATGGGGTTGCAGAAAGGAAGAACAGGCATATTGCAGAAGTAGGACGGGCGATCCTAAATGAGAAAAACATGCCTGATTATTTTTGGGCTGAAGCAGTAGCAACTGCAGTTTATATTATGAATAGAACCCCCACTGCAGCTGTCCATGGCTTGATGCCTGAAGAAATGTATACAGGCCAAAAACCAGATATTTCTCACTTGAAGGTATTTGGTTGCATAGCTTATGTTCATGTTCCTGATGAGAAGAGAACAAAGCTGGATCCAAAGGCAGAAAAATGCATCTTTATTGGATATGCTCTGCACCAGAAAGGGTATCGCTGTTATAACCCTTCCACCCGCAAAATGCAAGTGAGCAGAGATGTTGTTTTTGATGAAATGAGCAGCTGGTATGCACCAACTGTTATGGTAGGAGATGCAGATGCAGGAAATGGGAATGCTGCAATAAATGCAGAGCAGCAATCTCAAGCCTTGAGTGGACCCAGAGAGTCCTCTACTAGTGGATCTAATGCATGGACAGGGAGATTGAGATCTAGTGAATCGTCACATGGCAGTCCTGATAGTGTTGTGCAGGTATCACATAAGGGAAAAGAAAAAGTGGACCATGCTCCAGTGTTTGATGTGTCTGCTGGTAGCTCTCATGTTGATGGAGAGTCAAGTGGCTCTGAAATGAGCCTTGATGAGGAACTTGGGATTCCTTCTGTTGTTACACCTAGTGCAAGGAAAAGCAGGCATGATTTAAAGACGCCTGCAACTGATCTAGTTGTACGGAGGTCCACTCGTATTAAGTATCCAGTTGACAGGCTGAGATATGATGGGTATACAGCACATCACTATGCTTATATGGTCAAGGTTCTAGAGGAGCCAGAGCCCACATGTTTTGAGGATGCAGCAGGGCATAAAAATTGGGAAGCAGCTATGGATGAAGAGATGGCTGCCTTGGATGCAAACCACACTTGGGATTTGATGCCTTTGCCTCATGATAAGAAGGCTATTGGCTGCAAGTGGGTTTACAAAGTAAAGCACAATGCTGATGGGTCTGTTAGCAGGTACAAGACAAGATTGGTTGCCAAAGGTTTTGCGCAGACATATGGAATTGACTATGAGGAAACTTTCAGCCCAGTTGCAAGGATGGCAACCGTGAGAGCAGTAATTGCTATAGCTGCTGCAAAGGGATGGTCTTTGCATCAGATGGATGTGAAAAATGCCTTCTTGCATGGTGATTTGCAGGAAGAGGTTTATATGATGCAGCCAGAAGGTTATGAGGATAATTCACACCCCGATTTTGTATGCAGGTTGCGCAAAGCCTTGTATGGCTTAAAACAGGCGCCGAGGGCATGGTCAGACAAGATAGGGCAATATCTTGTCACTATTGGATTTCAGATTTCCAATTCAGATTTTTCACTTTATGTGAAAAGGACAAACAGAGGGATCGTGCTTATAGTCATCTATGTTGATGACTTGATTATTACAGGTGATAGTGATGCAGACATTAATGAAGTGAAGCTGCTGTTGAAGCAGAAATTTGAGATGAAGGATTTGGGAGAGCTGCGTTACTTCTTGGGCATTGAGGTTATTAGATCCCCGAGTGGGATATGGCTATTGCAAAGGCAATACGGTTTGGACATGCTGTCCAAATATGGGATGACAGGCTGTAAGCCTATCTCTGTTCCATTGGAGCAGAATGTGAAGCTCAATGCAGCGACAGGTGAGCTTCTTGAAGATATTACTATGTATAGGCGCATAGTAGGTAGCTTGATTTACATGACTATAACCAGACCAGATTTGAGCTATGTTGTGGGGCTGGTGAGTCAGTTTATGCAGGCACCGAGGAAGCCACATTTGGATGCGGCTAGGCGCATACTGCGGTATGTGAAGTCCACATTGCATTATGGACTGTTTTATGAAGCTGGGTGTGCATTACAGGTAAATGGATACACAGATGCTGACTGGGCTGGTAGTGTCTCAGACAGGAGATCTACTAGTGGTTTTATGTTTTCCCTTGGGAGTGGTGCCATCAGTTGGAGCAGCAAGAAGCAGCCAACAGTTGCCTTGTCGAGCACAGAGGCTGAGTACAGGGGTGCAGCAATGGCTGCATGTGAGGTAGCTTGGTTACGGAAGCTACTTGCAGATATGGGACAGTCAATTCATGCAGCAGTTGTCATTCATTGTGACAACATTAGCAGCATCATGCTTGCTAATAACCCAGTTTATCATGCTAGAACGAAGCACATTGAGGTGCATTATCACTTTGTGAGAGAGAAGGTTCTAGCTGGTGAGATTGATCTTGTCTATGTCAGCACTGAGGAGCAGGTGGCTGATATTTTTACGAAGGCATTGGGTACCGAGAAGCTTCGCAGATTTAGGAGCTTGCTTGGTGTACGTGAGATGGATTTGAGCTTGAGGGGGAGTGTTGAGATATCAAGCTCTACCCCCAATATATCTCCTGGATGACTATCATTTATGTCACCGCCTATGTTAGTTGTACTTGTGGTGTAGTTAGACTACCACGTATGTTTTTGGTTTGGGTTCACATATGAACCACGTATTCTAGGGTTTGACATATAGGGTATTTCCCTATTCTATTGTATTGTTGTTGTGTGCAAAAGTGAAGAAAGGCTTCACCCTCCAACCTTGTGTCCTCTCTCTTTTGTGTGTTGTGAAGAAAGCTGAACTTGAGTCTCCTATCTCTCTCCCTTATTCTTTATACTTACCACAAACAAGGCTCTGATACCATGTGAAGATAGTGGGAGAGAAGGAAGGAGTCTCACTTGCGGCTTTCTCACATACACAATGGGGGAATACACATAAAGGTGGAGGCTGAAAATAGTTTTTCTCTTCTTAGTTGTGAAAGCCAAAAGAACTCTAATGCAAAGAAATAGGAGAACCCTATATGTGGGTCTCAAACCAAACTCAGCTAACTAAGGTGGCATACTAACTGAGCCACGAACTAGAGTACATAAGGATAGCTGTCATCCAGCTATTACTAATGGGCAGTGTAGCAACCGCATCTGCAGCTAACAAGTCGATGACATAAATGCACAACGGTCACCCTGGCATATCACGAGTGGAGCTCGATATCTTAACAGAGGCTTGAGTTTGCAGTCCGATTGCAAGGGAGAAAGAAATGGTTGAGAGGGATAGAAGATGAAGCAATGAAGGAAATGGAATAGTGGAGGCTTGAGATTTCAAGGGAGAATGAAATGTTTGAGAGGGATAGAAGACAAAATGATTAAGGGAATGGAATAGCAGTTTGTAGCCCGACTACACTATAAAGGTGAAAGCCACCGCAGTGGCTGTAGCCCAACTACTGTCAAGGTGAGAGCCACCGTGGTGGTTGGCCCGAATTTTGAATAATTCAAGGTGGCAATACTGACTTGCATGGTAATGAATGATTAGAGGTGGTGGCATCTAAGATTCCTAGCCAGGTCTATGGTGGTGGCTAAGACCCACCGAGCTAGTAGTTAATTACCAGCCACCGCAGTGGCCCGCAGTTACTCAACTTGCAGTTACCACCACCAAGCTTGCATGCATGATTACTACTATGAGTGCAGTAAATTACTAGTCACCGAGCTTGCATGCTTAGGAGAGTACTAGAGTGCATGGTAATGAGGGAAATGAGGGATTAGAGGTGATTAGGCTTCATGATTTACTTTTTTGCGAATTACTGCCCAATGGTGGTGGGCTGTCATCAGCCAAGTATGTCATGGCTACAATTCCACTGTGCCACCGCTCACCCACCATTGCACTTTAGCATGCACGATCACTACAAGTGCAGTAAAAATTATCAGTCATTGGGCTCGCACGCTCAGTAAAGAACTAGAGTGCATGGTAATGAGTGATTAGACATGGTAATGAGTGACTAGAGCTTCATGATTTACCTTTATCACTCATGGTAATGAGTGACTAGAGCTTCATGATTTACCTTTGTGGGAATTATTGATCGGTGGTGGTGGCTCTCATCAGCCACATCTGTCATGGCTAAGATTCCACCGGGCTAGCAGTTAATTACTAGCCATGAGAGTGGCACCACATGGCATCTTCTGTTGAGGTATCGAGCTCTACTCGCAATATGCTAGGGTGACTGTTGTGCATTTATGTCACCGACTTGTTAGATGCAGATGCAGTTGGTACACCACCCATGAATAATAGCTGGATGATAGCTATCCTTATCTACTCTAGTTCGTGGCTCAGTTAGTATGCCACCTTAGTTGAGTTTGGTTTGAGACCCACATATAGGTTTCTTCTATTTCTTTGTACTAGAGTTCTTTTGGCTTTCACAACTAAGAAGAGAAAAACTATTTTCAGCCTCCACCTTTGTGTGTATTCCCCCATTGTGTATGTGAGAAAGCTACAAGTGAGACTCCTTCCTTTTCTCCCACTATCTTCACATGGTATCAGAGCCTTCTTCGTGATAAGGAGCTCAAGAAAGCAAACCAAGTTCACGGTGTCTTGGTAAGAGGACCAGTGTTGCTTTCCTTTTTCGAGTTTGGGAGCAAATCTCTACAAGTAGCATAGCCGGAAAGTGCAAGAGTGCATTGTCTCAGGTTGATGCGCCCTTCGCGGTGTGGTGAAAGGGCAATATATTCAAGGCCATTTTGGGGCCTGTTTTGGAGGTGCAATTTCTTCGCAAGCACTGAGAAAAAGGCCCTGTTTTTGCTGTGCGACCACTGCTCTATAGGTCGGTGAAAAGTGGGAGTTACAGAATCATCTTATTGCCGATTGATGCAAAATCGTCACTAGGAAGTGACTGTGTGGTCAAATACCACTTTCTCAGTTTTGTAGATTTTCCTATGTGGGGCAGAAGCTGTGTTTTTTGCAGTGACAGAATTTTTTGTAGTGTTCTTTAATGGCGTCTGATTCTCTTTCACAGATTGTCACTGAAAAGATTGACAAGAACAACTTCCAAGCATGGAAGTTTAGAATGATGAATTTCCTTATGGAAAAAGGCTATTGGGAGTTCATTACAGGAAATGAAGAACCAGTTCTTCCTAATGTTCCCAATCAATAGGAAAAGCAGGCATTTAAAGGTGACCTTGAATGGTCTAGGAAAGGATTATGCATAGTTCCGGACATCCATTGCCATTCGTGAAAAATTTCCTGATTTTGAGGAGTTGTTTGCTCTTCTAATTTCTGAAGAGCAGAGAAATGGTGGTGCATCTTCTTCAGGAGGAACTTCAAAAGAAACTATCTTCTACTCAAATGCTAGAAGAGATAGAGGCAGAGGTAGAGGAGGCCGATCTGGAGGCTATGGTAGAAATCAAAATATGCAGTAAACTCAAGAAAACCAGTCCTTTGGAGGAGGACATGGTAACTCTAGAGGTAGGGGGAGCCAAAGAGGTCGTGGTGGATGGCAGAGAGGCCAAAATGCAAACAATAATGTTGAATGCTACTATTGTGGTAAAATGTGTCATATGGCTAAAGATTGCTACAAAAAGCAGAATGACATTATGAATGGAAAATTGCAGCAAGGCAATTATGCACCTTCTTGTAGATAGGGTGATGACAAAAATGAGCATCTATTTATGGTGCGGCACATGACCAATTCTGTGACAAGTGCAGAAGAAAGCAATGATGTGTGGTATGTTGACTCAGGTGCATCAAACCACATGCAGAATGGATGCAGGATGCAAGTAAAAATAGAAAGACTAGGATTTGTGGAGACTGGTGATGATACTGCACATCCTATTGTGCAGATTGGTAAAATTCCTTTATCTATGCAGGATGGGAAAAAGAAATAACTGTCTGATGTATTTCATGTCTCGAATATCACCAAGAACCTAGTTTCTATTGGTCAAATGGTTGAGCAGGGCTTGTAGGTCAGATTTAATCCTCATGGATGCTTTGTTGAGGATATGAAAAATAACGGTCGCCTGATAGCAAAAGGAAAGAAGAAGGGCAGGATGTTTACGTTGGATGCGGACATGCCTGAATTAAGTGCAGCAATGTTTGCACATGGGACCGGTGTTATTGCAGATATTGATATCTGGCATAAACACATTGGCCATGTTAATGTACAGTGACTTAAATCAATGCAGGCCCAAAATATTGTTGCAGGATTGCCTAAATTCAAGGTTGCAGAAATGCATAAGGTATGTGAAGCCTGTCAACTTGGAAAACAAGCAAGGAAACCATTTCCTAGGCATGTTCAAGAGAGTAAGAAGCCATTGGAATTAATCCACTCTGATGTGTAGACTACTAAAGCTGCATCTATTAGAGGCTGTCATTATTTTTTCACTTTTATTGATGACTACAGCAAAAAAGTTTGGGTGTATTTTATGAAAAAGAAAAGTGAAGTGTTTGGGCACTTCAAGGCTTTTAAAGCTATGGTTGAAAAAGAAACAGGCCTGCAAATAAAATGCCTAAGGTCAGATGGAGGGGGAGAGTACCTCTCAAATGATTTTGCAAGGTTCCTATAGGAGCATGGCATAAAGCAGCAATATTCATGCAGTCATACCCCACAGCAAAATGGACTTGCAGAAAGGAAAAACAGGCATATTGGAGAGGTATTTTCGGCCATGCTAAATGAAAAAGACCTACCAGATTATTATTGAGCTGAAGCAGTTGCTACAATAGTTTACATAATGAACAGGACTCCCACTGCAGCAATACATGGCATGACTCCAGAGGAGATGTATACTGGTAGAGAACTTGATATTTCTCATTTGAAAATTTTTGGTAGCATTGCCTATTTCATGTGCCAGATGAGTTGAGGTCCAAGTTGGATCCAAAAGCTGAGAAGTGCATCTTTATTGGTTATTCTCTGTAGCAGAAAGGGTATAGATGCTATAACCCTTCTACTCGTAAGTTTACAGTGAGCAGAGATGTTGTTTTTTATGAGATGAGCAGCTGGTATAAACCAGTAAATGTGATGATTGATGTAGATTCACAAAATGGTAATGCCACACAGAATTTGCAGTAGCAATCACAAAATATTAGTGGACCTACAGTGTCCTCTAGCAGTGGTTCTCATACTTCACCATGGACAGGCTGATTGAGATCAAGAGAATCTCCTCAAAGCAATGCAGATAGTGGTATGCAGGTATCACGAAAAGGAAAAGAGAAAGTAGATCAGCCCATGTTTGATGTGAATGCAGGTCACCCTTATGTGGATTGTGAATCCAGTGGCTCAGAACAAAGCATTGATGATGAGTTGGGTATTCCTTCTGTTGTTACACCTGGAGTAAGGAAGACCAGGGATGTTTTGAGAGCACTTGGTAGTGAGCCTATTTTGTGCAGGTCTACCAGAGTCAAGTATCCTATGGATACGCTGAAATATGATGGATTTATAGCCATTCACTATGCCTATATGGTCAAAGTGATACAGAAACCAGAACCCACTTCTTTTGAGCAAGCCATGGGAAAAGAAAAATGGGAGAAAGCCATGGATGAAGAAATGGATGCCTTGGAAGCAAATGCTACATGGGAATTGGTGCCTTTGCCTAAAGACAAGAATGCAATTGGCTGTAAGTGGGTTTATAAGGTGAAGCACAATGCAGATGGTTTTGTGAATAGATACAAGGCAAGATTAGTTGTCAAGGGGTATACACAGACATATGGCATTGATTATGAAGAAACATTCAGTCTGGTTGCAAGGATGGCAACCGTAAGAGCAGTCATTGCTATAGCTACATCAAAGGGATGGTCTTTACATCAGATGAATGTAAAGAATGCCTTCTTGCATGGTGATTTGCAAGAAGAGGTCTCTATGGAGCAGCCACCAGGTTATGTTCATGTTGTTCATCCTGAGTTTGTTTGCAGGTTGAAGAAAGCCTTGTATGGCTTGAAGCAAGCACCTAGAGCATGGTCTGACAAGATAGGACACTATCTTGTCACTATTGGCTTTCAGATTTCCAAGGCGAATTTCTCACTTTATGTGAGAAAAATAGAGAAAGGTATTATTTTGCTTGTCATTTATGTTGATGATTTGATCATCACAAGTGATAGTGATGAAGATATCCTTCATGTGAAAATGCTATTAAAGCAGAAGTTTGAGATGAAGGATTTGGGAGAGCTGCGTTATTGCTTGGGCATTGAGGTGATTAGATCACCAAGTGGGATACAGCTCTTGCAGAGGCAGTATGGATTGGACATGCTGTCCAAATATGGGATGATAGGCTGTAAGCCTATTTCAGTTCCTTTGGAGCAGAATGTGAAGCTGAGCGCAGATGCAGGTGAGCTTCTGGAAGACCCTATTATGTACAGACGCATAGTAAGAAGTTTGATTTATATGACTATTTCCAAGCCAGATTTGAGCTATGCAGTTGGATTGGTAAGCCAGTTTATGTAAGCTCTAAGGAAACCGCATTTGGATGCGGCTAGACACATACTCAGGTATGTAAAGTCCACATTGCAGTATGGACTATTTTATGAGGCTAGGGTTTAGATACAATTGCATGGATACACTGATGCTGATTGGGCTGGTAGTATTTGTGATAGAGGATCTACCAGCGAATATGTGTTCTCTTTTGGGAGTGCTGCAGTCACTTGGAGCAGTAAGAAACAGCCTACAGTTGCCTTGTCAAGCACAGAGGCTGAGTATAGGGGTGTAGCAATGGCTGCATGTGAGGTAGCTTGGTTGCATAAGCTACTTTATGATATGCATCAATCTACAGATGGGCTAGTTGTCATTTATTGTGACAACATGAGCAGTATACACTTGGCAAATAACCCAGTCTATCATGCTAGAACAAAGCACATTGAGGTGCATTATCACTATGTGCGGAAGAAGGTTTTACTAGGTCTTATTGATCTAGTTTATGTCAGCATAGAGGATCAGGTAGCTGACATATTCATGAAGGCATTGGGCATAGAGAAGCTGTGCAAGTTCAGAGACCTACTTGGTGTGCAAGAATTGGGATTGAGCTCGAGGGGGAGTGTTGAGATATCGAGCTCCACTCGCAATATGCTAGGGTGACCATTGTGCATTTATGTCAATGACTTGTTAGCTGCAGATGCGGTTGATACACCGTCCACAAATAATAGCTGGATGACAACTATCCTTATCTACTCTAGTTCGTGGCTCAGTTAGTATGCCACCTTAGTTAGTTGAGTTTCGTTTGAGACCCACGTATAGGGTTCTTCTATTTCTTTGTACTAGAGTTCTTTTGGCTTTCACAACTAAGAAGAGAAAAACTGTTTTCAGCCTCCACCTTTGTGTGTATTCCCCCATTGTGTATGTGAGAAAGCCGCAAGTGAGACTCCTTCCTTCTCTCCCACTATCTTCACATCTTCTTCATACCAGCCCATCTGATGGATTCCACCACAGTGACTTGCAATTAATATGGATGGAACCCTGAGCTCCAGCCACCACGATGGCTCGAACTTTATAATATATATAAGATCTGTGGAATTTGGCATTTTACTAAGTTGCTCTGATCCGCCCATGCTCTGCTACTTTGCTCCACACCCCTCCTCTAGCTCTTTTCCACCCCTGCTCTACTTTGCTCCATGCTCCCTCCTCCAACTCTCATCACTCATCTGCTCCCCTAATCACCCACTGATCTTCAGCATGCCTACTACCACCACCCCTCGATGCTCTGTGATCCCAATGTTATCTGCCTTCTCATAAGGTGATTGCATTGCACTCACCTGGAGTAGAAATTCTAGCACTAGTGGAGACCCTTCGTTCCCACTGTCGATTCCCCACACATCTGAATGTCATCACCTTAGATGACATGCTCACAGAGGGCCTCTGGCTGTGCTGTATGGATTCCCCCTAGATGTTGATGAAGGCCTCTGTATTTTTAGAGCAGAGTACTTTCGACTTACTGGGGGGGCCGTAATGTGATTCTTGGCAATGTGCATGGCCTCTCCATTGTATCCTCCTTTGGCTCCAAAATTTTTTAATGAAATAAGCTAGACTGGTAGAAAACTAGGTTGTAAAAATTCCCTCTTGCTCAAATGAGGCTCTCAGCAATGGCTGGATGCAATCTTTTGGGCTTTCAATGATCTTTTGGCTCACTAGATGTAATGTTTGGCATTTATTGAATCTCTTTTTGTTCAATTTGAAGCTCTCAGTATGCACTATTGTTGTTAACTTTTATATTTGTATTTGAATGGTGATGGCCACTACTTGTAATCTTTTGGCCTTTAAGGCTCTCAGCAATTGTCGAGCTTTTAAAAATGTAAGATCGTCGGTTCAATTTTTGCTCAGTATTAGTTGATAATTTTTATATAACATATTATTGGATGTAGATGTACATTGTAATATATTTTTCTCAATTTTCACTCGATAAATTATACTTTTGACCTCATTTATATATACTACAACAAGGACTAAAATACTAGGAAAGAAGGACTATAATTTTCTTGGTATAATGGGGCATCGATGGGGCGTGTTCCTACTCCATGATTTTTTTAAAAAATTAGAATCATGTTACAATGATACAAAAGAGGTCTATAAAATCATGTTACAATGTTGCAAAAGACCCACAAAATATTTGTGCTACAAAATGGCAAAAGTGCCGAAGTTGAAAATGGAAAATCTATCGAAGTATTGCGCTACAAAATGGTAAGAGTGCCAAAATAAAAAATGACAAAATGTCCTATCCTACTACTAATACTCCTACTCTGAACTCTCCTCATCCTCCTCATCCCCCTCTTCTACAGGCTCTCTGCATAGGCCTACTCTTCACCCTCCTCTAGGCTTGAGAGCCTCTCCTCTTTTGCTTGAGATTTAGTCTACAATTCTAGATCTCCACATGGTGGGTCAAAGTTGCCTCCCTAAGAACGAAACTTAGTTAGAAAATAAGATAAGAGCGTCGATTGTAAGATAGCGATGATACTCAAATGACAACAATGACAAGGATTAGAGTATACTTGCATGATGCTTCGCCACCTTCTGCTAATCAATTTCATATCATTCTTGCTCCATCTCCCTAAACCAACGCTTGTTGGCTCCAATCTTGTGAGAATCTTTTATGCTCTTATGTACATGTCCTTGGTTGGAGGCCTATCAATCAAATATTCCTATGGAGCCAAATTCAAGGAGTTAGATATGAATGACAAAACATTTGAATGACTGAACATATTAGATATTTAGTAGATGATAAATATATACTTACCACCCATGCCTCATTGACTACTCTGCCATTACTCTCCAGGTGCAAAGCACCTACGATCTCCAAGCATCTCCTTGCCTCCCTCCATTGAGTCACAAATGCATTTGGATTCTCCTTGAACTCCTTCTTTGCTTTCTTTGAATCTTTCTGGTCCTCCCACCTTGGCTTGTTCTTACCTAACCTAACACCAAGGTGTTAAGATACCCTTGGGGAAGTGTGTGCTCATCAACCTCCTCATGTAGTTTATGACCTTAATACCTTGGTAATCCTTTACAACTTCATGAATGTCATTCATGAGGTAGAAGAGGTCCTCAGGTAAAACATAGTCCAAAGGATGTATGGTAGAGGGAGTAGCAAAGTGGGAGTAGCAGAGCTAGAGCGAGGGGTAGAGTGAGGGGTGTGTAGGGTGGTGCGGCCCGTGAGGAGAGTAGACTAGAATTGCATCTCATGAAGAGGGGGATACTTAGAGCACTGGGAGTGTGTAGACTTGTCTACATCTCCCATGCCACCATAGTAGCCATGAACCTTCCTGACTTACGATGCCAAATCTTGAGTGATGATCCCTTGAAAGGAGGGAATGAATGTCTAATAGGAAAAGCCATCGATGGCCCTGAACTACCCCCCTAAACGGTGCAAGAGAGGGAATAGTAGAGATCCTCCAAGAGGAGATAAGAGAGAAGTACTGATCTAGCTCTATAGGGCTCATGGATGCACAAAAATCTCAAGCCTTGCAAAGCCATGGGCTCCTAGCAAAGGAGCCTACTAAGGAATAGTCTGTTGAGGAGTCGACTGAGTGGACACCAAGTCATTTGGACTATAGATTCCATGCTCTTTCCTCCTACAAGGAATTTGTTGATCATAGGGAGTCTGCTATTCGGACGTACAACATGACGACATGGCTAATTTAATAGGATTGGACAAACAATGGACACAAACACAAACAATAAAACCAAATAAGAAGAGAAAAAACAATAAATACTTACATGCGAAAGAAAAATAAGATGAATAAATAAATACTTTCATGAAGAAAAAGAGGAATGGTGGAAAAGGGGCAAGAGAGGAGCAATGAAAATAGAAAAAGCCAAAGGAGAGGACAGGTAGAATGAGAGAAAAGGTGGAAACATGGAAAAGTGGAGATGCAAAAAGATGGAAAAGCGTCCAAAAGTGGAAAGGCAGAAAGACAAAAAAAAGGAAAAGATGAAAAAGATATAAGGAGGAAAGGCAAAAATGTGGAAATGCAGAAAAACAAAATTGCGAAAAAGCAGAAAAGTGGAAAGATGAAACAGAGGAAAGGTAGAAAAGTGGAAAAGCAAAAAGACAAAAAAGACGAAAGGCAAAAAAGTGGAAAAGCAAAAAATCAAATTTACAAAAACTGGAAAAGCGAAAAAGTGAAAAAGAAGAGTGGAGATGTGGAAAGAAGGCTAAGAGGACATATAGAAAAGCATAGGTTCAAAATGAAGAAAACGCAAAAAGACAGAAACTTAGAAAAGTGGAGATGTGGGAATGCATAAAAGTAGAAATGTAAAAAGATGAAAATGCAAAAAGATGGAAGCAAAGAAAAGCAAAGATGCAAAAAGACAAAAAAGCGCCAAAAAGTGAAAAAGCAAAAACACAAAAAAGACGAAAAGACGAAAAAGAGGAAAGGAAGAAAGACAAAAATGTTGAAAAGCAGAAAAGTGGAAATGCATAAATGTGGAAAGGTGGAAAAGACGAAAAGTGAAAAAGAAAAAAAAAGAAAAAAAAATGAAAAAGTGAAAAAGAAGAGTGGAGATTCAGAATAAGGCTAAGAGGACATGCGAAAAAACGAAGATTCAAAAAAGATGAAAAACAAGAAAGAGAGGGAGAAAGAGAGGGAAAAAGGTGAGGAAAAGAGGAGAGAGAGAGAGAGAGAGAGAGAAAGAAGAGAAAAAAGAGGACAGAAAGAGAGGAAAAGAGTGGAGAGAAGGAGAGAGAAAGAGGAGAGAAAGAGAGTCAAAATAGAGGAAAAGCGAAGAGGAGGAGAGCCGAAAGAAGAGGAGGGAAAGAAATAAGGAGAAGAGAGAGCAAAAGAGGAGGGAAAGGGAGGAAAAGAGTGGAGAGAAAGAGAGAAAGAGTTGGGAGGGGGGGAGAGAGAGAGAGAGAGAGAGAGAGAGAGAGAGAGAGAGAGCCAAAAGAGAGGAAGAAAGTCAAAAGAAGGGAAATAAGAAGAGAGGAATAAGAGGAATAAGAAGAAAGAAAAAACTTGAAAGAAAGAATGAGCAAAAGAGAGAAAGAAAGAAAGAATATGAATAAGAGGAGGAGAAGAGAATAAGAAGAGGAGAAGAAGAATAAGAAGAGAAAGAAGAGGAGAGTGTGAAAGAAAGAAAGAAAGGAGAAAAATGAAAGAAGGAGAAGAGGGAAAGAGGACAAAGAACAAGCGGAGGAGGAGAAAGAAGGAAAGGAAGAAAGAAAGAGGAGAAGAGAAATAAGAAGGAAATGAGAAAGTGAAAAGAAAATGAGGAATAAGAAGGAGATGAGAAAGTGAAGAGGAGAAGAAAAAAGAGTAGGAAGAGAAAGAAGTAGAGGATGAGAAGGAGAGAAAGAGAGACAAAAGAGAGGAAAAGAGGAGAGTAAGATGTTGAGAAACCATCTCAACATCATGTGTTCAATATTGTGCACAGCACTAACACATAGAGTGCTATAAAGAAAAGGGTTAGATTCTACATTGTCAACTAAATCTAGTGTACAGTTCATCATTTGTGGTGTGCTCTCTGGCTATGTCCTCTCTCCTCATCTCCACTCTTCTCCTCTCCTCTCTCTATATCTGTTCATGATATCAAAGCTCCCTTCATTCTGTTGAGGCATTGTGATCCATGTGAGAGAGTCTGATAGATTGATAGATCGAGAGATTGATAGTTCTTCAATTTCATGAGGATTCTCTTCCACTAAGGGAATTTCCTTTTTTTCAAAAGGATTCTGTCTATTCTTTCTATTCAATTCGGTTCATGAGAGAGAGATATTTCACTCCATTCATTTCTATCATTTGATTCTTCATGTGATAGATTTTCATTGTATGCCAGTTGTGAGGCTCTTATAGGGAGAGAGGGGTTCAATTGAATTGCTAAAAGAAAGGAGGTCTCAGAGAGAAATAGAGAGACTTTTGATTCTGTTGAGGAGAGAGAGTGCCATAGCTTCTCCTATCTTGCAAGTCAGAGGCGATCTCAGCACCATCTCTATGGTGCGTATGTGGCTTTCACTAGACCCACCTTGTATAGAAGATCTGATCAAACTCCAATGACCACAAAGCTCTCTAATGGAGTGTAATATAGCTAGGATGCACACGGCTCTACTCTTCAGTGACTCTCAACTCCAATGTCTCTCCAACTACATAGCTTACCTTGACCTGCGCCTCCATCTTCAAAGGCAACCACCTACTTGAACACAAGCTACGACTCAATAGTAGACCTCCACAACAAGTGGTAGCCTACTCAACACATCCATGGTTACACAACCCTTGAACGGGCACTCCCACCCAAACTACACCTCAACGATGGCCTCAAAGACATAGCTACTATCTATAGCCAACTCAAATGACTAGAAAATTTTCATTCGAAGAAAATTTCCATTCATTTCTTAGAGATTTTTGTCATTCTTTCAAGAGGGAGATTTATATTCATTCTTGATTCATTTCCATTGAGAGAGATTCATTCTGAGTGAGAGATTCTTGAGAGAAAGAGAAAGAGATCTCTTTTCTTTTCTGCCTACTTTTCGAGAGAGAGTGTTCTCCATCTGAGATATTTTCGAAAGAGAGATTTCAAGGCAGGGAAGATGACTCTACCTCTGTATGATGCCATCCTCACTCTGTATGTTAGCTCAACACAACTCCAATAGTCTTCACCAATAACGAATGGCCATTGTGGCTCCATCAACAAAGAAGCTCCTACAAGCCACCATGCCAACCAGCTACTCCTCCATCTACAGACTCCAATGCCATTGAACAGCGCTAGGAGTTCTGACTCCATACACCTGATGACTAAGCCGAGCAGTGAAGGCTCTCAAGGCCTCTAGCTAGCAAAGGCATATAGCAAGCACTAGCACACTATCAACTAGCCACCATCGAGGTAGCCTACAACCTCTCCAATAGCCAATCTCGATGGCTCCCTGATTCTCCTGCGACCCACACAGCTTGGAGGACCACCTATAGCAACAAAACAATGACCAACAGGAGACCAGCAAGCAAGCACTGCCAAGCCAATGCAGCCTTCCCTCTCATCACCACCAAAATGGGCCAGAACGGGCTCCTCTCAGCACTGACCTCCTAGCACATCTATGTAGCAATGGACAGAGCTAGAGCTCTAGCCATCGACAAGCGAGAAAATCGGATCCAATGACTCATCTCCTATGCCACCTCCAATCTGCTTACAGGTTAGGGAGCAAGCAGCAACATCAAAGGGACCCATACATCAACCTAAAGCAGCTCCACATTCCCTCTCTAGCAGCATTGAATGTTCCCATGACCCCTTCACAACTGCAACAAAGGCCTCCAACAAGCAACACAATCCCTCCACAGTCCTCCATGGAGGGCAACGAGATCTTGCAGATTTTTATTTATTTTTATTTTTTTTGGGGCAAAAGAAGTTGTTTTTTATATTATGTCTCAAGAGACTGATAATCACATAAAGTTCCAATTACAACTGGTTCCACCAGTACATTTGAGAAACCAAAATAGAAAAAGGAGGAGCAAATGAAGATCATACATCAGTTTTGGATTGCGGGTCTATTGGTTTTGCTTTGAAGTCAGATTTTGTCACATGGAATCTTTAAGATTTTGGCAGCACCTCTCTAATTCCAATGAATCTTTTTGTGATTTTGAGCATCTCCCAAGGATTTTGTCGATCCTTGAGTCTTGACATGTGGTGAGATAGTGAGTTGACATATGGCATCTCCTCAGCTACTTATCCACCATGTAGACTTTATTTGACACATGGTAGCCGACTTGCCACATCACCCAATCTAATTGTGCACATCAGCAGTAGGTACATCCACACTGCCACATCATGCTTATCCTCCATGTGGCAGTCGCCTACCACATCCCTAGGCCATGTCATCATCCCACATCACCAAGCCACGTGATCAAGTGCCAGGTCAACAAGTCCAATTTGCTTGCCAACTCAGTAGAGTCCATGTCATCACTACCATTTTCCATCTTTCTGCATCTCCACTTTTTCATGTTTCCACCGTTTCTCTCATTCTACCTGTCCTCTCCTTTTGCTTTCTCTATTTTCATTGCTCCTCTCTCGCCACTTTTTCGCCATTCCTATTTTTCTTCAAGAAAGTATTTATTTATTCATTTTATTTTTCTTTTGCATGTAAGTATTTATTATTTTTTCTCTTCTTATTTGGTTTTTTTGTTTGTGTTTGTGTCTGTTGTTTGTCCAATCCTGTTAAATTAGCCATGTCGTCACATTGTACATCCGAATAGCAGACTCCCTGTTATCAACAAATTCCTCATAGGAGGAAAGAGCATGGACTCTATAGTCCAAATGACTTGGTGTCCACTTAGTCGACTCCTCAATAGACTATGCCTTAGTAGGCTCCTTTGCTAGGAGCCCATGGCTTTGCAAGGCTTGAGGATTTTGTGCATCCATGAGCCGTGTAGAGCTAGACTAGTACTTCTCTCTTATCTCTTCTTGGAGGATCTCTACTATTCCCTATCCTGCACCGTTTAGGGGGGTAGTTTGGGGCCATTGATGGCTTTTCCTACTAGACAATCATTCGCTCCTTTCGAGGGATCATCACTCGAGATTTGGCATTGTAAGTCAAGCAAGAGTAGGAAGATTTGTGGCTACTATGGTGGCATGGGAGATGTAGAGGATTCTACACACTCCCAGTGCTCTAGGTATCCCCTCTACATGAGATGTAGTTCTAGTTTGGTCCCTTTCCCACTCCCCTCATGGGCCGTGCCACCCTACACACCCCTCACTCTACCCCTCGCTCTAGCTCTGCTACTCCCACTCTGCACTCTAACTCAGCTACTCCTCCACCACACATCCTTTGGACTATGTTTTACCTGAGGACCTCTTCTACCTCATGAATGGCATTCATGAAGTTGTAAAGGATTACCAAGGTATGAAGGTCATAAACTACATGAGGAGGTTGATGAGCACGCACTTCCCCAAGGGTATCTTAACACCTTGGAATCAGCAGGACAAGGGATCCAAGATGCCATCATAGGAGACCTAAGGTGACAATTTTCCAACCCTTCTGGGTATGAGTTTGAGTAAAATTTCATGCTTACATGCTTACGTGCATGGGAGAGCTCCTAAGATCTCATAGATACAAGTTGAGAGAAGGTGTTAGGTTGGGTAAGAACAAGCCAGGGTGGAAGGACCAAAAAGATTCAAAGAAAGCAAAGAAGGAGTTCAAGGAGAATCCAAATGCATTTGTGACTCAACAGAGGGAGGCAAGGAGATGCCTAGAGACCATAGGTGCTTTGCACCTCGAGAGTAGTGGCAGAGTAGCCAACGAGGCATGGGTGGTAAGTATATATTTATCTTCTACTGAATATCTAATATCTTTAGTCATTCAAATGTTTTGTCATTCATATCTATCTCCTTGAATTTGGATCCATAGGAATATATGATTTGATAGGCCTCCAACCAATGATGTGTATAGAAGAGTGCACAAGATTCTCACAAGATTGGAGCCAACAAGCATTGGTTTAGGGAGATGGAGCAAGAATGATATGAAATCGATTGGCAGAAGGTGGTGGAGCATCATGCGAGTATACTCTAATCCTTGTCATTGTTGTCATTTGAGTATCATCACTATCTTACAATCGATGCTCTTATCTTATTTTCTAACTAAGTTTCATTCTTAGGGAGGAAACTTTGACCCACCATCTGGAGATCCACACTTGTAGATAGGATCTCAAGCAAAAAAGGAGAGGCTCTCAGGCCTGGAGGAGGGTGAAGAGTAGGCCTATGCAGAGAGCCTGCAGAAGAGGGGGTGAGGAGAATGAGGACTGTTCAGAGTAGGAGTATTAGTAGTAGGATAGGACATTTTGTCATTTTGTATTTCGACACTTTTACCATTTTGTAGTGCAATACTTCGGCAGATTTTCCATTTTGAACTTCGGCACTTTTGCCATTTTGTAATAGAAAAAATTTTGTAGGACTCTTTTGTAACATTGTAACATGATTTTATAGATCTCTTTTGTATCATTGTAACATGATTCTAATTTTTTTAAAAAACCATGGAGTAGGAACAAGCCCCATCGATGCCCCATCCTACCCCACAGAATTTGTTTATATTTTGTAAAAGCGTCGATATATACCGATAGCGGTTACAATGTTAGTATATATTGACACTTATACCAACATTGAGAAACTCAATAACCAATTCACACACAGATGATAATAGTGACGTATCCATTGCAACGTGCACACTGATAGACACTTTGACACTTTGACTAGTTTTTTTTAAAAAAAATTGTATTTAGCATCGGTATCAGTGTGTCAAAAAGAGGCCCATGTATTGTAGTGTTAAATGTTTTACATTTACACATATTGTGGGTGCCATTGTTCTTTACATTAAGTTTAAATGCAAAGAGGCTGTTGACCATGGAGAAAAAAAGAATGAAAAAGAAAAGGAAAAAAGAGAGAAAAAGCAAAAACCTAAAGGAGAAAAGAGAAAATAAAGGAAAAATCTTCACATAATTTTGCATGGGATTGTTACTTGTTTTTTGTTATTTTTTAATAAAATATTTTTAGTAAGAGAAAAGAGGACTGTTTTTGCATGGGTTTAAATTATTTTGTGTATTTGAGTTACTAATGAGCTAAGAAAAATATAAAATTTGAAAGTCATACTAGGATTTTTGAAATATAGAGTAAAATGTGAATTATGTTTCCATGTTTTTGTGTTATCAGTGCAAAATAATACTGTGCATAACTAAAGCTTTTATGTAGAAATCATAGTGCAAAAAAGTCAGCATTTGATTTGGAAGGATATTTGGGTCAATGTTTGCTTGGGTGTACCCATCGTGGGACTATTTTTGGGCCATTTTGGGGCCGCGATGCGATGTGCTCCTGGGTGAATATTTGAATTTTGTGTGGACCTGCGCTCTCGCCGAAAACTTTCTTGATGTCATGAAGGCGCACTTGTGTAATAATGAGATGCAGTCTATTAGTTCAAAACATCGCATGGCTCGACACATGACATCTCTACACTGCTTTGCAGATTGCAATCTTTGGCCAACGTCGCCTGATCACTTATCATCGTGCATCCGTTTGCTACAGTGTTGCCACTTGTCGTTGGGCACACACCCATGTAGATCATTAAAATTGAACGTTGGCATGGAGAGACCATCGCGCTAGTTCTTGGTGTAATTATTAGACGTAATCTATAACTCTGAACACTACCGCAACGTAGTCTCTATCCTGACCGCTTGTCATCATGCATCATTTTGTCGCATCTTTGCCCGCAGCCCTTGCAAATCATAGGTTTGCTTGGAGAGATCACCGCACTAGTTTTTGGCATAATAATGAGATGCAATCTATCATTCTAAGCATCGCCTCAGTGTAGTCCCTAGCCTAATGACCTGTCATCACCAAGAATTCAAGGTTGTCTTGAAGAAACCACTGCACTAGTTCCTGGAGTTATAGCTCTATTACTTGGAGAGACCGCCGCATTAGTTCTTGGAGTTATAGCTCCGTTATCTTTTTTATGGACTACAAGAGGAGGTCTATGATGACCAGCACACTGGCACACAGAAGGAGATCTATGAAAGCCACCGCACTGCTTCTTTGAGTTATATATTTGTGTACCAAGGAAAATGTATTCCATTGTGCAACCAAGCAAAATGCAATTGACAATATGGCCCTTGATGGTTTCCCTTTAGGGGCAAGGGCCATATCGACATGCCATTTCTATCCAGTGGCATTTTGGATATTGTATAATGCACGTCAATATGGCCCTTACCCCTAGAGGAGACCCCTCAAGGGCCATATCATCAATCACATATTTTGAAAGTTTAATTGTATTTTTCTAGATATATCTCCATGCAACCACATCGGTGGGGTAGTTGGAGTTATTTTAGTGCTATTTTGGTCATAAACCAAGGAAATTATAGTCCTTCTTTCCTGGTATTTTAGTCCTTGTTATTTAAGTCCTTGTTACAGTAAATATAAATGAGGGCAAAAGTACAATTTAGCGAGTGAAAATTGAGCAAAATAGATTACAATGTACATCTACATCCAATAATATGTTATATAAAATTATCAACTAGTACTGAGCAAAAATTGAACCGAGGATCTTACATTTATAAATACTTAACAATTGCTATGAGCCTTAAAGGCCAAAAGATTACACGTAGCAGCCATAACCATTCAAATACAAATATAAAACTTAACACAACAGTGCATAGTGAGAGCCTCAAATTGAATTAAAAGAGATTACATAAATGCATTAGAGACCAAAAAATTACATCGAGTGAGCCAAAAGATCATTGAGAGCTCAAAAGATTACATCCAGCCATTGTTGAGAGCCTCATCTGAGCAAGAGGGAATTTTTACAACTCAGTTTTCCACCAGTCTAGCTTGTTTCATTAAAAATGTTTAGGGAGACAAAGGAGGATATGATGGAGAGGCCGAAGAACATGCACATTGCCAGGAATCACATTACAGCCCCCCCAAAAAACTCTGCTCTAAAAATACAGAGGCCTTCATCGACATCTAGGGGGAACCCATACAGCACAGTCATAAAGAGGCCCTTTGTGAGCATGTTATCTAAGGTGATGACATTCATATGTGTGGGGAATCGACGGTGGCAATGAAGGGTCTCACTAAAACTAGCATTTCTACTCCAAGTGAGTGCAACACAATCACCTTATGAGAAGGTAGATAAAATTGAGATCACAGAGCATCAAGGGGGTGGTAGTAGGCATGCTGAAGATGAGTGGGTGAGCAACAGATGAGTAGGGGAGCAGATGAGTGGTGAGAGTTAGTGGAGGGAGCATGGAGCAAAGTAGAGCAAGGGTGGAAAAGAGCTAGAGGAGGGGTGTGGAGCAAAGTAGTAGAGCATGGGCAGATCAGAGCAATGTAGTAAAATGCCAAATGCCACGGATCTTATATATATTATAAAGTTTGAGCCACCATGGTGGTTGGAGCCCGGGGTTCCACCGTAGTGGAATCCCTCAAATGGGCTGGTACTCATGAAGAAGATGCCATGTCGTGCCACTCTGGTGGTTGCTGGTAATTAATTGCTAGCCCAGTGGAATCTTAGCCATGACTGACGTGGCTGATGAGAGCCACCACCACCGGGTAGTAATTCCCACAAAGGTAAATCACGAAGCTCTCATTACCATATCTAATCACTCACTCATTACCATGCACTTTAGTTCTCTATTGAGCGTGTGATCCGAGTGAGTGGTGGTAATTGCTGGTAATTAACTACCAACTCAATGGGTCTTAGCCACCACCATAGACGTGGCTGGGAATCTTAGATGCCACCACCTCTAATCATTCATTACCATACAAGTCAATACTGTCACCTTGAATTATTTAAAATTTGGGCCAACCACCACGGTGGCTCTCACCTTGATAGTAGTCGGGCTACAACCACTACAGTGGCTCTCACCTTGATAATGTAGTCAGGCTACAAACCGTTATTCCATTCCCTTAATTGTTTTGTCTTCTATCCCTCTCGAACGTTTCGTTCTCCCTTGCAATATCAAGCCTCCACTATTCCATTTCCTTCATTGCTTCATCTTCTATCCCTCTTGACCATTTCTTTCTCCCTTGCAATACTACAAGCTCAAGCCTCCACTATTCCATTTCCTTCACTGTTTCATCTTCTATCCCTCTCGACCATTTCTATCTCCCTTGCACTCTTCCTGCAACTTCTATCCCCTCTTGTAATGGACCCTGCATAGTCGGAGAGCTCCTCAGACAATCTTTCCTCCCCCTCTATAGCATAGTGCGAGAGTCCCTCCTCCCCTGATCTTGAAATCATGACATATGGGAGCTCCTCTCTCTCTCTTCAAAAGCCCTATTTGGTTGCTCTCTAAAACTTCACCAAATTGGTACATGAGGTGAACATGAAGGAAGGGCAACTAGTCTGTCAAGATCAGAATATTACCATAAATGAAAGCGTGATTGAAAATGCTTTAGGAATTTCTCCAAGCAGTTTGCAAGCACACTTTTTCGAGAAGCAGTGGAAAAGATAGGATATTCTAGATGTATAACCCAATGCTCAGATTAGTAAAGATGGTGGAGTTAAGATTTTGAGCTTGCCAACATACCTCCAAGATGTGCTGAAGAAGATCATTCACTTCTTTCTTAATACAAGAGGAACCTACAAGTTCTGGTAGGTTCAAGCAGTAGAGTAGAGCAACTGAAAGGACGTGATGTACCTTTCTCAAGGGCGATCTCAAAGAGTGTTTTAACCAACCTGAATAATTGCATGGATGGCAAATCCCAATTGTCATCTCAGTCCACTGGAGTTGCAATGCACCTGATGACATATACCCTCAAAGGGATTTTTGAGCAATACAATAAGCAGATGTCTTAGAAGGTGACTTTTCTACAAGAGAAAGCCACCGATGTAGTAAAAGGCAGCGCAACTTGAGAAAAGTCTCAGGGAAGGTGCAAAAGCCAAGGTAGAGGAGACACAAGCGAGGGCCTTGTAGGCACAAGAGCAAGATAAGGTTGCTATAAAATTGGTCGACATGAAAAGGCATAGAAGAGAAGAAGCACAGAAGCACATGAAGGAGATCTGAGATAGGCTCAAAGAAGTGAGAAATGATGGGGACATGGTGGACATGGAGCTAGAAAAGATGTGAAAGGATCTTGAAGATCAGAGAGCCGAAAAGGAGGGTCTTTACAAACGGCTCTACAACATGCAAAACACATTGAACATTGAAAAAGACCAGATGATGGAGGAGCTGAAAAGGGAGAATGTAGAAACCAAAAAGGTGATGCAGGAATTGCAAGAGAGCTTCAAGGCTAGGAAGGATGGGGCAGAGAGCAGCGGGGTTGGAGAAGACAATGAGGTAGCTCCCTAGGCCAAGAAGGATGCAAAGAGTAGCCACAGTGGAGCAAGTTCCAGCCACCATGGTGGAGCAATTTGCAGCAGCCACAGTGAGGGTTGTTTTTTCAAAACACTATTGGAAGTCCAAAGAGCAAGCTACAAGAGCCTACAAGAAGATCAAGATAGATATTTACACGAGCTTGCCATGGCTTGCCATGGCTTTTGACAGTTATGAAAAGCTTGCCATGGCTTTTGACAGTTATGAAAAGCAGTCCATCATCCTAAGAGATTTCCAAACTAGAGTGGAAGTCTTGGAAACAGCCCATGAAGATGTTTTTCAGCAATTTACGCAACTTCAACAAATGTTCAGGGATTCAGATGAAGCTGTTGCATAGAGTGAGCAACTCATGAGCAAAAAATGGAGGAGATGAAGGAGAACATCTGTAGCCTTAGGATGAGGGAGGAAGGAATCAAGAAGCAACTTGGTCATGCAAAGAGCAAGACTATGGTATTGACGGCCATAATAGTTAAATCGGATGCCTATCCTGCTATGTAGGAGGGTCTGAAATGCATGGTCTACCATACTCCCATCATAGATGGCTGCTGTATCCAATGGCGTGCGTGCTACCACCCTATGCACGTTTTTTGCTTTGGAGTGTTTGTGCATACAAAATCAATATGTAGAGAATGCCATTTTCCATTGCCCAGGTCATGGATAGATCAAATGTGCCTACTTGCTACACCTATCTACGATGAGAAAGTAGATGCTATAGCTCAAATTGCAATTTGGGCAAAAGATCTTAAAGACAAGGAGCTCAAATTGAAGAAGTCCAAGACCAATCTTGACTATGAGGAAAAGGAGCCTGAAGGGAGGAACCAGCCCCCTTTAGGAAAGGAGCAAGAAGGGACGAGCCTGCAACCACGAAGCTCTAATTAAGGAAAGAGGAAGCGGCATGAAGGGAGGGGTTGGGTCCTTGCAGGAAGGAACCAGCCCCTAAGTAGAAAAAATCGAATTCGTGATTCAAAAAATTTGGGAAATCTGGACAAATAATTTGTTTGGGGAAAAAAAACGAGGAAAAATTTGCTACCACGCCATGTTTTTTTCACAATTCGCCATGTCATCTATCAATATTCATACGAATAAAAAGTATTCGTTCGTACGAATAGCTTATTCATATGAATAACGCTAATAGTATGAATAATTTCTCCTATATAGGCCAACAATTGTTTGTACTTTGCTCATCTCATGCTTGGTTCTCTAGCTGAGCAATAGAGATCAAAGAAGGAAAAGAAAACAAGGAAGGCCTCTTAGATTGCTCAAGCAATCTCTAAGGTCTAAAATAAGATGGAAATTTTGGTTTTGTATGTGTGAGTTCTTAGGAACTTTTCTTAAAGCTCTTAAGATCTCTTGTGTGAATTGTTTTTGTGGTTTTGTTTGTTAGAGTTCATAGGATCTCTTCTGTGATTTTTTTTATGTTTTTGCTTATTAGAGTTCTTAGGATCTCTTTTTTGAGTTCTTAAGATCTCTTGTCTAAATTGTTTTTATGTTTTTGTTATTAGAGTTCTTAGGATATCTTGTGTAAATTGTTTTTGTGCTTTTGTTTGTTAGAGTCCTTAGGATGTCTTGTTTTTTATTTCTTAAGATCTCTTATGTAAACTGCTTCTGTGTTTTTGTCTATTGAATTTCTTAGAACCTCTTGTGTAAATTATTTTTGTGTTTTTATTTGTTAGTGTTCTTAGGATCTCCTGTTTGAGATCTTCAACTCTTGTGTAAATTGTAAATTGTGTATTTATTTATATTAGTTTAAGTTATTTATGTGAAATGTGATTGTTTGTGTTCTTTCTTTTGTGAAAAAATATATAAGCAAATTGTTTGGGTTGTAATTGTAATACTCTTATGTGAATAAATACTAGTTTATTTCTTATGTGAAAAAAGTTTACGTGAATGCATTTTGTGAAATAAATTTATTTCTTATGTGAGTAAATTAAAATTTATTTTTATGTAAATAGTTTTTTATGAATAAATTCTATGAAATAAAATTATAAACCATTAATGTTGATAACTTGGCAGTGCATCATTTGTATAAGTCTATACTAAATGCCTTAGTAAATATATTACTAAATAAATACCATAATAATTATAATATAAAATATATTAATATAAATTCAAATCTTTTGTTAAAGTAAAATAACTTCATTCAATAGATAATAAAAAGTTACACACTTTATACTTTTGTAGCTCCTTGATCTGAGTTGTAGATCACATGTTATGTCCATGGGGATCCCCATGTCCATAACTTGAGATCTGTAGCTCGGATTGAGGAGCTCTGAAAAGAAAAAGTGTGTGGTTTTTTATTATCTATTCAATGGCCCAATATATGATCCAAAAAAAATTACCTAATGTATTGGTATGAATAACTTATTCGTATGAATAAATTAGAAAAAATCATTAGATTTGTTTTAAATCGGGAAAATCATGATTTTCACGTTTTTTCGAATTGAAATTTTTTTTCGAGTGAATTAATGCAACTTAGACTAGCCCCATTTTGGAAAGGAGCAAGGAGGGCCGAGCGTGCAATCAGGGAGCTCAACAAGGAGTCCTTGAGATGTAATGTGAAGTAAAGAAGTCTTTGAGATTGTAATCTATTGAATTGTTAATCTTCTCTAGAGTCTACTTGGGCAATGTTTTCTCAACTATGTGACTAGATAGTGTCCTTTGGTCATTGCTAGCATGGTGATAATAATGAGACAAAAGATTTTGATTTGACAAGTAATGTGAGACGAAAGATTTCGATTAGATTACTAATGTGAGACTGAAAGATTTTGATTAGTAAACTAATGTGAGACGAAAGATTTCGATTAGACAACTAATGTGAGACGAATGATTTTGATTAAACAACTAACATGAGACTAAAGAATGAGAAGGTCAGGCTCAATGAACTCTCTCCCTATTTAAGTGCGGTGCAGACACAACTAAGAGCCCATTACAAAATCTAGCCCCAAAACTCAGTACATCAATCCACCTATTGCGAATATATGGTATACCCAAAAGACTTTGGAATGCTTTTGTTCTATCTGAGAATGATGTTGGATGGCATCCTCGCAGAAACAAACCTGCAGAAGAAGGATGAAAATAGCTACAAGGAGGACATGCTTCGGATGTCTTCGAATGGAGTGACAAATAATGACGACTCGCCACAATTTGGGGAGAGTTTCGATGACCTCACTTACTGTCTAGAAGAGGGGGATAACTTTGCTATCATACAATTCTGGGGAGAACAAGGAAGATGACCCATACTTTCTGTTGCAATGCACAAAACCTAAGTACAAGGTTGAGGAGCTGCAATTACGAACTGCTACATAAGAGTCCACAAACATGTGTGTACTCTCATCTAATAAGAGCTATTAAGTTCCAGATGCAGCCTGTGCCACAATGAAAGAAGGGCAAGAGTGTCTTCAAATTGGATTTAGACACACATGAGCACATCTTGGGGTGTCTTAGAGTAGTGGACGAGGACAACTGAGATAGTACTAAGAAAATATACTATGTAGTCTCATTGCAGGGAAACAATATGTCCACTTGTCCTACAAAATGGAATTTGTATTGAGACTACTTCTTTTTAGTATATCCCAAATAACCACCGTGCTGGTTTTATTATATTGTTTTTGTAAATCCTAAATGGTAAAACCCATGCTTGTTTTTAGTATATCCCAACAACCACCATGCTGGTTTCCCATAACGAATCCACACATCGTACAAATCCATTCGTCTTGTAATAATAGAAGCAAACCACCGTGGTTGTTTATATCCTAGTGCAAACCAACTACCATGTTGGCGATAACTTATCCTGCACTACTACCGTGCTATCCCTACACTACTACTATGCTATCCTAAAATTTGTTGCACAGTGCTATACTAAAATAGTTCCCTTTAGACTATTTATCATTTCGTTAACCATCATATTTCATCCCATGCTTGCTTTTAGTATATCCCAACAACTACTGCACTAGTTTCCCATAATGAATTCATTCATCTTGTACTAATAGAAGCAAACCACCACGTTGGCGGCTGTTTATATCCTAGTGCAACCAACCATTGCCCTGGTAACTTATCCTACACTACTACTGTGCTATCCCTACACTACTGCCATGCTATCCTAAAATTTATTGCACAGTGCTAGACTGGTTATAGTTAACTGTCAAATTTCAACCACGAAGCTACTAAAAACTTTTAAGTACTAACATGGAAGCAGGTCGATACAAAATCAAAGTATTACGAGCACCATGAGAATATCCACAAGTTTAAGAAATGTCTGCAATACAAACACAACGACATTTTGCTTTTTCAAGGAAATTCAAAACTCCTAACTATCTTATCAACCTCTCTATAGGAAGCATCTCCCAACTCTTGAGGTTTCTTTTGGCAGGACATGATAGAGGTGCAAAGATGTATAGAGTGCAAAGATTAGGATGAAGAGGACCCCAAACAACAAAAGGAGGAGTTACTATGGGCATATAAGTTGGAAAAGTCAAGCAAGTAGTGTGTAATCCAAGTGTGTGAAGAGGTCTACCATTGTGCAACAGACTAGCCTCAAGAGCTGGGAGATGCTTCCTATAGAGAGGCTGATAAGATAGTTAGGAGTCTGGAATTTCCTTGAAAAAGCAAAATGTCTTTGTGTTTTGAAATAATAAAAATATTGTAGACATTTCTTAAATTTGTGGATATTCTCATGGTGCTCGTAATACTTTGATTTTGTATCAACCTGCTTCCATGTTAGTACTTAAAAGTTTTTAGTAGCTTCATGGTTGAAATTTGACGGTTAACTATAACCAATCTAAAGGGCACTAGCACTGTGCAATAAATTTTAGGATAGCATGACAGTAGTGTAGGGATAGTATGGTAGTAGTGCAGGATAAGTTACCAGGGCAATGGTTGGTTGCACTAGGATATAAACAGCCACCAACGTGGTGGTTTGCTTCTATTAGTACAAGATGAATGGATTCGTTATGGGAAACCAGTGCGGCGGTTGTTGGGATATACTAAAAGCAAGCATGGGATGAAATATGATGGTTAACGAAATGATAAACAGTCTAACGGGAACTATTTTAGTATAGCACTATGCAACAAATTTTAGGATAGCACAGTAGTAGTGTAGGGACAGCATGGTAGTAGTGCAGGATAAGTTATTGCCAACATGGTAGTTGGTTTGCACTAGGATATTAACAACCACGGTGGTTTGCTTCTATTATTACAAGATGAATGGATTTATACGATGTGTGGATTCGTTATGGGAAACCAGCATGGTGGTTGTTGGGATATACTAAAAACAAGCATGGGTTTTACTATTTGGGATTTACAAAAACAATATAATAAAACCAGCATGGTGGTTGTTTGGGATATACTAAAAAGTAGTCTCAATACAAATTCCATTTTGTAGGACAAGTGGACATATTGTTTCCCTGCAATGAGACTACATAGTACATTTTCTTAGTACTACTCAGTCATCCTCGTCCACCACTCTAAGACACCCCAAGATGTGCTCATGCGTGTCTAAATTCAATTTGAAGACACTCTTACCCTTCTTTCATTGTGGCACAAGTTGTATCTGGAACTTAATAGCTCTTTCTAGATGAGAGTACACACATGTTTGTGGACTGTTATGTAGCAGTTCGTAATTGCAGCCTCTCTTGGATGTCTTTTTGTACCAAAAAGGTCCGACTACTACATCCCACTTCTCATAGGTTGTTCCCCAATTATCCTTAAATGTTTCCTCAACCTTGTACTTAGGTTTTGTGCATTGCAACAGAAAGTATGGGTCATCTTCCTTGTTCTCCCTAGAATCTATACAATAGCAAAGTTATCCCCCTCTTCTAGATAGTCAGTGAGGTCATCGAAACTCTCCCCAAATTGTGGCGAGTCATTTGTCTCTCCATTATTTGTCTCGCTTCCATGTCTTCACAGTTGTGCAATGTTCTCATAATTGTCATGATCCCCTATGATGCACACACTACAGAAACAAGAAAGTTTTCTCGTTTTAATCAGTTAGTTGTTTGAAAAACCCCATATGCTATGCAGACCATGAACTCCATTAATTTTCTCACAATCTCGTGCCAGCTTCTCCTTTGCACTTCATCCACTGTCACTTCATGGAACACTCTACATACTACAGTATTCTTAAGGCTTTGTTTATTGTATGTTAATTGCACACCTGTGGAGAGGTTCGTTGTAAGCCATGCTACAGCATCATGAGCATCATTGAGTTTTTCTTGAGGGCATGCTAATTGGTGTTTAAAAAAATCTTGCTTGATAACAACACCGCATCCATCATGTTCAACCTTGTCATGGCTAGACCCAAAGAAATTCCACATCATGTCTAGACCGGTCAAGGATTTGAACCTTGAGACGAAGTAGAATCCATGTGCTGATTTAAATTGAGAGGCAGCACCATCTGACCACACCCAATGTTGTTTTATATTTTTTGCATGGGGATTTTTCTTTTTCAGCCATTCCCAATGCACTAGAAAAGCATGATGTACATCATGTTCCATATCATCTGAAATGTAGAAATGGTAAGTGCGTTTCATTGCTTTTGATCTGGACTCCTATAAGTCAGCAAGTAGATTGACATTAGGCATGGAAGAATCAAGCAAATGATTGTACGTGATATGCACCAGAATTGTTATCTGCTTGTTGTACCAAGTGCACTTTGTATCTCATCTTATTCTTGAAAAGAATAATTTTCTACAAAATCTATGACATACAATAGTGTCATGGGGAAAATTTGCAAGGCATATCCTGAACTACTTATCCTACCAGCTGGCCGTGAAATTGTGAAGCACATATTTTGGGATGGATTGAACCATGTGACCTATAAGCTCCCTTGGCTGGGTGCTCTTATATGATAGTAGCTATCTCTTTTTATTGGATGCTTCAACATTGACATTTTCAAATCTCCTCCATTTTAGAGCAACGTGGTTGTCTTCCCTCATTTCATTTGGATAGACATTGAATGTCTTCTTCTTCAGCTTCAAACTCCAATGCTTGCATGTGCTGCGAATGCATTCAATCTTGTGCCACTCACGATCTTCCTTTGGACAAACCATTGGCTCCCATAGAGGCCTTAGGCTATAAAACCTACCCTCCCTTGCAACACATGATGAGGATCCAAGTGACCTACAGATTATGCATTCATTGGGGAGGCATGGGCATCGATCCCCATGGAGCAATGCTCCAACACAACTAGATCTCAACTCATTCATAGCTTGTAGGGCCAAGTCAAAGTGTATGTGTGTTTTGCAACAACAAACATTTCTGTCTTTGAGTTTCCTAATGTACTAGGGCTTACAATGCTCAAATCTCCTCTACCCAATTGAAATGTTCAGATTTTGATCCATAAACTTGAGATACAACTCCATCTACTGACCCAAGATGCAAGAACAATAGAACAATGAGCCCCCTTTTTGCTACTACTAAAAGAATACAAAACACAGACTAAATAAAGTATATAATGAAGCAAAATAATTTTCAACCACCGCATTGGGTTAGGACAATCACAATTTCAATCACCGGGTTGGTTTAAGACACCTTTAGGATAATCAACCACCGAGCTAGTTTAGGACACATTTGGGATAGTCAACCATGGGATGGTTTAGGACACATTTGGGACAATCACAATTTCAACCATCAGGATGGTTTAGGACACTATCACAGTTTCAACCACTGGGATGGTTTAGCCCGATGGTCTCAACTTCACATATTAGACAATAACAAGTATATTGCATTTCATTCCTAAATTTTACCATTAGAAAATAACAATATATTGCTTTTCATTTCTGAATTCCACAATTTAATAGTGGTATAAGATCCGAATAGCAGAAAATTAAATTTAACGAATTTAAGTACTAAGAAACACAACAATTTTAACCAGTGGGCTGGTCAATAACTAATGTCTATTCAACCATGCTGGTTTAGAACAATCACATAACTGGTGATTGAGCTGAAGCAACCATGGTTGCATGATGTTCCAACTACGGCTAGTTTAGTAAAATAACAATATATTGCCAAATATATTGCTATTAATTTTTGCTCAACCATGCCACCATGTAGGACAACAACTAATGTCTGTTCAACCATGCTGGTTCAGGACAATCACATAACTGGCAATTGAGCTGAACCAGCCTATGGTTGCATGATGTTCCAACCACTGGGTTGGTTTAGGACAATCACATTTAGTCCAAACCTAGTTTAACAAAAGTAAACTATCCCAAAGCTCAATCACAAGCAACCACCAGGCCGGCTTAGGCACCACTGACCTGCGTTGTATCTAACATTTGTATCTAACATGTGTATGATGTGCTCCTCAAACACCTTGCATCCAATCTGTTTCTTACAGATGTCCTTTCTATTTGAAGAAACTCTCGTATTTTTGTGCCAAAACGTCGTCACTATAGCAATGACTTTCACACTTAGGCTGTCTCTCCTTTTCTTACATTTTGTTGAAGCCCACAAACTTCTCAGGCCAAGATGATCATGCATTGCTTCTACCGTATGTTGAACTGACGACAACATAGCTAATGTCACCCTCTTTGCAGCTATTTGATCTAAGTTGTGCACCCCTTTCACTTTCTGTAGGCCATTTCTCAGGTTAGAGAGCATCACCTCTTGGGCATGCATCTCCTGAGGTGTTGGTAGGGTCATTACGCTATGAACTTTAGGGTGTAGGCTAAAGCTTGTGAAGAATCGAGACTGGTAATCACCTGAATGGCTTGATATTGTTGCATCAAATGCTCCCACCAATGGTGACACCATAACTCGTGTTCTTTGCTCCGATTGCAATGATTGAATGCGTGCACCTGCAATCGCTTCTTGCTACTACTACTTTGCAAGGAGTCTTCTTTCTTCTCATTGTTTCTCCCTTCGCAGATGTTGCAAAAGTGTCTTCCATTGTTGATTCAATATCGTGCAAGTGCTTTTATCGACCCACACTTTGTTCCTTATGCCTTGACAACCAAAGAATAGAAGACAATTTACATGAAAGAAGAAAATGGTAAACCAAAGTCTACGCAAGGTCACGTCAAGGTGCGTGTGGGTTGCAGGGTGTTTGCAGGGCGAGGGCAAGTTGTAGGTACTTAATCTTCAAGATTTGATGGGCAGGAGATGTGAAATTTCAAAATTCATGGGAGTAGCAAAATTTCATTCGCCGATTTCCCCCCCCTCCAACGATACACGTCAGCAGAATTGGATATCCCAAATAAGTGCAATGTGGATATTGTGAGAATGGCCTGGTTTATGTGAGTAGGTCAATCTCAGCTTCTTTCGCAAGACACTGTTGCACCATGCACTCAAAAGATTGAATGTCGAAACCACATTTCCACGGTCCATACTTTTGGTATTGTGAACCCTGTTGGGGTAAAGCGCATTGTGCCCACCCACTTGTATAATGCCCATGTATACTCATATATATATGAAAGAGGAATAAGCTGGAGTAGCTTTTGCTCCACCACTTTTGGTGTCTCCCTATCCCTTTGTGTGTGCTCTCCTCTCCCACAACTGGTATCAGAGCAGGTCGTGGTGTTCGATCTGCGGGGATCTTCGCGAGGGCTTGTGGTGTGTGCGAATCAAGCATTGAAGGAGCTTGGGATCGATGTCTCTCGTGGAGAAGACGGGACAGCCATAGCTATGCTTATCTGCTGATCTGAGCTCCGGGAGTTCGAGGAGAAGAGCCTGAGGAGAGAGCTCAATGGAGCCAAGGAGAGCTTGGTGAGACCTTGGTGAGAGCTTGGTGAGTGTGGCCAACAAGGTCAGAGAGGAGCAGCCTGGTGGGAGCTTCAGGAAGAACTAAGAGAATCGACAGGAATTTGGCTTGCCGAGTCACTATTTGCTCATTGCTATGCTTGTGGTCGACGTTCATGGTGTTGAAGCTATTGAATGCGTTTGGACACGCCTTGGAGCTGGTCATCGTTGAGCTGGACATTACTGTGTTAATGGAGTGGTGCTTTGGCATGTGCAGCTTGCTGTGTATGGCATCGGTTGATTGAAACTTTGCCAAAGTGAAAGTTGAGTCGTAGGGATTGTAGGTCGTTGCGGAGCCTCTTTGCCTTACTATTTTGATGGAGGAGCCAAGAGCTGCTGCGTATATGTTGGAGGAGCAGGAGTTCATCTTGCATATAGCTTTGGTTAAGAGTCCGATTGCTAGAGGCACTGCAGGTGGTGAGATTTCATTGACTGGAGAGGTGTGATGCCACGCGACTGGCGTTGTAGGAGTTGCTCAATGCAGAGGTTTCTACGTTGGGGTGTGCTGCAGGCTGGAGTTGAGGTTGAGCCTTCATTGGAGAGCATTGTTTGGAGAGGGCTGTAGGGAAGCTCTTTGTAGCTGCAGCTGCTGCAGATGGCTCGTGAGCCACTGCGAGCTCTTAGATGGAGTAGATAGGAGTCTCTTTCTCTCCATACCCTTCTCCTTCCCGTGAGCAAAGGAAGAGCAGCCCAGTGATAGCAACAACATCCACTTTGGAGAAAAAGAGTGAGTTCTTTGTTTTTAGTCTGGAAATCTGACAGTATTTCAGACAGTAAAAGTGAGCAGAATGCCATTTTCGACAGCAAGTATTTGCAAATCCATAAGGATTTAGGCTTGGTGCCCAAGAGAGGAGTCGGAGAACTTTGGAAGGGCTTGACAGCTCGGTCATCCGAGTTTACAGTACAGAGTTATTTATTGTCCAAAATAGGGACAGTTCGTGATCAGTGTGCAGACAGCCATTTTGCAAACTGTATATTGGCAAAAGCATACATGTTGATACACTTTGGCAAGTTGATGCATTTTGGCAAAATGATGCAGTAAATGTCACTTGGTGTATGCCATTGGTGATGCATTTTGGATGCATAAGTGAGTGGCAAATGCATACAATTTGATGTTCACTTGAATGCCAATATAATGAGGCCATATACATGCAGTAAATGCATTTTGGGGACTCTTGAAAGGCATTTTTTATTCTCTGGTATGCAATTTCCAGAAAGCGGTTTATGCATTGGATGCCACAGTATATGCAAGTATTTTGCTCAGAAATTGGATGTTCAATATCTGGTTATGCTTTGAAGCCCACGAGAAAATGATTGATATTCTTGACTGACAGGTCATTGAATAGTTGCTGCTGTTTTTTTTTTAAATGACAGAACAATCATTTTCAGGACTGAATATCTCTTTCCTGGTGCGGAATTGCACTTTATGCCGAACTGGAAAGTTGTAGTTCATTGAACATACTACAACTTTGCTTTTGGAAGCAAGTTGATCCGGTATAAGCTGCAGGAGTTACAGCCTCTGCAAAACCACAAAAAGTTGCAGTCCACTGTCTATTTGTGACCAATGTGCAGGAAGCTGTTTTTCAGGTGAGAATATCTGAGAATCTAGAAGGATTTGGCTCTTGAGGTCAACTGACAAGTTGTAGATATTTCTACCAGCTACAACTTTGCTGTTTACAGCTTTGGCATCCGGTCTTTCAGTGAAAAGATATCGCTGTTCAAAAACAGGGACAGCGTGTTATTTTGTCCAAAGTGGCTGTGAGGTATTGTTGTAGGGATTTCTCTTGCACAACAGTGAATTGGGAACTCATAGTAAATTACAGAAAGTGATTGGGATCTCACTTCAGTCCAAGGGCATTATTGGCATTTTGGCAAGTCACTTTGGCACATTTGGCAAGTGGTGAATGCTTGATTTTGTTGCCAAACAATTGCGCGCTTGAGGTGATGCATTGGTGATGCAGTAAATGCCATTTCGATGCATTATGGATTTGCATTAATGGATGCCGCACTGATGTGTATGGATAGTTGAGCTGGGCTCCTATTGCCATTGGTTGAGCAGGCATTGCTCATTTGGCTCAGTGCATTTCTTACTTGGATTGCCAGGCATTGGCAGGTTATTGGGCTGCATATATTCTTGTTTATGCCTCTTTATGGCTGAGTGCTTTTGAGCATTGGATCAGCCAGTTTATTTGGAGACCTGATTGGTCTGGACAACACTATAATTTTTTGGTCATTTGGGTTGCCTATTGCACTATACTGCTCTTTGGTTGTAAGCTATTGTGCCACAGATATGGCATCTACAGCCGGTAGTGCTGTCTTTGATATTGAGAGGTTGGATGGATCAAACTTTCAGTATTGGAAAGAGCAGATTTATGATATGTTAGTGCAGAAGAGGCAGCATAAGCCCATTCAATGCAAAGGTATCAAGCCTAATAGCATTAAACAGAGTGATTGGGATGACATGGATGAGCAAGCATGCTCTATCATTCAGGCATCACTCTCGAAGTCAGTCTACTTGTAGGTACAGGATGGTGTACAGGGTGTACACTACCATGCATATGAGTTTTATACTCGTATATGCCGGATGTATGACCATGATAGTGTTATGTTACAGCCTGATGGGCTGAAATGTCCTGATGGGCTGAAATACAGCCTTGATATGCACTCCAAAGGTCGGTCAATTGGTAGAAACAGGTCATGTTCAAGGGGGAATTCGAGGAGCAAGTCTAGCTCTCGGACTTGTGTTAGATGTTTCTATTGTGGAAAGTATGGCCACATGAAAAAGTATTGCTGGAAATGGCTGAGAAAATACAAGAAGAAGAGCAAGGTTAAGAATGACATGAAGAAGGAGAAGAAGCATGTTGAGCTTCAAGGCGTGGATGCCAGGGTTTCCACTGACAGTAGCAGTGATGAAGGCATTCTTTTGTCTATGTCTGACACCTCCCTCTTGGCCACTGATGTACCCATTCTCGGCGATTGGATGTTAGATCCATGTGCTTCATGTCATATGACCCCTCATAGGTCATGGTTCAGTGCATATCAGGAATGCATTGTGGAGAGTGGTTTGATGGGCATTGATCATTCTATGGATGTCTATGGTTATGGGGATATCCACCTTGTTATGCCTAGTGGCTCTATTCTTGTTCTACAGAGGGTTAGACATATACCAGGACTTGCTACGAGCAAGATCAGTACTGGACAGTTGGTTGAGGCAGGTTATCATGTCTCTTTGGGTGATCATGCATGGAAGATTGCTAGAGGCAATCTGGTTATGGCTAGGGGATCACGGGTTGGATTCTCTTATGCATTGCATGTATCAGGTGTCCAGGATAAGATGCTTATGATTAGTAAGCAGCCATCAGCTAGTTTATGGTATGCCAGACTTGGACATATGTCTACTGCAGGTATGGAAGCCCTTACAACATTGAGATACATTCCTGTTATGGATGTCTCTCAAATTTTATGTCATGATTGTGATGATGGTCAGCAGTCAGGATCCTCCTTTGTGAGGAAGACAGTTAGTGAGAGGTATCTTGAGCCATTGCAATTGGTTCATAGTGCAGTTTGTGGGCCTATGCCTACCGTTTCACTGGGTGGTTTCACTGGGTGGCGCCTCTTACTTTGTGACATTTATTGATGCTGCTACAAAGTACATATGGGTATATCCGATTCGGCAGAAGCATGATGTATATGATACATTTCAGCGCTTCTTGGGTAATGCTGAAAATCAGTCAGGAAAGAAGCTATTGAGCTTGATGACTGATGGTGATGCAGAGTTTACCTCTTCTAGATTTCAGCATCTATGTGATACACTTGGTATCAGGAGGGTGTTGACCACTCCTTCTCTTTCTGCTCATGATGCCTTAGCAGAAGGCATAAATCGGATTCTATTGGACAGGATTGGTAGCATGCTACGATATGCAGGTCTTACCGTATGCTATTGGGCTGAGGCATGTAAGACAGCTGCATACTTGCTTAACAGGTCACCCAGGAGATCTCTGAATGGTAGAGTGCCATTTGACTTCTTGACAGGCAGGGCACCATGTTATGAGCATTTACGTGTGTTTGGCTGCGAGGCTTATGCTCATGGTTCCCAATCGAGGAGATGTATCTTCCTTGGATACAGTGAGTCCAGTGAGGACTACAGGTTATGGGATTCTTCAACTAGAGAGTTGATACGCAGCCATAATGTCTATTTCAAAGAGGATGCTATGTTTAGACAGCCCAGGATTGTGGATAGCAGGAGAGTGGTGTTCCAGGAGGGTGTAAGTGCACTGATACCTCCGAATTCTTTACCGGGGCAGCCCATATCCCTTGGAGTGGGAGATTTTTCCCACAATGAGCAGGTTATAAAGTTGGGACAGCCACGATTACTTCCTGATTTTGGTCAGAGACGATCAGATGTCTCAAGCATTCCATAGGTTTATACTCCTATGGAGATTGTTGATGCATCTTCTATGGACAGTTATAGTTTACTCCCAGGATGCAGAGTGCCTCTTGCAGATGAGGATGAGGCTATGCATGGTGAGGAGGATACCTTGGCTAATGATGCCCGGTATGATCCATTGGCTAGTTATGCCAGGACAGATGTGGTTTCTGCAGTTACTGACTCGGGTCATATTGTGCATGGGCAGGAATCATTGATATGTTTGCTTCGTAAGTGCCTTCATGGCCAGAAGCAATCCCCTCGAGCTTGGCTTCATAGGTTTGATACCGTTATGAGAGCTCAGGATGTGATGCGCAGTGAGACAGGTTATGGTCTCAGTATTCAGGAGGTTGCTATCCTTCTGAGGTTACTTGCCATATGGTTCCTTATGGACAGGGATGCTTTGCAGTGGGAGCTGCATGGTCTTGATGATGTTTGTCAGATACTTGGTTGTTTCAGTATGGAGAGGGGGAAGTTACTGAGTACTCCATTGCCTGTATTGGCTTCATACTTGAAACACTGCAGGTTTGACGATCACAGATCAGTTGAACAGCAAGTTATGGTTGATATGGTAGCCATAGTACTTCATGCATCCATGACTGTGTTGAGACTTGGTTCTCACATGTTTGCCATTGGTGCTACACTTCCAGTTCTTGCTTCCGTTGCAGTGGGAGTTGGTAGCATGATTATGGTAGATTTTGGCAGTAGGGAAGCGGTTGTGGACATCAGGTCCTTATGCTTCCAGGAGCAGCATGCAGGTGATGCAGGTTGGGTAGACCAGCAGAGGTCTATTGTAGGTTATGTGCTTATGGTCACAGGTGGTACAGAGACATTTTCTCTGCACAGTGACAGTTTGGGTGCTATGGACTTAGCACAAGAGCACGTGGTGGTGAGAGTTCACTCTCCCAGTGAGATCTGGCATGAGATCTTGGTTGACAGGCATCTACAACTTGTCATTTTCTATCCTGCAAACCTGATGTCTACTAGCAGCTTATCCTCTATGCACTTTGCACATTGTAAAGTGCCGATGGGCATAGGATGATGGTCTGGTCATCTGTTTTTCAGCCTATGGCTGATTGTATTATGTGTACTATACTCCCTTAAAGGCACACTGCCTTTAAGTGGGAGGTTGTTGGGGTAAAGGGCAGTGTGCCCACCCACTTGTACAGTGCCCATGTATACTCATATATATATGAAAGAGGAATAAGCTGGAGTAGCTTTTGCTCCACCACTTTTGGTGTCTCCCTATCCCTTTGTGTGTGCATCAGTTGAGCAGCAAGTTATGGTTGATATGGTAGCCATAGTACTTCATGCATCCATGACTGTGTTGAGACTTGGTTCTCACATGTTTGCCATTGGTGCTACACTTCCAGTTCTTGCTTCCGTTGCAGTGGGAGTTGGTAGCATGATTATGGTAGATTTTGGCAGTAGGGAAGCGGTTGTGGACATCAGGTCCTTATGCTTCCAGGAGTAGCATGCAGGTGATGCAGGTTGGGTAGACCAGCAGAGGTCTATTGTAGGTTATGTGCTTATGGTCACAGGTGGTACAGAGACATTTTCTCTGCACAATGACAGTTTGGGTGCTATGGACTTAGCACAAGAGCACGTGGTGGTGAGAGTTCACTCTCCCAGTGAGATCTGGCATGAGATCTTGGTTGACAGGCATCTACAGCTTGTCATTTTCTATCCTGCAAACCTGATGTCTGCTAGCAGCTTATCCTCTATGCACTTTGCACATTGTAAAGTGCCGATGGGCATAGGATGATGGTCTGGTCATCTTGTTTTTCAGCCTATGGCTGATTGTATTATGTGTACTATACTCCCTTAAAGGCACACTGCCTTTAAGTGGGAGGTTGTTGGGGTAAAGGGCAGTGTGCCCACCCACTTGTACAGTGCCCATGTATACTCATATATATATGAAAGAGGAATAAGCTGGAGTAGCTTTTGCTCCACCACTTTTGGTGTCTCCCTATCCCTTTGTGTGTGCTCTCCTCTCCCACAAACCCTGCAAATTCCAACAAAAAATCTATGAATTACTGAAAATCGAGCAAAACGTGTATGAATTCGAGGCAAGGATCTCAATGATAATGTAGCTACTCGGCAAATTAACGATAAGATGCAATGGTTCTAAACATCATATATCCAATCATAAGAAATTAACCAATGGTACGACGCACGTGAACCCTTATACACTACTATTTCTTCATTGCCACTGGTTCATTTCAACATCTCAAAGCGTCTTGCGAAAGACAAATGTAGAAAAGCCAAATTGAGTTTTTGTGCAAATTTCCCATTTTGGGCATTTTTGCCCTATTCCACGCCTCCGCGCATCAGTTTTTGGTGTCTCCAGGGTTGTTTTGGGGGTTTTGGCCCACTCCGCATGCACAAGTGATGTCAAAATCATCAAATGTTGCATAAAAAATCATATTTTGAAGATCACGTATGTCAAACATAATAAAAGAAAAAGATTTTGAATTTTATATTTTACATGGTTTTTAGTATTTTCCAATGTTACTTTGGCCCTCTTCTGATTGGTGGAGAGCTTATTTTTCTAAACCCTAAAAGGCCCAAAATGAGCTCCCTTTTTTTCTAATGCAACATCAAACCTGATAGGATGTCCTTTAGCCTGTTTGTGTTTTGAAGCATTTTAGGCCACATGGAATATCCAATTGCCTAAGATTGTATTCAAGAGGGTTTATTAGGCCACATTGCACTTGTTTGGGATATCCAAACAAGTGCAATGTGAATATTGTGATTTTAGGATAGGCAATTGGATATCCCAAACAAGTGTAATTGGATAGTCTCACAACCTCTTGAATACAATCTTAGGCAATTGGATATCCCAAACAAGTGCAATTGGATAGTCTCACAACCTCTTGAATACAATCTTAGGCAATTGTTTGGGATAGGCAATTGGATATCCCAAACAAGTGCAATTAGATAGTCTCACAACCTCTTGAACTACCATTGATTTCTATAAGCAAAGATTGATTTGTTTTCGAATTTAATTCATTTTAAAGAAAGGGATGTACTTACTCTTTAGATTTTGTTGGATTGGTGGGATGTAAGAGTGATTCGTTATTTAGGGAGGGTTTTTTTGCAAACAGAAAAACATGGGTTTTGTTCCAAGAGTGAATAGAGTTTCAAAAACCAAGCATTTGCACATGCGTGTAATGTGGACTATTCCATTCAAGAAGGCCTAGGAAACTTTTGACTTATGTGGAAGATTTCATTGGTGATCTTACTTATGTTGGTGGAGAGAGAGAACTTGATTATGGAGGATTACAAAAAATTGAATGAGTAAAAGTGAGTGAAGATAGGGTGTATCTTTACTAATGATGCCTTGGCAATAACATAGGTCCAACTCTCTGATGGACTTTTGAAGAACTTAGATAGTTTCTAAAATAAGTATTTGTCAATCTATTATTTTTTTCTTTTTATTATTTTTTTTGGCTCGCTCACTTTTTCTTGCTCGCTTTTTTTAATTCACCCACTTTTCCTTGCTTGCTTTTTGGTAATCCTCGGACTATGTCACATTTTCAGCAATGAACTTGACGTGAAACACTTTTGCTCTTGTTTGGTAGTAGGACAACTTCAAGATGGGTGCAAGCAGTAGCATTGAGTAGAGGAGAGAGGTAGCTATGACATAGTTGAAGAAGGAATTAGTGCACGGTGCTTCCCAAAATCATCTTGGTTATAAGGATGTGAAGGAAACTAAGTTTAATTATAAAAGACAAGAATGCTAGTTGGATGTCATTGTGTAACATCATTGGCCAAAAGATATTATCAAGTTATTTGCGCTTCCTCCCTACCACGTTCTTGCAACCACTCGAGCCCTTTGACCATGGAATGCGGAGTGCAACCCCATGTTTGTAGGTCATAGGGGTTAGATAGTCAAGGATTTTGTCTTCCATGGGAAAAAGGGAGGACTCAATAATACACCTACACCAAGTACAAAAATTTAGGAGAACAAGGTGAATTGGTAGCTGTTGGATATCTTGGTCTTCACAAACTTTGAGGTCATCATTGCTAAAGAAGGCCATGGATAAAATAGGATCTATGTGAAGATAATGGCAATGAAGGACATAAAAAATGTAGGTAGGGGATAGTGGATTAGTGGCATCGCAACTTCAAAACACCACCTCTCTTGCGTAGATCTTTTCGGACTGGACAACAGTGAAAAGTGATTATAAACACAGCACAATATCACGTGTCTAAAGTTAAAGCGATTGTAAACAAGAATGGTCACCTTCAACATAAGCTTGTTCAACTACTGCATGAAAAATAGTTTTTAATGTCTTTTTGGTGGTCGTCTTTATGTTGGAATTTTTTAGAAGGATTCCATCTTTGTTGGCTCCTTTGGCCGAGGTTAACACAAGAGGTATATCAATGGTTGATGCTAGACCAGGCACTCTTGTTTTCAACAGGCAACCTCCAGACACAGAAACATAGCCTTTATTTGCAAGAGCGCATACAACTCCAGTGGATGACCACTGCATAATATCATGTTTAATCGTGGCCAAGGCATGCATTTTTGGTTACATTAACTATGTGGTATGAGAGGAAGCTACACATGTTGTAATGATCCATGAGCATGCAAACACACTCCTTGGCTCACATAGTTTGCAAGCTCTTATACAAAAATACGAGGTTAGCATGTCATGTGACATGAGCCACCCACCAGACTAGAACATGCAAGATACGTCGCCGATACTGATGCTTCTTATAGAGTCAAGGGAAGGTTACATGTTGCCCATATGGCTATCGATTGTAGAGTCGAGGGAAGGTTTCACACGTGAAATAGGGAAGGCATGAAGAGGAAGGGCCTCCGTGCAAATGCGCGTTGACCAGGGCGGTCAACCATTAGCACGAGTACACTTGTGGGCGAAGTTGCAGTGCGGGTGGTGTAGAAAACAAACACGTGGTGGATACTCCTGGCTTGTGTGCAGGCAAGAAACATGCCTACTACTGCTTGCGATGTGGTGATCTCACAATGGCCGAAAAGTGGTGATTTAAACAAGTGAGTACAAGTACTCGTGAGCACTGCCTTCAATTGGTTCTGTCAAAGGAAAACAATTATCAAGATGAATGAATGATTAATTTGCAACACCTGTGATGGAAGCCCGTGCAAAGGAAAGTTCGAATGATTTGCAAACTTAGAGAGAGATAGAGAGAGAGAGAGAGAGAGAGAGAGAGAGAGAGAGAGAGAGAGAGAGAGAGAGTTCTTAAAAAAAGAAAGTGTGTGTGTGAGTGAGAAAGAACCAAAATAGAAGGGGGAAAAGTGGCAATAAAGTGTGTGGGACACTTTTTAACAAAAATGTAACTAGAGCTAACAAAATAAGTTAACCCTCCTTTTTCTCTTATTTGGTGAGGCCTCTACTAAGGCTGGTTTCACACACATCCCCCCCTCACCAACAAGATGAATTTTATTCATGTGGCCTACCAAGAGAGAGAAGAAGAAGGAGAAGAGAGAAAGAGAGGAGAAGATGCTATGCTTTGGTGCAGAAGGAAAACTACATGATGTTGAATATGGACCTCAAAAAAGCGTATGATAGGGTCACAATAATATTCATATTTGGTCCTTTTCTTCACTGATTGCCATTTACTATGTAGTGCTTGTAAAAGGGCTATAGAAAATGTCCTTTTCTCCTCTTCCCTTGGCATTGCATCTAGGTAAGAAGCAACTTCCCATCTTTGGAACAAGCCTTTAATGTCATACCCCCATCCAGATGATAGCATCTTGCCCTTGTTTGTTTTTTGAGGTCTCTTGGTTGCCTCCCATGCTCTCTTTGGTAGCCTATGTGCTTGCATATCTTGAATCCTCTTTATATATTTGAAGACTCTTTCCAGTGCTCTCAGCTCAATGGGTCTGCAACGAGTTTCAAGAAGCATGATTGAGTATGGTGTGGTGGACTGAATTCCTAAATGCCTTTTGAGAAATGACTTCTACAATTTCTCAATGTCATTCCATTTTGATGCTAAAATGCTGCCTCCCCATACCTCCACACCATAAAGCACTGTTTGAATGACATACACATCAAATAGCACATGCCTAATATCCCATCTCGTGGTGTCATTGTTTCTGCAGTCATTTTCAAAGCGGTAGTACTTACCCCATCCTGCACCAATCCTCCTCTGAACACAATCTCCCCATCTATGGTTAGATGGTACATCTATCCCCAAGTATTTGAAAGTTTGCACCCTCTCGATTTCCTTCTTATCATACATAATGCTTGGGATGTTGGCTGGCTGTATTGTCTTTATTACCATCATTTTGGTCTTATTGACATTAACTGTTAGACCACTCTCCATGCAAAATTTTTGGAGGGTGTGCATCATCCCCGCTATATATTCTCTGCTGTGTAAGAGAAGAAGACCACATCATCTGCATATAGTAATAGTAGAATGGTATATCCACATATTTGGGGACTCGTTGGCTGCTCTCCCTGTAGCATCATATGAATTAACTCTTCCAGCTTGTCTATGCATAGACCAAACAATGTTGGGGATAATGGGCAGCCTTGTTTGACTCCCATGTTACTATAAAATGTGGCTAACATCTCATTATTCCCTTTTAGTTGGCATGCTACTTTCTCATACATTCTAAAGATTGCCATTCTCAGATGATCAGGCACTTCTAAATGCACCAATCTTTCCCACAAATGGTTCCTGGGGACAGTGTCAAATGCTTTTGTAAAATCAATAAAGCAATAAAAAAGGGGCTGTCCTCTTAGCCTGCTTTCTTCCATTAGTACCCTCAAAGTAATCAAATGATCAGCTGTACTGTGGTTCTTCCTAAAGCCTGCCTATCCAATGGCTCTTTTTCTATTCAGCTCGGCCCATAGACTCAGCTCATTTTCAATAATTGTGTTGAAGAGCTTTGCCATAATGGATCCTACCATCATAGTCCTGTAATTGGTGAGCTGACTGCAATCTCCCCCTTTAAAGATGGGTTTTATCCAATTATCTTGCCAGTCTGGTGGGAAACCATGTTTAATTGCATCATTAAGCAAGTGGGCTAAGCACCCTCTTGTATAATCCTTTGTCCACTTGATCATCTCAGTATGAAAATGTAGAGTGTCTGGTGCTTTCCTATTGGCCATTTTTTTAAGACCTTCATTTACAACATCTATAGTGAAAATGTCTGGACCATTGTAAGAGAACCTCTCAACAACCATAGGTGGGGCATTTGGGTGCATGTATAATTGCTTCACATATTGAAGCATCTCCTCTGCTGTAAAATCTCTCAGAACATCCTTTTTTCTTCCCTTTGTTTTCCTCCAAGTGCCTTTCGGGTTCTTTGCAAACTCTATGGCATCTTCCCATTCTTTATCCACCAAGTATTTCCTTCTCTTCCTCCGGTTAAGGGCATGAAAGAGCCTTTCAGCTTCTCTACGTTCACTCCCATTTGGCATATGTTTTATCTTCAATTTGGTGCTCTTACATTCTTTATTGAGCCACCGATTACATGGTAGCCCTTGTGTACATGTTCTCTTATTTTTTCTCTGCCCCAAAATTGTTTGTGCAGTAGAGAATAATGCTTCCCTCATTCTATTCCAATCTAGCATGCATGTGTTCTTGAGCAATGTATCTACAGCCTCTTTATAATATTCCCTTTTGTCTGTGTCCATGCGGAGGGACCAGTTTTCTCATGTGGCTGTTTTAACTTCTGCCAAATGGGGTATGTGCATCTCGATGTAGAGAGGGGTATGATCCGATTCAGGCATTTTTGAGCCTATCTTGTAACATGCTACTAGATGTATTGTATCTGTGGAAACTAGAACATAGTCCACCACACTTTGTCCTCCACTAGCTGGGAAACAGGTCGGGACCTTTGTACGTGGAAATAAGGATGTTCCATTTAACACAATCATTTGAAGGCCATTGATCAAACTCATAAGTGTTTCCCCATGTGCATTAGTCTCCTTATCTTGAGAGCATCGATGCCAACTAGTGTCTATTTCAATCTCTTCCTCTTTATTGTATTCATGTCCTGTCAATGACTGAATTTGGGCATTTCCAATTCGTGCATTCATGTCTCCCATTATTATTACTCGTCCCTTGGAGCTGAAGTGGGCCACATCTAAGCATAGATCTCCAAATGGGTCTGAGGCATCTTTACCATATCGTGGATAGTATGGGGATTCCCGATGTGGGATGTAGCATCCCACAATGTATAATGGCATTGGCTTCATCTCTATCTTTATCCATATGTATCTTTTGTAAGGATCATCCTTGCATAAAGTAACAATGTCTTGTAAACATTCCTTGTACATGCATGCAATCCCTCCTTGCCCACGAGTGCCTGCTCGTGTTTGCCATAGTGAATGTACCATGTATCCTTGAACTGCTAATAATCTTTGCACGTCTCTTTCCCATGTTTCTGCTAAAAAAACTATCTCTGCATCATCTAACACATCATTGAGACCAGAGCCTTTATGCCATGGGAAACCCCTACAGTTCCAGAACATTATTTTAAGCATTGTTTGGGTCCCATGGGCTGCGTGTCCCTAGAGATCTTAGCTTCCTCTACCTCATGCTCCTTTGTACGTGCTTCATAAAATGTGCATCTCTCTGCCTGTTGTTTAGGTGTCCTATCCTCAGTGAAAAAAAAAGAGGTCCCTCTTAGGTATATCCTATTGTTGTCCAGGATGATTGCTCTTTTCCTATCATCCAACATCGTGCAAATGATAAACTGATGGTAATCTTTGTCTTCCTTTGTTTTCCAACTCTGTGTGCCCCAAAAACTATTACATCCTACATCGCAAAATGTTCAGTAAAAAAATCTGTTACTTTCCTTGCCAAGGACAGTGGTGACTCGTCTTCTTGCTCGGGTATACCCTTTAGTACAATGTTCTGTGCCCTTCTTTCTCTGTCAAGAAATTCTTTTTCATCCAGATCTCCCTCAGCTTGCCTATGCTTCTTAGAAACCTCTATTACAGTTTCACTGGCAGTGGTATTCCCAGTTTTCACTGCATCTGCCCAACTAGTGGGCTGTTTGATAGATCCTTGCATGCATCGTGTCCCTTGGAATTCTTCTAGTGTCTGTTGTAGCTGATCTATTTTAGCTTGCTGCATAGTCATAGTCTGTTCAAGATTTGCATTCTTTTGTTCAATGTTTGCATTCTTGTATTCAAGCTCTTGGCACTTGAGAGCAAGGTTGCTTAGTTCCTGCTGTTGTTGGGCCATAGTTGCTTGCAAAGTAGCCAAAAATGTCCAAATGCTTCCTTGTTATGGAATGAGAGGGACTGCAATTTCATCTAATGCCAAAGGAATTACCTCTGTTGTTGGGGATTGTGGTACTGATGCTGCATTCAGAGACTGCATTGTCTTTGTTGAGGCTGCGTTCATTGTTCCTTTACCATTTTTTGGCATTGTTCCAGAGCTTCCCATTTGACTAGTTTTCAGAATGGGAGTGGAGTGAGAGGAATGCCCACTGCGTAGTATTCTCCTGTTGAGGGCTGGAGATGCCAGATTGTAGAAAGAAATTGGTGACGCCTGGAAGAGAACTGCCCACAACTTCGCGTATAGAGCTCCAAATGGAGCAAGATTAGACTCAAACGAAGCCTCTATCTCATATCTATGGGACCCTAGAGCCTTTTGGGGAACAGAAGTGGGAGCAAAAAGTTATGGACAGCCGAAATCTGGCTAAAAAACAGTGACGCGAATTTCGCCTGGCAGCGAGAGAGAGAGGGAGAGAGGGGGGCGTAGCTAGACTTGGGAACCCAGTTGCTCAAACGGATTCCTGGACACGTTGAGGGATCGGATTAGGCACCAGAGGTCACGCGCTTGGGCACCGAGTTGCTAGAGAGAGGCAGCGTAGGTGAGCGGAGAGGCTAGCAGGTAGAGCAACGTAGGTTCGCGAGAGGGCAGCGTAGGCTAGCAGATAGAGCGGTGTAGGTGAGCGGAGAGGCTAGCGTAGTGAGCATAGGTGGGCAGGAGAGCAGAGAGGAGCGACAGACGTCAAAAAGGCCAAGGCAATCAGCGATGAGCAAACAGGAGACGGACGATGACAAAGAACGACGGACATGACGATGAGCGACCGGGGGGAGAGAGAGAGAGAGAGAGAGAGAGAGAGAGAGAGAGAGATGGAAGAGGAGAGAGAGGGAATGAATGCACTTTCAAAAAAAGCACACCCAAATTTGAAAGAGATGCTGTAAAGGCAACACACCAACCAATCAAAGAATTTGCAAAAAAAAACTAGATTCGGGCAGGTAGCTATTTTGACAAGGAATATGTTTTATTTGAATTTTGTAATTTTAGCATATAACCACACGTATTGTTTTTAGAAAATTGAATCAACACATAGCAATTTGAATTCGACACATAGCCCTTTGTATTCAACACATAGCACTTTACGCTCTATACATAATACTTTGCATTTACCACATGACCACACATTTATGTGGGGGGAGAGTTACCACACTTCCTGACCAAATTTATAAGACCAAGGAATGTGACCTTCTTTGAGTTCATTTCAATTTGCATTTGGCACAAAGAACTTTTATTTTTAATTTTTATTTTTATTTTGACAAAAGGTGCTGACTTTTATTAAAAGGAGAGAGAAAAAAAAGGGGGGGGTTAATCCCTATAGAACCCTGATATAAAAATGTGGCCTACAGGGGGACAGTGTCCAAGGCCTACACTCAAAGAGCGGAAGAGTGCTCACTTAGGTACCAGTAGATCTCGAGAGAGCCGCCCTAAATCCTTCCAAGAAGTCTAGCACCACCAAATCACAGCTCGCCTTGATCAAGCAGGCATCCGTCAGGTAGGTCGAAACTAAATCAATAAGCAAGGGGGCTAGCCGATCTGGTCTGGTCAAATCTAAAGACCCTTTGATTGTGGTTGATCCAAATGGCATAACAGACCGTCCCTCTCACTAGAGGCTAGGACACTACCAGGGTGGAAGAACATCCTGCTGTCAGCGTCATTTTCCAGTTCATTTTAAGGTAGGGGCTTGCCCCCGAGGCCCTGAGTGCCTTTTCAATCGTGAGCCAGACTTGGCGGACTATTTAGCATCTCCAAAACAAGTGGTGGATCGATTCTAAGGCAGTATTGCAGAAAGGGCAGAGAGGATTTACCATGAACCTTCGAGCCAACTTGACGAAGGAACGTGCCCTTCCTTGGGTGATATCGATTTATATAGAGCACATAGCAATTTGAGTTTGGAATATAGCAATTTGCATTTGGTACATAGAACTTTACACTTGTCGAATACTTCTGCAGAATTTGTCTTCTTATTCATTTTAATTTGCATTTGGCACAAAGCACTTTTAATTTTGCACATAGCATTTGGAATTTGGCATATATCACTTTGCATTTGGATTATTGTACTTTACATTTAGCACATAACCACACATTTGTGTGGGGGGAGAGTTGGCACACTTCCTCTCCAAAATTATAAGACCAAGGAATGTGCCCTTCCTTGGGTTGATATTGATTTGTATCTTGCACATAGCAATTTGCATATATGAGTTTAGGACATAACACTTTGCATTAAGTGCATAGCACTTTGCAATTGTCGGATACTTCTACAGAATTCATCTTCTTATTCATTTCAATTTGCATTTGCCACAAAGCACTTTTCATTTTGCAAATAGAATTTTGGATCTAGCATATAGCACATTGTATTTGGCTTATAGTACTTTGCATTTAGCACATAACCACACATTTGTATGGGGGGAGGGTTGGCACACTTCCTCTCCAAAAATTATAAGACCAAGGAACATGACCTTCCTTGGGTTCATATCGATTTGTATCTAGCACATAGCCATTTGTATGTAGCACATAGCAATTTGAGTTTAGCACATAGCACTTTTCATTTGGCACATAACACTTCGCATTTGGCACATAGTACTTTGCAATTAGCACATAACCACACCTTTGTGTGGAGGGAGAGATGGCACACTTCCTACCTAATCAGAGACACATTAACAAAATAAAAATACCTGAGTGTGGTTCTGTGCGGCGCTTCCATCTAGAAGTATGCTGAAAGGCCTCAAGCATCTTCCATCGTCGGACAATGGCACCATTGCTTTGAACTTCCACATATCGCTCATGTGATTCGCTTTGTCTTAGCATCACGAGTTCATCGGAAAACTCTTGAGTCAATCTTTGAATTCCTCGATTTGGTTTGCCTTGAAACTTCACGCTCCGATTCTTCACAAAAGTTGTGGGCGTTTCAGCAACTTCCATTCTTTGAATCTGATCATCCCTGAGAGCCTAAACCTCCAGATCAGATGGATTTGGGGGCCTCAAATGCAACACTCAATGTGTTGCATTTACAAGCTTCTGCACATCCACCTTCATGTTACTAATTTTATCCATAGCTTAAGCTTTGTTTTGAGTAGCGCAACATATACTCATGTGATGCTGGCTTCAATCTGAAGCTTTTCTCCTCAATCCTTTATTATAGTATCAACCTTTGTGTCAATTGCTAATCACCTTGTGCTTTGAACAATCTTTTCTTACACTTTGGCCATGGGTTCATCGTGCATTTTCAATCCGACAAACAACCAGCCTTTGACTTCCAGCATTTCAATTATAGGTCAGACAAGTGTAGTGATTTATGAAGGGCTCGACCTTGGAGAGATCAGGGAAGACTGGAAATTCTCTAGCCAGAGCTCGCATTATGGCCCACAACACATTGCGGAAGCAGTTGTTGGTTCCAACATGGTGGCGATAGAGCTGGGGCAGAACCTGATCTCTTCCGTTATGTACAAACTCTTAAACGAATTGGAGACATAATGGAGCTTCTGCAAAAAATGTGTGTTACAAACCAACGTACATGACCTCGGATTTCAAGTGAAAATGTTTCATTGCCATCTACATTGTCTCAAAGTCCATTTACGTCTCATGTTCTCTGGCGCAACATAGTGCGGACGTAGTTATTGGTTCTCACAGGGTGGCGATAGCTGGGGAAGAACATGATCTCGTACATTACGAGAAACGAGGCGCTTGTGATGAGAAAAGGTTTGCTGAACAAGAGCAAGAAAGCCTCAAGAGACGAAGAGGCGGAAGTAAGGTTGGAAGGGGCTGGAGAATTGACATGCCGTTCACAAAAGCAAAATAAAAAAGTATGCGTGGCACAAGTGGCGAAAGGGGAAGTGAGAATTGCTTTGAATGTCACGATGCGAAGTGCCGAACAAGGGTGGAAAATGCTAGAAATGATGTTTAATCTTGACTAAGGGGAATAACGAAAGGCAGGCCAACAAAAAAGAACACATTTGGGCACTGTGGCATTTCACACAGGGAGGGAGAGTAAGCTTTGGTTGTCCGCAGTTTTGCATTGCTAAAAAGACATTACACAAGTCTAAGGGACTGGGGGGAGGAGGAAGGAACGAGGACAGCAGACAAACAGACACCAAAGCTAGAGAGCCGCGGGGGGTTTTTGCGAATCTGCAGAGGTGGAAGCGAACGGAAACCTTGCGAAGCTTTAGAGGGAGAAGAGAAGAGTCCATTTGACGGAGACATTGCGCGTGCTTCGCTCTAGCAGACCGCGAACACGGCTTCGCGAGCACAATTCCACCTTCTCTCTGCTACGGATTTCGATTTTTGTACAGTTTTTGATTCGCCTCTCTCATCATCCCGCCTGCAACCTCTTGTTTGTGGTTCCGATCAACAGTAGCATCGTCATCATTCCTTCACTCATCCTTTGTCTTGTCTTTGGTAGCATCGATCTTCCTCTTAATTCACTGCCGGATCCTTATCCACCCAGATGGAGTTGCCTGATGTGGAAGAAACAGTTTTCCTTAACCTTAAGGATCGCTGCGACGTATCGATTCAGATAGTTTCTCAGCAAGAATCCGACTTGCACACTCCTCTCATCGTTCATGCCAATTCCCGGATGCTCTGTCAAATTCCTTACTTTGCCACTCGCTTCAGCCAGCCCTGGTGTAGCCAGCTTGATCCAGCTAACCCCATCCGATTGACCCTCGAGTGTGTTGCATCTAGCTCTCCTAGAGCTTACCGCCAATGCTTCGAGCTCTTGCGATCCTTCCCCTCTATCTCTTGTTCATCTGATGTGTTGAAAAGTGTAAGAGATGCTCTTGAGCTCATTTATGCCGCCGATCACCTGCTCTTCAAGCAGTGCGCTCATGCTTGCATGCAATATCTTTGTGCCATTCGCTGGTCTGTCGAAGAGGAGGAGGCAATCCGTTCTACGCTTTCGAATCTGGGTTTAAAACCTCCGAGCGACCTCATTGAAAGGTTAGACTCTTCCCAGGACGTTGTGGTTTTTGAGAACTTGCTTTGGCATCTTCTGTCTCTCTCGTCACGCCCAGAAGCTTTTCTTGCGTTTGCTCAAAAGAGCTTGTTAAGTAGCTCAAATGCAGTCGTCACGATCTCAAGCACTGTTTTGATGAGGGCGTGGAAGGAAGTCACGGAGCAGTTCTGTGAGGAGGGTTCAAGAATAGCCATCGGGTTTGGGACCAGGAATGAAACACTGTGTAAGTGGATGCTCTTGACAAGGGTTCTCATTCTGTACACAGATGCGAAAGAAATCCTTCGAGGGTTTATAACACACACGGCTCTACCTATAGTCTTAAGGTATCAATGCTTTTCTGACCGGAAGAAGAGTGAGCTGGCCGACCTCATAAGAAAAGTAGTATGCAAAGTAAGCGAGGGAGAGATCATTTTAAGCAATGCAGATCGTTTGTCTCTTGTGAGAGAGTGGACGGTGGTTGCCGAGTGGCTCGAGGACCCAGGCCTCACATTGGCATTGAGAATGATTTTTGAAACGTTGCCCTTGCAAGATCCAGGTGTGTGGGAAATGATGAAGAAAGAAGCAGAGCGGTCTAAACCTGAACTCTACACATGGTGGTGTGATCGCTTACTTTACAGGATGGGTCAGCTCAACGAGCTGGACTTGAAAATATTCTCGGAGATGGACACTGCACAGTAACAATCGAGGATTAGGAGGAACTCCCCTGCATGTGATTCTGTGGAAGGTGACATTAATTTCTACCATCCAAGTAAAAAACATCTTGGCTCTATGTTATGGATTGTCCTTCTGAGCAGGGTCCAGGACTGCTGGCCCCTTGCAAAGTTGCGATGTAAAGAACTTTGCCACAGCAGAGTGGTATACTGGCAGTTGTAAATATTGAAATGGTCTTTTACCTATTCCTATGGCTACATATTAAGAGCTGGACAAGGTATTGGATTCCTGGGGACTCTACTTTTTCCCCTAGACGTAGGCAAGTTTGGAGCAGGTTGATAGCTATACTAAGAACTTCGGCCCATGAAGTAAAATCTCTCTTTGGGAATGTGCTTCAATAAAGGATTGCAAGCAGGGCCAACCTACTGTAACTGTAGTTTGTGAATGACGCTGTAAAGTGTATGGGTTGCCTAAAGAAAACTTCATTGTTTTTTGGTAACGTGTTTAATATCGAAAGTGCTGAGCTTTTTGTTCATTAATGGATGAAACTTGCCGGCCTTCAAGTTTCCATGCATTGGATTTGTGTGTTATCTGGAGGTTCCAGATTGCTTGTCTGCAAGGCCTGGCAAATTGCTTAGGCCTTTTTGAAGCACCAGCAACTTATTCTGGCAGCAGAGCAGGTAAGTTACTTATTGTTGGGGCTATGGAGTCATCTTCTCCAGTGAAGGGCAATGTGCTGTTGTGCCTCCAAGAAAGGCTTGCAAATTGATTGTGAAATGAAAATGATTGTCCCTAACGTTAGGGCTTTATAAAGTTTCATCATGTCTTATGTTACAAAAGAAGCTTGTGTGTGCGTGTCTGCGTGAGCTTGCTTCCTTACTTGAGTTACAATCATGCTGTTTACGTCACTTTTTTAAGTTTGACTCTTGAAAATTATTTTGCTTATATAAACCCTAGTACCTTTGTATTTCATTTTTGCACATGAATAAGCTTTCTCGACTTTCCCGAAAGAAAAGGGCTTGGTTCGAAGTGTGAAACATTTGAAAGTTCCTAAATGATAAAAAAATGTGCCAGTTTTGAGACCTGAAGTTTAGTTGGTGTATAGAAAACAGTGCTAAATATGCTCCCTCATAGGCCTAGGAAACGCATATATATGGCCGAAAAAACTTTAACAGAAGTGAGAAGAGGACTCAAATATGGACTTTGAATTTACCACAATTTATGAAATTGAAGTCTTGCCTCTTGAGTCTTAGACCATGTCCTTGAGTCTTTGATCTTGGTTTCCGGGATTGACATTTCCATTTTTAATCAAGGGTCAAGACATTAGCATTCAGATTTGTAAAATCAGGATTTGCGGCTTGTTTTCAGTTTTGAAAAATCAGGATTTGCAATTCGCAAAGTTGACTTTCAAAAAACTAAAACATTTCTCTACTTGCACTTTCATGGCTCATTCATCAATCATAATTATTGATAAAGACTTGGAGAAGAGTTTAAGCAATTCAAAAGTTTTAATACCATATTAAGATTGAAATCATAATTACAAGGCAACATAGATTATAAGTATATCATCTAGATTATGAGTATACTTTTATGTGACAATGATGCATATTCTCGACTACTAGGATAACCCACCGTTTGCCTCTCTCCTCTGTCCTCCACCACCTCCTCCTCCCTTCTTCTCCTCCTTCCTCCTCTTCAACCCCATGAATCCATGAAGAAACATCAAACATGAATTGCTTCAACTCTGTTGTGCGCAAGGAGCTTAAAGAGGGGGCTTGAATTTAGAATCTGTTGTGAGATTGCATCAACAAAGATGAGGAAAGATTGGGTGTGGTCAACGTTCCAACGAGAGTTTCGTCTCAAATAATAACTCATGGCAACCTTACAGGGCATTCTTGTTACAAAGCAGGAGTCCAACTACCTCTGATAGACTCGTGTCTAGGTCCATGATTCATGAGAGATACTCCACTTGGATAGTTGTGCCGTATGTACGAGATTGTGAAGGAGATTGAGATGTTGCACACATAGTTATAAGGAGGGGGAGAAGCTCCATATGATCTGTTTTCTTCCACACTTGCCTGTGGAGCATCTGAATCCCCACTCAAGGAGAGAATTAAGTCATCTGAAAGATCTACAAGACATGGATTCACACCTTTTCAAAAATCCCAAGAATTGAGCCTTGTAACTTCCTCTGCAATAAAAAATTCTTGAGCTTGAGAAGAGTTTGTGTGCAACATTGTACAACCATATCCTACGGTCATACACCGATCATACCATGCAATCATACAATTTGTATGTAGTCATCGATGCGATATAACCATACGATGCTATGTGTGCAAAATCATACGACAAGTCAATATTGATTGATAACCCAGCTTGAGAGCGGGAACTGCGAGGAGTTTGAAGTGCATGTAGGCAGAGCGGTTGGGGCATGGGTCTCTGGTGAGGCAGAGAGGTCTGAAACGTGCAAAAGAGATGGTCAGTGAGGCGGCCGAGGTTCTTGTGATTGATTTGAGGGGGGATGAAATGGTTGCCGAGGCGGTGAGTGAGGCTCCAGCGAGTGACTTAAAGGAAGGAGGGAAGCAGCCCCCTCCGTTGTACGTTGAGACACTTGCCAAGGGGAAGCAAGGAAGGGTTCACTCAGCTTGAGGAACAAGAAGCTCTGAAGCTTTTGCACGAAGAGGTCGATAGGAGAAACAAGGAAGCAGAAAGGAAAGGCTGGTTCGATGTGTTGGTAAGTGTCACACTGCCGAGTGTGAGGTTCCGATGGAGCTGGTCAGCCCGGAGCTTGAAAAGCTTGTGCGTGGTGGTTAATATCTCTTCTTCACAGGGAGAACTCCCTCTATGGTGGAACTGGGCGACTTCATCACGAATTCGATATTCTACCCAATGATTATTCTGCTAAGTTTCTGGGGAGAGGGTTCTTCCTACTCCGTTGTGTGGCAGAGGAAGTACGAAACGAGTTGGCTAGTCGGGTGGTCTCTTTTGCTAGTGCAGCAGTGCTACCCATCCTGTGGATGCCTTCTTTCAGCATCGACGAATTCGTCTTCTGAGACTGCCCTGTATGGGTGGACTTCCCTGGTTTTCCTGCATGGTTGTGGGGAGGCTTCGACAGGATTGTCACCTCGTTGGGTACGGTTCTGCATATTCCGCGGCCCTCTGCCATGATTTTCGGAGTTTGGTGCAAAGCGCACACGGATTCTTTGGGACAGAAGCCAGAATACCCGAGTCCCTTCGAGTACGTCTCCCTGATGGACTATCTACAGAGATTAAAGGTTGGTTCTGCCCGTTCCCCGACTCGTGTTATATTTGCAAGTAGGCTACCGACCCACTTTGCTTGTAACTGTCCTACCCGGCTCTCGAAGCCTAGCGATTCTCAGAAGGAGCAGGCAGAGGAAGGCCTCAAAACCGAGGGGAGCAGCCCTGAAACGGGGAGTCGGAAACTTCATCACAAGCCACGCGTTGTAGCTATCCGCAGAAAATCTTTGCTCCAAGGACCAAGCTCCCATTGTCCCGCAGGTTGAAGCCGGTTCAGCTGAAAAGTCTTAGGAACATACATGGAATGGGGTCGGAAAAAAGGGCCAAGTCTCACGGCCAGGCCAAGCCCTCCAAAATGAAGCCATCGAGCCCCAGGATCCTCCACACAGGTCCTGCAGGCGACTTCTTCCACTAAGTTTGCAAAGACAGAGAAACCCATCTTACTGAACATGAACCATAACGCATCCGACTAACCGCATTTGAGCTTCTGGAGCAGAACGATATCTGGATTGACCCTCTTGATGAACTTCACAAAACCGACTTGCTTTGTCCTCCCACAACAGCCTCTCAGGTTCCACAAAATTATTCTCACCCCTTTCACTGAGCTACCCTATTCCTTTTGGGACAGGGCTCTGTAGGCATCCCTAAAAAAATTAAACCTACTCTCCTTACCATTTCTAGCACCTCTGGCCAGTTCCGTAAGTTTTTTCGGCATCCCTTTGGGGATCTTGCTGTTCCCTTTGGAGGCGGACTCTTGCAGTGCTGTGGGTCCTCTGGGCTTATCCTCCAGAAGTCTTTTCTTGTGATTTGCGTCTGGAATTTTTTCATCTTGCAGCGGCGGGTCGCAGGAAAGTAACGGTTGGTTTATAAGTGTAGAAGTCAAGGTTGAGAACTTGATGTTCCATGTTGCCAGTGTCTACGCTCCAAAATCCCAATATGAAAGGACAATCTGTTGGTTGGAACTGAAGAAGTCCCTTCAGGGTTCGAATTGGATCTTGAGCGGCGATTGGAATATGACAGAAAGGGTAGAAGACCGTTCACATGGTGGGCAATGTGTTGCAGGTGGTGAGAAGGATGCCTGGGTAGATCTAATCCAGGCATGGGGGTTAGTTGACTGCGCTGATCTTGCTGAGGGTAATCTAAGCAGCTTAACCTGGAATAACAGGAGAACGGGCAATGAATATAGTGCAAGTAGGATAGACAATTTTTCCTCATGCATTTCAGATCATTCTCCCATTGAGTGGATCTTTTCAATTCCCTGCTTGATGTACCCTTGAGTTGTAAACGATTCTGCAAGATGATCAGAAGAACATGGAGTATTGCGGCCAGCAAGGATCTTGACCCATGCAGTCGATGGGATATGGTCATTCGTGCCAATTCACATCAAGGCTAAAGAATGGTGTAGGATAGAGAAAGCTAAAGCCAAGTATCTAGAAGAAAATATCTAATGTGCTTATTGCTCGCTTAAGCTTGCTGTGGATGCCCATCCTTGAGATTGTGTGCTGAGTATGCTGTTGGCAGACGCAGAGGTTGCCTTGCAGCAGATCGAGCTAAAGGAGGCCGAGGATGCAAGAGCAAAAAGAAGACTCCTTTGGCTCTCAGTTGGAGACTGTCCATCTAAGACTTTTTTCGAGGCTGTGTGCAGGAAATACACTAGGGACACAGTTGACAGGATCAGAGATAAAGATGGCAACATACTAACCGAATTTTGGAGTATTGCTGATACGTTTCGCAGGGAGTCAAGCTCAATTGTTAGCTCTGAAGGTGACTTCAGCCATAGACAATGCCGTGGCCACAAAGCAGAGTTGTATATTCCTGGGGGTCAACCTAGATATGGCATATGACAGAATCCGGTGGGATTTTATACTGAGGGTCATGGGATGCCTGGGGTTTGGTGCACAGTTTATCAAAATGGTTGCAGCTCTGTTTGCTAATGCCTCTGCAATATTGACGGAGCTTAAGATGAGTGCAGCTTTTCACCCACAAACAGATGGAGAAACTGAAAGGGTTAATCACGTACTTGAGGATATGCTTCGAATGTATGTTAATGAGAAGCAAACAAATTGGATTGAATTCCTATCCTTAGCCGAGTTTGCTTATAATAGTTCATGGCATAGCTCCATTCAAATGACTCCATTTGAAGCCATGTATGGTCAGAATTGCCACACTCCTGTGAATTTTGCGGATCCTCAAAATAGAGTCAAAGTGTCTAGACAAATGCTTGAGAGGATGGATGAGGAAGTGAAACTGATTCGGAAAAGCATTCAAAGAGCACAAGACAGGCAAAAGCATTACTATGATAAGAAGCAGTCTTTCTGTGAATTTCAGATTGGGGAGATGGTATTTCTGAAAGTAATACCTAAACGCAGTAATCTAATCCTTGGGAAGGATAGAAGACTCTCACCTCGTTTCGCAGGACCTTTTAAAATCTTAAAGAGGGTGGGAACGCTTGCATATCAACTTGAACTGCCTGAGAACATAAAAGTGCATCCTGTTTTCCATCTCTGTCTAAATCTATATTGGATATGAACACGAAGTGGCTTAGGAACAGAACAATAGAAGAAGTTTTGGTTAAGTGGGATGCTTATCCTGTAGAAGATGCTTCATGGGTAGACTTAGATGCCTTATTTACTGAGTTTCCTTCATTTAAACTCTGAGGACAGAGTTCCTGAAGAGGAAACGGATGTGACGCTCCAATTTTGTATATGAAATATTTTGGAATATATATCACAAATAGTGTTCAAAAAGGATGGTTTTGATGTTTTGAAGGTTTTGGGAAAGTTTGGTGTTGGTCAAAAAATTTTGGTTTTGTTCATTATGGTGTCGGCTGGATTTTGCAGCTTGATTTTGAGTTGGTTAGAGAAATAATTTGAAGAAACTCTGTATGAGAAAGTTTTAGATCTTGTTGAGTAGAAAAACTTTGTCCTAGTGAAAAATTTGTGGTTCACTCGTTTGCATGCCTGTATGGATGTCAGAAGTTGCTAACAAAGTGGTTTTGAGCTAAAAGTGCATCTAGATTTTCGTGTCGAGTTGCAGGCATTAGATGGAGATCGAGATGGAAGAATTAGCCATGAAACATGAAATGCAAAGGGAAAGAAGAGGGTCCGATCTTCGAGACGAGCTATTGAGCTTGTCCATTGGATGTACGAGGCAGGCATGGTGATGCTTCGATCAAGGCCATACATGTTTGCTATCAAAAGCGCACGCTAAAAGAAGGTGAAAAGCACATGCACACTTTTCGAGAAAAGCTGTTTTTGGCCGAATTTGGGAGCTTTTGGTCGTCTTTTTTTGGAGTCGTAAAAGGCTATAAAAGAAGAGGAGATCATGAGAAGGAGAACACACAATCCAACGCACGCATATCGAGCCTGTACGAAAGAGAAGAGAAGGCACGCATCTCGAGGTTGCGTGAGTGAAGAGAAGGCCCGCATATCGAGGCACTGCGAAAGTGACAATTAGCGCACGCGAATCGAGGCAACGCAAAGAAGAAGATAAGATCAAGATATTTTGAGAGTGAGAGTGAGAGTGTGATTGAGATTTGATAATTTGATCATCTGATTTGAACATCTTCATGCGAGTGAGAGTAAGAGTGAGAGTGAGAGTGAGATAGCTCGGGGGTGGACGAGTGGTATCGAGCTCCTTCACGGAGTAATTCTTCTCTAAAATTATTGTAATAAAGACTCATCAGTTTGATTCATATTGGGATCTCTCTTCTTGTTCATTCGTGATTATTATCTTGCTACAGTTTTGATCGTGATTGTGAAAGAACGGTGCATGACATCACCTCATTTGGATCATGTGATCTTTTCGATGAGTTTGGGTATGATCTTGGATTCATCTATATAAATATATACAAGGGCCATTCCTAGATGCAAGCAAGGACATAACCATATGTGGAGGACCCTTGCTCTTTTTTCAGATGGCATGTCATGTGATGGGCTACAAGAAGCTCTTCATGCAATTATCAGTATTTGATTCTTAAATTTTGTACTTGATCATTAGATGCTCAATTGAAGGATGTCAATAAGAGTATAATATTGTAGCTTTAGTTGTGCTACAAGTTCCTTGTGGTAGCCCCTTAGATACTCTAAATAATAATGTTCCATCTCCCCATACCCATCTATCACATTCAACTCCTTGCTAAAGGTGACTCAATGTTTGCTTCTCAGTCATCCAATATGACAACTCATCGTTAAATTTTGTCTTGTGCCTTTAGGACAAGCATTGCTCACTTATATTTGTTCTTGTTGGATGCCCATGGGTTTAACTCCTTCTGAAGGGTGACTCAATGTTTGCTTCTCAATCAACTCATAAAAAAACTCATTGGTCGTTAAATTTTAGGACAAGCATTGCTCCCTTATATTCATTCTTGTTGGATATCCATGGGTTTAGGCTCAAGATCTAGTAACTAGTGTTTGTAGGGAGGTTTACTATTAGTTTTGAAAGGTTAATTTGTTTGGCAACTTAATTCATCAAGCTACTTTATTTCCCTCTCACCAATTCCTTCTCCTACTGTTTTTGGGGCCTTAAGGATTGGATCTTGCAATCCTTGTTTTAAATTTCTTCTTGTTGATGTGATTTTCAAGGAAGATCCCGACATGCCTAATGCATCCTCTCTCTTACACATTTAGCTTTCAAGGTTTTTGCATGTGTTTTATTCCAAAGAGTTCACTAAGCTTGGTAATATGCACCTTCTCCACAAAAGGAACACGTCCTTATTTTTAACCTCAACATTCTAATGGATTCCTTTTATGAATACCACACTCCTCTCAAAGCCTTTCTTAGTGCATGTCTTTGGTCTTCCATGCCCATGCCATATTATGGTATGACTCTTTCCAAGTATATTATATTATTCTTAGTCCATTTGCTAGAACTCACTTGCTCTTTTGTTGTTATCCCAACATCAATTTGTGGTTTAACATAGTTTCATGATAGGGAGATTAACATTCATATATAGTGTGCTTTTCTCTTTACACTTTGTATACAAGTTGTTTTGTACCAAATGCCCATTCTTTTTGCTCATGTATTCCTCTCTCAATTTTTAGTTTCCCCTGATTTTAATCATTCTTATCTTCCTTGAGGGGCATTAACCTTTTTTTATTTGCATTTTCCATTACAAAATCTTTACTAGGTCTTGGTGTGGTTTAGGAACTCCATATATTGCGAGTGTATTCGTAACATACTTATGAGCGTGGTGCATATGGCCTTGCATGGCTCCTTAGAGAGGTGGCTGACTAGAAACAGGATATATTGGCCACAAATTTGTGTATAGTTTTTTGTGCTTTTGCTTTAGGTTTTTAATCCTTATGATGACATATTTTCCATTAGTTATTTGCAAAATTGCCTAAAGATAGCTATCTTCTTCCATACAACTGATATTGAAGAGATTAGTGAGGTATTGGTCAATTAGTTTGCCCTCCCTTTCATGAAATGAGGAAAGCACTTCTTCTAGGTCATCCAACCTACAATCGAATAAAGCATTTAAATGATATACTATGGATCTTGGTCTTGGTTCACAATTTTTCAGAATTACACTTTCGATTTGTGGGTGCTACACATCTTTGTTGTATTGATCATCTTGTGACAATGAGAATTGTATGGTTTTTTTGCCTTTGCTCATAAATTCCCAAAGTTTGACATTTAACTTAGGTTGTAAAGCATCTTCCTTGTATTGATAATCTTCTAAACCTCTATCTACATAAGAAATTGATCTGTTAAAGGGAGACGAAAATAGATCCTAAGATTGAAGATACATGGAAGGACAAAGATGGAGATGACATGAAGAGAAACTAAGATGGGAGCTAAGATTGAAAGCACACTTGAAGATGAAGAGCTCTAAAAGTAGAAATAGTCATCCACAAAGATGACAATTATTAAAGAAGAGGACAAAGAGAAGACTTGGAGAATCGCAACAAACAACGAACAAGGACAAGGGAAAATGATGGTGATCATGGAAGGCAATTGAGCTGGATCCGAAAAGATATGATGGGAGTTGGGTATATCATGCGAGGAGAGGATGGAAATAGGAAGATTTGAAGTGAGTGGTAGAGGATCAAGAGGCTAAATTTTTATAACGTTGAAGGCGAGGCAAATTGGTAGTGCACCGTCAAGTGATCTTGATGAATATTCAATAGAGGGTGATGTGGGTATTAAGTCACACAACTTGCTTCAAGATATGTTACTCATGTGATTACTAACTGCACTACATATACCATTTTGTTTCCATGTTTTCCATTGAGAAATAGCTAAAATCCTCGCATAATAATATTAATGATGTCCTTTTTTCATTTCCTCTCATGCATACCAACATCCTTAAGGGTTTTGAATCTTATAAACCCATGCATTATTGGTAGCCATATGTTAACAACTCTTAAAGCAAGATTTTATAGAATGAAAAGTTCTTTCGACAAGACTTACCAAAATTTCCCCCAATTTGGCTTTTTACTCTAGGTTTTCTACCACCCAAAGCTTGCATCTTTGTTTAGTATGATAAAAGCCCTTAGCCATTGATTATTTTACACATGTTTTGTTGCATATTAAGTCTAGCTAGGCTGAATTATTTTAACTCATGAGGGGAGGTCCCTAAATGCCTTTCATATAAAGACCATTTCCAAAGATCAACCTCTCTCAATGCATCCCTAGGCCCATTTAATGGGCCTCCTAAAATGCTCCAACATGATGAGTGGGTAATTTTGGAAGATTTTGCATAAACTCTTTCCAAAATATAATAAATTTTTCTTTTTGGGACTACAAAATGTCCAAAAGCATTGAATTATCTTTGAATGGGAGCTTTTGAACGTTTTTAGTAGACCCAAAGGCAACAAGAAAACATAATCAACACCAATATCAATATGATCCAAAAACAACACATTATGTCCAAAAAATAGTCAGTAAAAATATGTGTATGTGAAGGAAAAACGCATTCCATTGATTTTGAAACGTTTCAAAATGTTCCGAAGTCAATGAAACGCCCCCTATTCATCTTCACGATTGTCTTTTGATAGGATAGCTCCTTGGGTTCAAGGTCTTTGGCACGACTCCTTACTCATGGGTGCACACAATTTGAGTTCTTGCTCATGGGTGCACACAATTCGAGTCTATACAACTCCTTGCTCATGAGTTCTCTCAATTCGAGTCTATATAACTGCCAATAACATATACAACAATAGATTGTGCATAGAACTATAGGATAGTGTGCACATAGTACAATTGCATACTTGTCGTACGACTTTTTTTTAAAAAACTAACATGCCGAGTTAATTAAAGAAAAACAGGGGGGTTAGTCCCTAAAGAAACCTTACAAAATTTGACCACAGATTGGGCAACAAACCCTAGGCCCACACGGATACATTGTCACAACTTGACTAGTTACTCCCAATATCCTTTAGGTAGGTGCTTAGTATTTCCTCCTTCATGGCCATTATTGAAGCCATGTAGATCAGGTTGTGCGAGGTTGCTGCCAGAATGCACGCTTCATTTGATCCTGACACCCGATCCCGTGAAAAAACTAGTAATATGAGAATTTCATATAGCAAGGCTTACAGCGGCTCTGATTTAAGGCCAGCAGAAAGCCAAGATAGAAGGGAATTTCTCTGTATCACCAAGTTAAACAGCCCTCCAACCAGCTGACCCAAAACTCGACATCAAGCCCACCGCCCTAATGCCCTTACCTACAATCTGCCACACGCTTCTAACCACAGGACACGACCACATTAGATGTTTCTGGACTTCCACTGCTACCCCACAAAGGGAACATAGAGGGCTGATGTTAGCCCATTTGGATATTTTGCCTGTGACTGGCAATACTATATGGGCGATCTTCCAAAGAAGAAATCCAGCTCTACCAATCTGCCAGATGTTTGAGAATCTATCCTTCCACCATTTTGCGCTCCTTCTGAACTTCCATTTTTCGTTAAGACTTACGTAGACAGGTATGAACTGAAGCAAACCTTTGTATGCCACTTTGGCAGCCATCCACCATGACGAAAAAGTCGTTTAGTTGGCCAGTTTTCCTCCACCCTCTCGAGAACTTTAGTCATGACTCTTATTTCAAATTGATTGAGACTAGATTCTTGCACTAGCCTGTGAACTGGCTTCCAATCAGCAACTACTGGGTCCCATAGGTCGATCCATCTACGGACGGATTCCTTTTTTGTGAAGACCTCTTCTTCTGGCTAAATCAATGAAGGCCAGGGGCCTCTGCTGAATCTGGATTGGTAACCCCCACCAAATGGCTTCTCCCAGACTGCCATCCCCCCTGAGGCCTGCACAGCCCTTCCACTGTAGCTGCTTGTAGCAGCATTTTCAAGCACTTACCAAACCGGCTACTACATCTGAACCTTTGATTTTGGCCAGGAAATCCGACAATAGTTTCTCGTACCAGATGAGACCGGTCCATGATCCCACATTTTCCCCTTAGCCTGCTTGATGAACCAACTAGCAATCTGCACCCAAGGGATGTTATTGATATTTATTGTAGGCAAACACTTGCAAATGAGGGACTTGTTTCGAGCCTCCATGTCAGGCAAACCTAAACTACCATGCTGCTTAGGCATCTTGATGAGTTCCCATGAAACATAGTGTAGCCTTTTTCTGCCATCCTCTTCAGCCCATAGACAGGATCTGAACAAATTTTCAATTTCAGCCCAGTGAGACTTCCTAAAATTCCAGAACGATGCAATATATGTAGTCATTGCAGATAAAATATGTCGAACCATCAGAATCAGGGCATTCCACCCAAGTTGCATTCCACTCCATTATCTTAATTTCTGTCTGATCTTTTCTTTCATCCAATTAAATCTCTGCCTGATCGAGAGATCCATACCCAGTGGAGCCCCGAGGTAATGAACAATTACCCCTTTGTTGACCCATTGAATCGCATAGCCAAATAGGAATTCCGGAATGACCACATTTCCAGGATTTAAGGCATATATTTTCGACCAGTTACAAAGTGACCCAGAAGCATGATAGAAATCTTGAATGATTCTCAGGAGTTGGCGTAGACTGTCTTCTTTAGCCTTGAGATAACCATACTGTCATCTGCAAATAGTTGGAGACAAAATTGGCCCTTAGAAGGAAGTTTAAGCCCCTCAACCTTTCCTGCAGTGATAGCTCCTTTAACCCTTGTGATCAACGGAACCGTGCAGAGAGCAAAGAGTAACGGTGCCAGTGGGCACTCCTGTTTGACAGAACGTTTCAGGGCATAAGTACCCACAATAATTGCTTTGAATGTGGCCTTCCAAAAATTAGAAGTAAATTTGGAATCCCTATCTGACACAATACTTTTAGGCATCCCATGCAATCGGAAAATTTCTTTCACAAACAACTTAGCTACCTCAAGAGCACCATCAATCTTTTTCATAGGAAAGAAATGTGCCATTTTGGTAAGACGATCAACGATGACAAAAATGGTATCATATCCCCCTCGAGCTGTAGGTAGTTTAGTAATAAAATCCATGGATATTGATTCCCACTTCTTGAAAGGTATATCCAAAGGTTGCATCTTACCAGGCATCTTATGTTGTTCCACCTTTACTTGTTGACATTGTAAGCATTCTTGGACATAACGATGAACATCACGCTTTAGTGCAAGCCAATAAAATGATTTTTGAACCTTGCTGTATGTTTTGTTATATCCAACATGTCCCGAAAATGGAGCATCGTGACAATCATACAAGATTTTCCATCTCAAAGGTGAATCACATGATACACAAAGTCTATCATGATAATATAAATTACCATTCACCAAATGAAACTTTCCTTCAATCTTTTCACAAGGTGTTTGAGCAATCTTTTGAAGAATAGGTGCATAAAAAACATCATGTTCAAGTTCATTTCTAATGTTTTCTGCAAGATCGGAATGAATAAGGGTGATGGCATTCACGAAAGGTCTTCTACTTAAAGCATCAGCCACCGTATTCTCCTTTCCCTCAATGTACTTAATCTCAAAGTCATACTCGGAAAGAAGATTCATCCATCCTCTTTGCCTATTATTCAATAATGGTTGAGCGAAGAGGTGTAACTTCAAACTTTCATGATCCGTTCGAAGTTCGAACTTTACACCAAGTAGAAAGTGTCTCCAATGTTTCAATGCATGAACAACGGCAGCCAATTCGAGATCATGCGTGGGATAGTTCTCTTCATGCTTCCTTAATTTTCGAGACTCATATTCCACTACACGACCATCTTGAGAAAGTACACATCCAAGTTGGGTAGTACCACTAGCATCACATGTCACTACAAAAGATTTACCCATCTCGGGTATCTTGAGAATACAATTTTCAGCCACTTTGTCTTTTATAGTATCAAAAGCTTGTTGACACTTCTCCATCCATATAAATTGCTTGTCAAGTTTTGTCAAATCAGTAAGTGGAGAGGCTATTTTTGAGAAATCTTTGATATGTTTTCTCTCATATTGTGCTAAGCCAATAAAGCCTCTTACCTCCCTTACATTTTTTGGTCTAGGCCACTCCAAAATAAGCCTTGCTTTGTCAGGATCAATATGAATACCATATTTTGAAATCACACAACCCAAATACACAAGCTTGTCTTTAGCGAAGAAACATTTGCTCTTTTTCCCATAAAGTTTATGCTCCCGTAACTTTTTAAGTGTTTTCCTTAGATGTTGTTCATGTTGTTCCCCATTCTTGGTATATACAAAAATGTCATCTAAGAAAACCAGAATGAAGTCATCTAAATACTCACGGAATACATCATTCATTAGACACATGAAGGTAGCGGGTGCATTGGTCAAGCCAAAAGCAAGCACAGTAAATTCATAATGGTCATAGCGAGTTCTAAAAGCAGTTTTAGGAATGTCCTTCTCCTTAATACGAATCTGATGGTAACCAGATCGCAAATCAATTTTAGAGAACACTGTGGCACCATTCAATTGAGTCAACAGTTCATCAATGTGAGGTAGAGGGTACTTATTCTTTATAGTATGCCGATTCAATCCTCTATAGTCAATGCAAAGCCTATAAGTTCCATCCTTTTTCTTTTGAAATAAAACTGGAGCACCCCAAGGAGAAACGCTAGGCTTTATAAACCCTTTCTTTAACAAGTCATCCAGTTGAAACTTTAACTCCTTTAGTTCATCCACATTAAATCTATAGGGAGCCCGACAATAAGGACTTGTGCCTGGTTCTAACTCTATAGCATGGTCAAGATGTCTAGGCGGTGGCATCCCAAGTAAATCATCAGGAAACACATCGGAAAATTCTTCAAGGAGTTTTATAACACAGTGTGGTACTGTCTCATCTTCACTTCCCTCCTTTAACTTATCAACAAAGACGAGGAATGTGTCACGGCCCTGTCTTACTCCTCGCAGCAATTTCATGGCTCATATGAGAGAAGCTTTACTATCTCTTTCTTCTCCTTGAATAATTTTATCTTTGCCGTCTTCATTAAGAAATCTAACGGTCCTTTCTCTGCTAAACTGAAGGAAAGATTTTCTAGAAGCCCTTGAGTATAATGTAATTTTCCACTAGCAAGTTGGACTGGTCTTCTGACTTGATCCCTAATTTCTATGTTTAGAGTCTTGAGGAATTTCGGGGATATAAAACAATGAGTGCTACCGGAGTCAATAAGAAAACTTATGTTTTGATTCCCAATTTTCCCCATCACTTTAATCACAGACGCATGCATATGAGTTGTGGAAGATGCCATACATTTCATAGGTTCGAAGCACTTACCTTTGTCCCCCGCTTCCTTGATGGTTGGATTCGTCTGATTCGTCTTTGCTCCCATCATTGGTCCTTTAGTAAAATTAAATTTCGCTTTATTCGGGCACTCAAGCGACCTTGCTCACCACATCGGAAACATAATCCCAATCTTCTTGCCCATTCAATAAACTCTGGATCACTTTTCCAAGGTGCGTTTTCTTGGATTTTCTGATTTGAAACTCCTTTATTTCTTTGATTTTGATTTTGATTCTCATTCTGATTTCGGTTATTAAAGTTTGGCCTTCCCACTTGGTTGTACCCAGGTTGGCTACTCCTCTCTTGAAATCTAGGCATATTTGAATAATCAGGTCTTCGTTGAGGCATACCTGAACCTTGTGACCCTTGAAAACGATGACCTATTGGAATGAACTTTGATTTTGCTATCTTTCTTAGGTTATATTCTTCCATCTTTTCAAAGTTTTCGGCCTTAGCCACAGCATCCAAGAAATCACTTGATCCTGTTCCTTTCATCATATATAAAAGATCTTCCTTAAGCCCTTCCACAAATTTGTAAGAGCTTCACCTATGACCTCAGGTGCGTACTTATGTAATCGCAGGAACTTCTCTTTATACTCATCCACAGAGAGATTATGTTTTCCCTCTTGTACTTGCTTAAAATTATAGAACTCCATCTTGTTTTCCATATAATAATGTGGAGAACAATACCTCTTTTTAGCTGCAGTTCTGAATTCAGCCCATGTGATGGGTTGATCTTGACGTTGTCGGATTTGCACATGTGACTTCCACCATAGTTTTGCAACTCCACGTAACTGTAGTGCCACGATCTTAGCCTTTCCCACTTCATCAAACTCTCATAGAGCAAAGAAATCTTCAAGTTCTTCGAGCCATGCTTCCAAATCTTCCCCGGTCTTCTTCTCACCATCAAATTCAGAGAGTTTCGCTTTCTTAAAAACTTGCAAAAGAGCAGATTCGGCAACATCTTCCTCACCTCTTTGTCTCCTTCGGCTCGGTACCCCGGCACCAAGCTCGACATAGACCTCTTCATCTTCTAAATTTCTGCCAGCAACACCACCACTAGCTCCATCATCCGCTACACCTTTTCCTTTGGACAATCTATTTAATTCCATGGTTAGCCTTCGAATCAATGAATCTTGTTCTTCTAGTTTCTTCATAATTGCCTCATTGTCTGCCATCGAAACCGTGCTCTGATACCACTTGTCATGCACCGTTCTTTCATAATCATGATCAAAACTGTAGCAAGATAATAATCACGAATGAACAAGAAGAGAGATTCTAGTATGAATCAAACCGATGAGTCTTTACAATAATTTTGGAGAAGAATTACTCCATGAAGGAGCTCGATACCACCCGTCCACCAGCGAGCTATCTCACTCTCACTCTCACTTGCATGAAGATGTTCAAATCAGATGATCAAATGATCAAATCTCAATCACACTCTCACTCTGACTCTCAAAATATCCTGATCTTATCTTCTTCTTTGTGCTGCCTCGATTCACGTGCGCTAATTGTCACTTTCGCAGCGCCTCAATATGCGTGTCTTCTCTTCACTTGCGCAACCTCGAGATGTGTGCCTT